>NC_133408.1:192305000-192612857 GCF_049350105.2 Macaca mulatta
GTTATCCTCTTGGGTAGATGGTGTCTTCTTGGGTAGATGGTGCCCTCTTAGGTAGATGGTGTCCTCTTGGGTAGATGGTGCCCTCTTGGGTAGATGGTGCCCTCTTGGGTGGATGGTGTCCTCTTGGGTGGATGGTGCCCTCTTGGGTGGATGGTGTCCTCTTGGGTGGATGGTGTTCTCTTGGGTGGAGGGTGCCCTCTTGGGTAGACAGTGCCCTCTTGGGTAGATGGTGCTTTCTTAGGTAGACGGTGCCCTCTCGGGTGGACGGTGCCCTCTCGGGTGGACAGTGTTCTCTCGGGTGGACGGTGTCCTCTCGGGTGGACGGTGTCCTCTTGGGTCGATGGTGTCCTCTCGGGTTGATGGTGTCCTCTTGGGTAGATGGTGTCCTCTTGGATGGACAGTGCTCTTTTGGGTGGACGGTGCCCTCTTGGGTGGACGGTGCTCTCTTGGGTGGACGGTGCCCTCTTGGGTGGACGGTGTCCTCTTGGGTCAACGGTGTCCTCTTGGGTGGACGTTGCCCTCTTGGGTGGATGGTGTCCTCTTGGGTGGATGGTGTATTTTTGGGTAGATGGTGCCCTTTTGGGTAGATGGTGTCCTGTTGGGTAGATGGTGCTGTCTTGGGTAGATGGCGCCCTCTTGGGTGGATGGCGCCCTCTTGGGTGGATGGTGCCCTCTTGGGTAGATGGTGCCCTCTTGGTGGGTTGCCCATGGTGCTGTGTCTTGTAGAAATAAACTGAAATTCCAGTTCTCTTTAATTTGCCTCTGACCCCAGCTCTTTATCCACCTTCCTTTGCCAGTACTCTGGTTCTACTTTATGATACTTTATTTCCTGTGTTTATTTAAAAGACCTGCACACTGTCTTCAACACAGTTAAAAGCAGATTGAGTTCCTCCCAGGAAGCAGCAGAGGCACAAAAGAGGCTGAACCAAAGGATAGTCAGAATAATACAGAAAGAGACAGAAAAACTGAAGGAAAAAGAAAAACGATTGTGTGGAAGGAAATACCGGGGCCCACCTGTCCCCTTTGTCATGAGATACATGGAGATGTAAACTCTAGTTCCAAATTTAGCTAAATTGTATTCTTTGTAGGATCAAATTTTAAAATAAGTTTAGAAATCAAAATGCTATCCAGTGACTAAGAACCAGGAGCAGAAACAGCCCAGGCCAACTGAAGACAAAGGCTCCATTTTACTATTAGATTGAAATATGAGACGTATCCAAGGATTAAAGCAGTGAAAAACCAAAAGAAATAATTTAAACTGCTCTTGTTGCAGTACCTCTCTAACCTCTCCTTCAGGGTGAGTAATGATTGCTGTCAAGCAAGTAAGAAAATATTCCCATTTCATGAATCTAATTATCTACAAACAAGTTTTCTGAGGTGGAGGAGGTTGGTTAAAAATACTGGGTGTAGGCCAGGTGCGGTCGCTCGTGCCTGTAATCCCAGCACTTGGGGAGGCTGAGGCAGGAGGATCACCTGAGGCCAGCAGTTTAAGACCAGCCTGGGCAACATGGTGAGACCTCATCCCTACAAAATTTCAAAACTTAGCTGGGTGTGGTGGTGCACATCTGTGGTCCCAGCTACTTGGGAGGCCGAGGTGGTAGGATCTCTTGAGTCTGGGAGGCGGAGGTTGCAGTGAGCCAAGATTGCGCCACTGCACTCCAGCCTGGGCGACAGTGAGACCCTGTCTCAAAAAAAAAAAAATACTGATTATAGAGGCCTAATTTTCCCTCCTCCGTGTATACATTGTGCTGGTGTAAGAAGGCAGTTTTTATTTGTAAATAAAATAATTCTCTTATTTTGACTGTCTTCCCATTGACCTTTGCCACCTCAGTGATTTGCTTGAGGAAGTTAAGAGGCAGTTGCCGTCCACAGCACATATTTGAAACCGTGAGTTAGGGCTGGGCACGGTGGCTCACACCTGTAATCCCAGCACTTTGGGAGGCCAAGGCAGGTGGATCACTTGAGGCGTTTGATACCAGCCTGGCCAACATGGTGAAACCCTGTCTCTACTAAAAATACAAAAAGTTAGCTGGGTGTGGTGGTGCATGCCTGTATTCCCAGCTACTTGGGAGACTAGGTATGAGATTTCTTGAACTCAGGAGGTGAAGGTTGCAGTGAGCCGAGATCATGCCACTGCACTCCAGTCTGGGTGACAGAGTGAGACTCCGTCTCAAAACAAAAAACAAAAAACAAAAAAAGAAACAGTGGTTAGGCTATCAGTTTGTGATCTTTCTGTCTTTTTGATGTAGGCGTTTAGTAGTATACACTTTCCTCTTAGCACTGCTTTTGCTTTACCCCAGAGGTTTTTGATAACTTGTCAGTATTATCATTCATCTTGAAAAATTTAAAAATTTCCTTCTTGATTTCATTGTTGACCCCAGAATCATTCCCACTAGAAAGTGGGCAAACGGCTTGAACAGATATTCCTCAAAAGAAAATATACATGGCCAGTGTGGCGGCTCACGTCTGTAATCCCAGCACTTTGGGAGGCTGCAGTAGGAGGATTGCTTAAGCCCAGGAGAAGTTCAAGACCAGTCTGGGCAAGATAAGGAGACCTTGTCTCTAAAAAAAATAATAAAAAAGGAAAATATACAATGTTCAACACGTTCAACATCACTAGTCATCAGGGATATTAAAACCACAATGGATGCTACGTTACCCCATCCAGAATGGCTACTATTATTATTTTTTCAGTCAGGATCTTGTTCTGTCACCGAGGCTGGAGTGTGATGGTGCAAATATGTCTCATTGCAGCCGCGACCTCCTGGGCTCAAGCGATCCTCCCACTTCAGCCTCCCAAGTAGCCAGGATCACAGATATGCACCAGCATACCAAGCTAAGTTTTAAATTTTTTTTGTAGGGACAGGGTCTTGCCATGTTGCCCAGGCCGGTCTTGAACTCCTAGACTCAAGTGATCCTCCCACCTCGGCCTCCCAAAGTGCTGGGATTACAGATATGAGCCACAGTGCCTGGCAACAGTAGTTTAAATACATAACGTTTTGTTTTTTTCCTCTGGGTGGGCTCTCCAGGGATGCTCAGAGCTTCCATGAACTCCAGGGTCCCCTGCTCCTTCCAGTGTCCTGGCCTGCCAACCCTGGATTGTGGCCCTGGTCCTTATAGCCCAAGATGACAGCTGGAACTCCAGCTGATACACCTGCTTTCCGGTCAGCAGGAAGAAGGAAGTGACATAAGGGCACTTGACAGACACTCCCCTTTAGGGCACTTGATAGACACCCCCTTGCTGGAGCTGGGTCACATGGCAATAACTCGCTGCTGGGCGTGGTGGTAAATGTAGTCATTGACCACTGTGAAATGTAGGGCACTTCACAGACGTGACACTTGCTAGAGCTGGGTCACATGGCACCAACTCACTGCCGGGAACGGTGGTAAATGTAGTCACTGGGCTGGTGGCAGTGGCGTAGCTAAGAATCAGTGTTTGTCATGAAAGAAGAAGGGAGTGGACATTGGGCGGTTATGAGCAGCCTCTGCCACAGCCGAACCGGACAGAAGGCTCCATCTTTACAGATTTCTTTCTTTAAAGTGCAAGAGGGCTGGGCCTCCACTCCGAGGCCCTGGGCCCAGCACCTCTGCCTGCGTGTCACATGCATCACATGAAGCTCCGTTTTCTGAAACAGCCTGGGTGGTTGAAGGGACACGTCCCTCTGCCTCTCTGATGGGTTTCCTGAGGTTCTTTAATTTGATCTTGAGGAAACAGAACGCTTTCCTGGATGATGCTCATTGCTGGCTTTTAATTTCCTATGAACACAGCCAATTCTGTCTCCTCCGGCCCTTTGAGAGTCGAGCAAGGAGATGAAATAACTGGAAGAAACCTTCATTGTAACCTCACAGTACAATCTCCATCATCACCCTTCCCATGGGGACTGTTTCAAACAAAACAGAACGAAGCACCATTATTAGTTCCTAGAGTGGCTGTAATAAACTTCCACAAGCTGGGGGGCTTGACACATTAGAAATTTCTTCTCTCATGTCCTGGAGGCAGAAGTCTGAGGTCCAGGTGTGGGTAGGGCTGCACCTTCCTGGCCTCTGGGGCTGTGGCTGTCCTTGGCACTCTGTGGTTGTGGCTGCATGGCTGCCATCTCTGCCTCCATTGTCTTCATTGTCCCACGGCTGTCTTGCCTCTGTGTGCCCATCTTCACGGGGCCTTCTCTCTGTGTCTCTTCTCTTCTTATCAGGACACAGGCATATCGGATTAAAAGCCCACCCTACTCCAGTATGACCCTCATCTGATATCTTAATTACATTGCAAAGACCCTGTTTCCAAATAGCATCACATCCTCAGGACTTCATCATATCTTTAGGACTTCATCATATCTTTCTTGGTGGAACACAGTTCAACCCACCACAGCATAAGTGCACGCCCGAGGCTGGTGTTGAGCCACCCCTCACTGGCGGGGCTGCCGGCTGATGGATGGCACCTGCTGGGATCCGTGGGGTCTGTGCTGCGCTGGGGTCTAAGTAGTTCAGTATCATCTTTGCATGTGCTTGATATTTTTTTTTTTTTTTCCTTTTTTAGAGATGGAAGTCTTGCTGTGTCGCCCAGGCTGGAGTACAGTGGTGCAATCATGGCTCACTGCATCCTCTGACTCCCAGGTTCAAGTGATTATCCTGCCTCAGCCTCCCGAGTAGCTGGAATTACAGGTGTGTGCCACCACGCCTGGCTAATTTTTGTATTTTTGGTAGAGATGGGGTTTCACCATGTTGGCCAGGATGGTCTTGAACTCCTGACCTCATGTGATCTGCCCGCATCAGCCTCCCAAAGGTGTGACCCACCGCACCTGACCTGCACTTGGTCTTTTAGCTCTTCTACTGGTCCCAGTAGGATAGGATCTTAAAGGGTGGGGAGAAAAAGAAAGAAAAAGACCTAAGTCTTCCCGAGACTCTTGGTTACGCATCTGGGAAGAAGCGCTGGCCCCCAGCACAGTCGTCTCTGAGACTGGATCCTTGCTGCCGTGTGCGTGCTGGGTGGAGCCGTTGCATCAATATCTCCTGGGAACTTGCTGGAAATGAGGGCTCTCAGGCCCCGCCAGTCCTACTGAGTCCAGCTCCTCATGGTACAGGCTGCAGGGTGACTTGTGTGCATCTTAAATTTGAGGAACACTGGACTAAAGGGTGGAGGAAGGAGGAGAGCCACCACAGGCCCTTGGGCTTGATGCTAAAGTGCTCTGATAATTCAAGCAAGGCCTGGGCCTGTTAAATCCAGAAGGGACGTTGGTCTAATGGCTGAGGGCCTCTCACTGGGAAGACACTGGAAGAAGGCTGGCAGGGTAGGTGGTGAGGGACAGAGCCGTGTATGCCCCGGGGCTGACTGCAGGGGTCATTGGAAGGTTTGCAGCGAGAGGCTGAGGTCACTGCATTGCAGAGTCCCGTCCCAGCATGGAGGAGCCGGGCAGAGGGGTGTGCATGGGCAGGGGGTGAGCCAGGAGAGGCAGGGGTGCTGGAAACGCCCCGCAGGGTGCTGGGCGCTCCATGCTGGTCTCTGTCCCCTCCCCCACTCACCAGTTGACACCTCATAAAATTTACTACCTACTGTTGAGTGACTGGGTTTTTAATAGATGAAGGTTTTAAATTTTACAGTCACTTATGCAAATGTCAAGTGGAGACAGTGAGCTCCTTGAAGTAGTAAAGTGACAAATAGAGAACCAGGGGAGCAGGAGGCAGAAGATGCCTGAGGGCGGAGGCTGGGGAAGGGGGAGGCTGACACCAGGGGCACGTGGTGGCCCCCGTCTAGTTACTTTTGATTCTCCACAGTGTAGAATTGGTGGCTTGGGAGCCTAGAGGCTGGCTCCTGCACCTGCCCATGCACCCGGAGCTTGGAGGGAATCCCAGCCCTCGCTGCTTCCTGTGACAGAGCAGAGTGTATGTTTTGAAGGTCAGATCTGGAGGTCAAGCCCAGGGTGAGCTCCTCAGTCTCTGTACCCGGAGGCAGGACCCTCTATTTTCCTGCTGACAAAATGAGACTGTCAGCCCTCTGAGCCCAAGCCTGAACATATACATCCAGATGGCCTGAAGCAAGTGAAGAATCACAAAAGAAGTGAAAATGGCCAGTTCCTGCCCTAACTGATGACATTACCTTGTGAAATTCCTTCTTCTGGCTCAGAAGCTCCCCCACTGAGCACCTCGTGACCCCTGCCCCTGCCCGCCAGAGGACAACCCCTTTTGACTGTAATTTTCCACTACCTACCCAAATCCTATAAAATGGCCCCACCCCTATATCCCTTTGCTGACTGTCTTTTCGGACTCAGCCCGCCTGCACTCAGGTGATTAAAAAGCTTTATTGCTCACACAAAGCCTGTTGGTGGTCTCTTCACACGAATGCGCGTGACATTTGTTGCTGTGACTCGGATCGGGGGACCTCCCTTGGGAGATCAATCACCTGTCCTCCTGCTCTTTGCTCCATGACAAAGATCCACGTACGACCTTGGGTCCTCAGACCAACCAGCCCAAGGAACATCTCACCAAATTTAAATCGGGTAAGTGGACTCTTTTTACTCTCTTATCCAACCTCTCTCACTATCCCTCAACCTCTTTCTCCTTTCAATCTTGGCACCATCCTTCAATCTCTCCCTTCTCTTAATTTCAGTTCCTTTCTTTTTCTGGTAGAGATAGAGGAGACGCGTTTTATCCATGAACCCAAAACTCCGGTGCCAGTCATGGACTCGGGAAGACAATCTTCCCTTGGTGTTTAATCACTGTGGGGATGCCTGCTTGATTATTCACCCACGTTTCAGAGGTGTCTAATCACCGTGGGGACACCTGCCTTGGTCCTTCACCCTTAGTGGCAAGTACCACTTTCCTAGGGGGCAAGCACCCCCTGCCGCTTCTCTCCATGTTTCTACCCTCTCTTTTCTCTGGGCTTGCCTCCTTCACTATGGGCAACCTTCCACCTTCCATTCCTCCCTCTTCTCCCTTAGCCTGTGTTCTCAAGAACTTAAAACCACTTCAACTCATACCTGACCTAAAACCTAAATGCCTTATTTTCTTCTGCAATGCCGCTTGACCCCAATACAAACTCAATAATGGTTCCAAATAGCCAGAAAATGTCACTTCTGATTTTTCCATCCTACGAGATCTAGATAATTCTTGTCGTAAAATATGCAAACGGTCTGAGGTGCCTGACGTCCAGGCATTGTTTTATACATTGGTCCCTCCCTAGTCTCTGTTCCCAATGCGACTTGTCCCAAATCTTCCTCCTTTCCTTCCCACCTGTCCCCTCTGTCCCAACCCCAAGCGTTGCTGAGTCTTTTCAATCTTCCTTTTCTACCGACCCATCTGACCTCACCTCTCCTCCCCAGACTGCTCCTCCTCAGGTCGCTCCCTGCCAGGCTGAATCAGGCTCCAATTCTTCCTCAGCCTCCACTCCGCCACCCTATGATCCTTCTATCACCTCCCCTCCTCACACCTGGTCCAGCTTACGTCTTACAGTTTTGTTTCGCAACTAGCCCTCCCCAACCTGCCCAACAATTTCCTCTTAAAGAGGTGGCTGGAGCTAAAGGTATGGTCAAGGTTAATGTTCTTTTTTCTTTATCCGACCTCTCCCAAATCAGTTAGTGTTTAGGCTCTTTTTCATCAAATATAAAAACCCAGCCCAGTGCATGGCCCATTTGGCAGCAACCTTGAGACGCTTTACAGCCCTAGACCCTGAAGGGTTAGAAGGCCATCTTATTCTCAATATGCATTTTATTACCCAATCTGCTCCCAACATTAAATAAAGCTCCAAAAATTAGATTCCAGCCCTCAAACCCCACAACAGGACTTAATTTACCTTGCCTTCAAGGTGTACAATAATAGAGAAGAGTTGCAATTACTTGCCTCTGCTGTAAGAGAAACCTCAGCCACATCTCCAACACACCAGAACTTCAAAATGCCTAAGTCACAGCGGTCAGGGATTCCTTCAGGACTTCCTCCCCCAGGATTTTGCTTCAGGTGCCGGAAATCTGGCCAGTGGTCCAAGGAATGCCCGCAGCCTGGGATTCCTCCTAAGCCGTGTCCCATCTGTGCGGGACCCCACTGGAAATTTGACTGTCCACCTCGCCTGGCAGCCACTCCCCAGAGCCCCTGGAACTCTGGCCCAAGGCTCTCTGACTGACTCCTTCGCAGATCTTCTTGGCTTAGCGGCTGAAGACTGATGCTGCCTGATCACCTCGGAAGCCCTCTGGACCATCACAGACACTTTGGGTAACTCTTACAGTGAAGGGTAAGTCCATCCCCTTCTTAATCAATACAGAGGCTACCCACTCCACATTACCTTCTTTTCAAGGGCCTGTTTCCCTTACCTCCATAACTGTTGTGGGTATTGACGGCCAGGCTTCTAAACCTCTTAAAACTCCCCAACTGTGGTGCCAACTTAGACAATATTCTTTTGTGCACTCCTTTTTAGTTATCCCCACCTGTCCAGTTCCCTTATTAGGTGGAGGCATTTTAACTAAATTATCTGCTTCCCTGACTATTCCTGGGCTACAGCCACACCTCATTGCCACCCTTTTCCCCCAGTTCAAAGCCTCCTTTGCATCCTCCCCTTGTATCTTCCCACCTTAATCCACAACTATGGGACACCTCTATGCCCTCCTTGGTGACAATCATGCACCCCTTACATCCCATTAAAACCTAATCACCCTGACCCCGCTCAATGCCAATATCCCATCCCACAGCAGGCTTTAAAAGGATTAAAGCCCATTATCACTCGCCTGTTACAGGATGGCCTTTTAAAGCCTATAAACTCTCCTTACAATTCCCCATTTTACCTGTCCGAAAACCAGACAAGTCTTACAAGTTAGTTCAGGATCTGCGCCTTATCAACCAAATTGTCTTGCCTATCCACCCTGAAGTGCCAAACCCATATACTTTCCTATCCTCAATACCTCCCTCCACAACCCCTCCACAACCCATTATTCTGTTCTGGATCTCAAACATACTTTCTTTACTATTCCTTTGCACTCTTCATCCCAGCCTCTCTTCACTTTCACTTGGACTGACCCTGACACCCATCAGGCTCAGCAAATTACCTGGGCTGTACTGCCACAAGGCTTCACGGATGACCCCCGTTACTTCAGTCAAGCCCAAATTTCTGAGAAATTCTGAGAAATTCTCTTCTGTTACCTATCTTGGCATAATTCTTCATAAAAACACACATGCTCTCCCTGCTAATCATGTCTGGCTAATCTCCCAAACCCCAACCCCTTCTACGAAGCAACAAGTCCTTTCCTTCCTAGGCATGATTAGGTACTTCCGCCTTTGGGTACCTAGTTTTACCATCCTGACTAAACCATTATATGAACTTACAAAAGAAAACCTAGCTGACCCCATAGATCCTAAAAGATCCATTCCCCACTCCTCTTTCTGTTCCTTAAAAACAGCCCTGGAAGCTGCTCCCACACCAGCTCTCCCTAACTCATCCCAACCCTTTTTCATTACACAGAGCCGAAGTGCAGGACTTTGTGGTCGAAATTCTTACACAAGAGCTGGGACTGCACCGTGTAGCCTTTCTGTCCAAACAACTTGACCTTACTGTTTTAGGCTGGCTCCCACATTATTCCTGATACCACACCTGACCTCCATGACTGTATCTCTCTAATCCACCTGGTATTCACTCCATTTCCCCATATTTCCTTCTTTTCTGTTCCTCACCCTGATCACATTTGGTTTATTGATGGCAGTTCCACCAGGCCTAATCACCACTCACCAGCAAAAGCAGGTTATGCTATAGTATCTTCCACATCTATCCTTGAGGCTACCGCTCTGCCCCTCTCCACTACCTCTCAGCAAGCCAAACTCATTGCCTTAACTCGAGCCCTCACTCTTGTAAAGGGACTATGTGTCAATATTTATACTGACTGTAAATATGCCTTCGTATCCTGCACCACCATGCTGTTATATGGGCAGAAAGAGGTTTCCTCACTACACAAGGGTCCTCCATCATGAATGCCCCTTTAATAAAAACTCTCCTCAAGGCCGCTTTACTTCCAAAGGAAGCTGGAGTCATTCACTGCAAGGGCCATCAAAAGGCATCAGATCCCATCACTCAGGGTAACGCTTATGCTGATAAGGTAGCTAAAAAAGCAGCTAGCGTTCCAACTTCTGTCCCTTACGGCAGTTTTTCTCCTTCTCATCGGTCACTCCCACCTACTCCCCCACTGAAACGTCCACCGATCAATCTCTTCCCACACAAGGCAAATGGTGCTTGGACCAAGGAAAATATCTCCTTCCAGCCTCACAGGCCCATTCTATTCTGTCGTCATTTCATAACCTCTTCCATGTAGGTTACAAGCTGCTACCCTGCCTCTTAGAACCTCTCACTTCCTTTCATCGTGGAAATCTTCCCTCAAGGAAAGCACTTCTCAGTGTTCCATCTGCTATTCTACTACTCCTCAGAGATTGTTCAGGCCCCCTCCCTTCCCTACACATCAAGCTCAGGGATTTGCCCCTGCCTGGGACTGGCAAATTAACTTTACTCACATGCCTCCAGTCAGGAAACTAAAATACCTCTTGGTCTGGGTAGACACTTTCACTGGATGGGTAGAGGCCTTTCCCACAGGGTCTCAGAAGGCCACCGTGATCATTTATTTCTTCTGTCAGACATAATTCCTTGGTTTGGCCTTCCCACCTCTATACAGTCCAATAACAGACCGGCTTTTATTAGTCAAATCACCCAAGCAGTTTCTCAGGCTCTTGATATTCAGTAAAACCTTCATAACTCTTACTGTCCTCAGTCTTCAGGAAAGGTAGAATGGACTAATGGTCTTTTAAAAACACTCTTCACCAAGCTCAGCCTCCTACTTAGAAAGGAGGACTCTGTCAAGGATAGAGCCCAAAAACTCGTCAACCAAGCAAGTAATTATGCTGAACCCCCTTGGGCACTCTGTAATTAGATGCCCTGGGTCCTCCCAGTTCTTGGTCTTTTAATACCTGTTTTTCTCCTTCTCTTATTCAGATCTTGTATCTTCTGTTTAGTTTCTCAATTCATACAAAACCATATCCAAGCTATCACCAATCATTCTATATGACAAATGTTTCTTCTAACAACCCCACAATATCACCCCTTACCACAAAATCTTCCTTCAGCTTAATCTCTCCCACTCTAGGTTCCCACACCGCCCCTAATCCCGCTCAAAGCAGCCCTGAGAAACATCGCCCATTATCTCTCCATACCACCCCCCAAATTTTCACCACCCCAATACTTCAACACTATCTTTTTTTGTTTTTCTTATCAATATAAGACAACAGGAATGTCAGGCCTCTGAGCCAAAGCCTGCAGGTATACATCCAATATATCCAGATGGCTTGAAGCAAGTGAAGAATCACAAAAGAAGTGAAAATGACTGGTTCCTGCCTTAACTGATGACATTACCTTGTGAAATTCCTTCTCCTGGCTCAGAAGCTCCCCCACTGAGCACCTTGTGACCCTCGCCCCTGCCCGCCAGAGAACAACCCCCTTTGACTGTAATTTTCCACGACCTACCCAAATCCTATAAAATGGCCCCACCCCTGTCTCCCTTCACTGACTCTCTTTTTGGACTCAGCCTGCCTGCACTCAGGTGAAATAAACAGCCTTGATGCTCACACAAAGCCTGTTTGGTGGTCTCTTCACACGGACGTGCGTGCCAGAGACATCGACTGACCTCACAGGGGCATTGGGACTGCCCAACAGGATAATAATGTGGAGAAGTACTTTGTCAGGTATCTGCCAAATGACTATCGTTACAATGATTTTTAGAGTGTGGAAGATGCCCCTCTAAAGGGACATCATTCTCGGAGCATTTGTTGACCAAAATAATGGGATAGAAGATACAGCTACTATTCTAAAAATGTGCAGTTCTGATGCAGAGGGAAGTTATCACGACGTGCTAAACAACATAACATATTAATGTCAAATGAGGCTATGGGGAGGGGCTCCGAGGGCCAAAACCATGTGAGACCACGTGGTCTCCATGACTGGGCAAAGTCTTATGGAGGGTGTGAGACTTAACTGGGGCTCTCGTAGGTTGGAGAGAGAAAGCTGAGCAAACAGAGACGTTCACTGGTTCCCAACTGTTAGCCAGGGCAGAAAATCTGCGACTATCTGCAGGGCGCACTAATTATACACATTTGATAGAAGGCTGTATTGGGGACTCACTAGAGAGACTGAGTGCATAAATTTGATCAAGAAGATTAGAAAATGACTGAGGAAGTGGATAATCGGTTTTTACTACGGTGCTCTCAGAAATTCTAATTAGTGGTAGCAATTGGATTCTGCAATTTTTTCTTTGGTGAATCCCAACAAAACCAATTAACTTGTATTGCATCCATACATTACCACGCACACAGGCCACAAGCAAGGGAAGGCGTATTTAGTCTAACTGCTGCCTTTTGGCTTTTAACAGAAAATCAATTCATTTTGGCACATTAAACCATTAGTGCCCATTGGATATGAACTTCCCCTTTTTCTTTACATTTCTCTCCCACTTCCCCTTTTTCTGTTACAGGGGAGGAAACTGTCGACTTTGAAGGCTGTGAAGGGGGGACTTCCCAGGAAATCGGGATAGACTCACACACACTGACATGTCTTTGGGCCTCAAGGAACTTTCTGATTGAATTCTGAAAGTCCTCGAGGCTTCTAAATTCTACAGTCAAGCATCAGCTTTATGAATTCCATATTCCGTGAAGAGGTGGCGTCACTGAGAACCTGTTGGATGGATGTCATCAGCACTGTCTCAAGGGTTTCTCAAAGGTACAGCAGATTAGATGGGGGGGAACTCCTATACTAGGGATGGAAAATTAATGGTACCTGTGATGGTCAATGTTAGGTGTCAACCTGACCAGGCTAGGCTAGGCTAGGCTGTGCAGCTGTGCGGTCAAATGTTAGTCCAGATGTTGTGAATATATATATTTGTGTTTTTTTTTTGAGACAGGGTCTCACTCTGTTACCCAGGCTGGAGTGCAGTACACGATTATGGTTCACTGTAGCCTCAACCTCCCAGGCTCAAGTGATCTTTCCATCTCAGTCTCCTGAGTAGCTGGGACCATAGGCATGTGCCACCGTGCCTGACAAATGTTTTTATTTTTTTATTTTTTGTAAAGATGGGGTTTTACTGTGTTGCCCAGGCTGTTCTCAAACTCCTGGGCTCAAGCTATCCTCCCGTCTTGGCCTCCCAAAGTTCTAGGATTACAGGCATGAGCCACCGTGCCTGGCTGTGAACATATTTTGTAGATATGATTAACGTTTACACTCAGTTGGCTTTAAGTAAAGGGAATTACCCTCCAGTATATGGGTGGGCCTCACCCAATCAGCTGAAGGCCTTAAGAGCCAAAACTGAGGGCTCCTAGCGAAGAAGGAATCCTGTCTGAAGACTGTAACATAGAAGTCCTGCCTGAGTTTCCAGCCTGCTGGGCTGCCCTGCAGATTTTGGACTCAATGCTGAAACATCAGTCATCATTGGTTCTTTTTTTAACATTTTTTTGAGACAGGGTCTTACACCACCATCCGTGGCTGGAGTGCAGTGGCGTGATCTCAGCTCGAGTGATCCTCCTGCTTCAGCCTCCTGAGGAGCTAGGATTATATAGGTGCAAGCTACCACACCCAGCTAATTTTAAATTTTTTGTAGAGACAAGGTCTTGCTATGTTGACCTGGCTGGTCTGTAACTCCTGGCCTCAAGCAGTCCTCCCACCTCAGCCTCGCAAACTGCTGGGATTATGGGCATGAGCCACCGTGCCCGGCCCATCAGCTCTTACCTGAGTGTCCAGTCCTGCTGGTCTGTCCTGCCAGCCCCCACAATGCCGTGAGTCAATTCTTTAGCATTTCTCCCTCTCCATCTATGTCTAGATCTGTGTGTATATCTTTTTTTCTCTCTCTCCTGTTGGTTCCATTTCTCCAGAGAACGCTGACTGGCACCCTGCCCGCACCACCAGCCGCTCTCTCGGGCCCAGCGTGATGATGGGTCGTAGCCGCTGCCGATGCTCCTTCCTTCTGATCCCAGAGGCAGCTTCAGTATCATCTGCAGGTTGGGGGGACTGTGATGATTTGGAGTCAGCACTTGAGAGGAAACGTGCTTGCTCTTCTAATTGTAGTGGATATTCTTCCTGGATGTTGACTAATAAAACAAATGGACGTTCTCATGTTAGGTACTGTCTAATTAATTTTTCAACAAATATTTGTGGGCTTCTGATGCCCAAGTGCTGTGTTTAGTGTTATGGTGGATATCAGGAGGGATGAGACACAAAGCAGCAGAGATCTGGGCGGAGCATTTTTTTCCACACCCTCGGCGGGAGGTCCTGGAGGACAGGGTGGGGTAAGCAGGATGAGGCAGGGGTGGAGTCCGACTAGTTTCCCATGACCTCACCATCATGACGGCTTTCCAGGAACTGAAGAGAGAGGGAGGCAAGGACGGCACCCGTTGTAGGGAGGAGGGAAGCTGGGAGTGGACCTGTAGCTGCCTGTGAAATTGATCCCAGAGCAGCCTGGGGTTCTTCAAAGAGAGGGCATGCCCACCTGCCCTGTTTCTATTCTAGTGTTCACAGAGTGACCTCTAACATCTCAATGTTCACTCTTTGAGAGATGGATCTACTAAAAGCCCAGATTCCATGACTATGCAATATGTACAAGTAAGAAGCTTGCACTCCTGCCTCCTAAATATATAAAAATAAATAGCTACAAAATAAAAGTCAAGTAGATATTACAGGGACAGTGGTTATGGGATGGATGAAAGAATAAAAAAAAATTTTTTTTTTTGAGACGGAGTTTTGCTCTTGTTGCCCAGGCCGGAGTGCAGTGGCGCGATCTCAGCTCACCGCAACCTCTGCCTCTCGGGTTCAAGCGATTCTCCTTCCTCAGCCTCCCGAGTAGCTGGGATTACAGACATGCGCCACCATGCCCGGCTGGTTTTGTATTTTTTGTAGATACGGGGTTTCTCCGTGTTGGTCAGGCTGGTCTCGAACTGCCAACCTCTAGTGATCCGCCTGCCTCGGCCTCCCAAAGTGCTGGAATTACAGGAGTGAGCCACTGCGCCCGGTGAATCAAATTTTTAACCAGAAAGAGAGAGAACAAAGGAAGGACTTTGAAATCAGTGTGTGTGTGTGTGTGCACGTGTGTGTGCATTCACACGGGTGGCACTGTGGTTGTAGGGTAAGATTGATAGAACAAATGATGCCATTAATAAGCGTGGAGGAGCTTTTAAATTAACAGCAGCCCAAGGTTGGAGATTAATTTTTTAAATGTTTCTTAACCAGAAAAATGAAGCAAATGAATTCCGACAATTAGGAAGTAATGAAGACCTTTCGAGAATGGCTTATTAAAGAGAAGAGATCAGGGAATTCTTAGTGCGTGTGAAGCCAGTGTCAATCAGCGGTCTCAGATGCCGGCGTCTTCCGGCATTGGGGGAGTTGGCGTGCTCACTTTTGAACCCAAGTAGTCATCTTTGAAACATCTTAGAGAATGCGCCAAGGAAGGCAACGTAGGATCTGCAGCCCTTGCTGCCGAGGGTGCGCCGCTGGGCCGCGGTCCTACTCTGTCTGTTCAGCCCTCCATCTCACTCCATCCCGTGGTGCGTCAAAGGGCAGGTGGTCCTGCATGGGGCCTGCATTGCTCTGATGCTCTTGGGACGTGCCTGACCTTGTGGACAGTGTCTGGTGACTGCTGGGAAGTGTGAGCAGGGCCATTGAAGGCTTGGAAGGAAGTGAAGGACCGAGGGGCCTGGAAACAAAGGGGGACTCTGGCACTGGAACAGTGGACAATGGTCTTGGACGTCTGACACCTCATACATCAGGAGCTTTTTTGATTGTTAGCTGCTAGCTTCTGTGTGATTTTTGTGTCTTTTAAAATTTTCTTTTGCTTTTGTTGCCTGTGCTTTTGGGGTCATATTCAAGAAATCATTGCCCAGACCAATGCCATGGAGTTTTTTTCACTGTTGTCTTCTAGTAGATGTCTAGTTTCAGGTCTTACATTTAAGTCTTTAATACATTTTGAGTTGATTTTTGTAGATGGAGGGAGATGAGTTTCATTATTTGGCATGTGGCTCTCCTATTTTTCCAGCACCCTTTATAGAAGAGCCTGTCCTTTCCCCCAGTGTGTGTTCCCGGCCTTGTCAAAGACCATCTGACTGTGACTGTGTGGATTTGTTTCTGGGCTCTCTATTCTCTTCCATGGGCCTGGATGTCTGTTTTTGGGGCTTGGGCACCGTCTTTTTTTTTTTTTTCTTGCTCTGTTGCCCAGGCTGGAGTGCAATGGTGTGATCTTGGTTCACTGCAACCTCTGCCTCC
This sequence comes from Macaca mulatta, assembly GCF_049350105.2. Classification (NCBI taxonomy): domain Eukaryota; kingdom Metazoa; phylum Chordata; class Mammalia; order Primates; family Cercopithecidae; genus Macaca; species Macaca mulatta. The sequence continues at coordinate 192,321,250 of NC_133408.1, forward strand.
TGGGTTCAAGCGATTCTCCTGCCTCAGCCTCCTGAGTAGCTGGGATTACAGGTGCCCACCACCATGCCTGGCTAATTTTTTTATTTTTATTAGAGATGGGGTTTCACCATGTTGGCCAGGCTGGTTTTGAACTCCTGACCCTAGATGATCCACCCGCCTCTGCCTCCCAAAGTGCTGGGATTACAGGCATGAGCCACCGTGCCTGGCCTGGGTATCATCTTTTAAGATTAGCAGAGTGGTTGTAAGGTGCTCCAGAGTTTATAACCACTGAGTTAGGCAAATTGCATTATGAAGGTTGTGTCTTAGTCAATTTGGGCTGCTGAATACTATAAACCGGGCAGATCTGGAGCCTGGCGTTTGGAAGCCAGATCTCTTCCTGGCTTGCACAAGGCTGTCTTCTCGTATGTCCTCACATGGCCTTTCCTTGGTGGGTGCACTCAGGGCCTGGTGGGAGGGTGGGAGGGAGAAGGACCTCTTGTGTTTCTGTTTTTATAAGGACACTCATCTCTTCAGGCAGACCCCATCCTCGTAACCTCATCTAACTCCAATCACTTCCCAAAGACCCCATCTCCAAATACCATCATACTGGGGATGAGGGCTTCAAGATGTGAATTTTGAGGGACACAAGCATGCAGTCCGCAGCGGGTGGATTCTCAGCACTCCATCACCCCTGCGACAGAAGCACAATTCCTCAAGACTGCAGAGGCCAGGGCTTGCCTCTCTGGCATCCTTGCTGTGTGCCAGGCACCAAACTGGCGGCTTCGTGGAGGTTTGGTCATATAATCCGCAGATCCACCTGTGGACTTAGGATTCTGGTTTTTTATTTTTATTTTTTTGAGATGGAGTTTCATTCTGTCACCCAGGCTGGAGTGCAGTGGCGTGATCTTGGCTCACTATAAGCCCTGCCCCCTGGATTCAAGTGATTCTCCTGCCTCAGCGTCCCAAGTTGCTGGGATTACAGGCATGCACCACCACGCCTGGCTAATTTTTGTATTTTCAGTAGAGATGGGGTTTCACCATGTTGGCCAGGCTGGTCTTGAACTCCTGGCTTCAGGTGATCCACCCGCCTCCGCCTCCCAAAGTGCTGGGATTACAGGCCTGAGCCACCATGGCTGGCCTGGTCTTATTATTCTTATTGTCCTTTTATTCATGAGGAAACAGGCTGACTCACCTATGACTGAGCAGCAAGTGAATGCAGGAGGCAGGATTTAGATGGGTGGGGTCTGTGTGAACGCAGGACCATGGCGTCCCCAAAGCGTCCCCACCGGGCGTCCCCACAGCGCCACCATAGCACGTCCCCACAGCGTCCCCACAGTGCGCCCCCACAGCGTGTCCCCACCGGGAGTCCCCACAGTGCGTCCCCACAGCGTGACCCCACAGCGCCCCCATAGTGCGTCCCCATAGCGCGTCCCCACAGTGTGCCCCCACAGCGTGTCCCCACCGGGAGTCCCCACAGTGCGTCCCCACAGCGTGACCCCACAGCGCCCCCATAGCGCGTCCCCACAGCGCGTCCCCATAGCACATCCCCACAGTGCTTCCCCATAGCGCATCCCCACAGCGTTCCCACAGTGTGTCTCCACAATGTCCCCACAGCGCGTCCCCACAGCATGTCCCCACAGCGCGTCCCCACAGCATGTCCCCACAGCACGTCCCCACAGCACCCCCCTAGCGCATCCCCACAGCGTGTCCCCACAGTGCCCCGACAGCGTCCCCACAGCATACACACAGGGTGTCCCCACAGTGTGTCCCCACAGTGCCCCGACAGCATCCCCACAGCATACACACGGGGCGTCCCCACAGCGTGTCCCCACAGTGCCCCGACAGTGTCCTCACAGCACGTCCCCACAGCGCCCCCACAGCATCCCCACAGCATCCCCACAGCACGTCCCCACAGCACACCCTCACAGCGTCCCCACAGGGCGTCCCCACAGCGTCCCCACAGCATAAACACAGCGCGTCCCCACAGCACCCCCATAGCGCTTCCCCACAGCATCCCCACAGTGCACCCTCACAGCGTCCCCACAACATACACACAGGGCGTCCCCACAGCATCCCCATAGTGCGTCCCCACAGCACCCCCACAGCACATCACAGTGCCTCCACAGCGTCCCCACAGCATACACGCGGGGCGTCCCCACAGCATGTCCCCACAGAGCACTGAGGCATGCAAAGGCACCTCTGTGGGCTGAATGGTGCCTCCCAAATCTGTGTGTTGCATTCTCACCTGCAGGACCTCAGAATGTGACTGCTTTTGGAAATAGGGTCTTTCAAGGGTAATGAAGGGTAATGAAGTTAAAGCGAGGTCATCAGGGTGGGCCCTAACCTGGTGGGACTGGTGTTCCTATGACCAGGGGAGATGAGGACAGACATGCACAGACGACCACATGAAGACACAGGGAGAAGACGGCCATCTACAAGCCAAGAAGAGAGGCCCAGGAGAAACCCACCCTGCCACACTTGATTTCTGACTTCCAGCCTCCAGAACTGCAAGGAAAGAAGCCGCTCTTGTTTCTGGCACCCCATCTGTGGCACTTTGTTACAACAGCCCTAGCAAACGAGTACAGTATTTAAAATCTTCGCAAATGCCTGTCGAACCAAACCAAAATGGTCTGTGTGCCACCACAGCCCGGACCTGCGAAGTTTCAAATGATAGAGGTCACTTGGTAAAAGCTGCCTGCAGACTTTCCCCCCAGCTGGACCAGGGATCTTGGGGTGGACGTTTTTGGATGTTGACCAAGCCAGCTTGGAAAAAGGAAATAACATGATAACTCTGCTTAAACTTAGAAAGATTATCTTCCCCTGGATGCTGTCTTGCATTGTTTTTAAATAATAATAACGATACCGGCTGGTTTGAGTGCTTACTGTGCTGGGCGTGGCTCTATGTGCCTCACATGTATCAGTGACTCTGCTTCTCACAAACTCTGTGTATGCCCTGTTTTTACAGATGAGGAAAGCGAGGCATAGAGAGGTATAAAAGAAAGAAAGAAAGAAAGAAAAAGAAAGAGAGAGAGAGAGAAAGAAAGAAAGAAAGAAAGAAAAAGAAAGAGAGAGAGAGAGAAAGAAAGAAAAAGAAAAAGAGAGAAAGAAAGAAAGAAAAAGAAAGAAAGAAAGAAAAAGAAAGAAAGAAAGAAAGAAAGAAAGAAAGAAAGAAAGAAAGAAAGAAAGAAAGAAAGAAAGAAGAACTCGGCAAAGCCAGCTCAGGTAATGTGCCATATTTATATTATTCAATACATTGTTTAGGCAAAGATATAAGCTCCTCTCTATGTAATGAGATGTTATTCATAGTGAATTAAGGGATGGGCTTGCCAGGAAGCTGCCTGAGGCACTGATATGTGTTGAGACCATACGTGAATAATATGAAACACGGGGCCAGTTGCCTCTGGTTTCCCCATGTTTGTCCATGATGAACAAAGCTATAGCTTCACACATCTCAGAGACTATCTTTAAAATAATTCACCGCCAGCAACTCCAAATAGGGCAAAATGATATATTACGTTCAGGGTACTTAATGCATGTCTTATTTGGAATACAAAGAGTTGTTACATGTTTATGAATAGAAAAGTCATTTCTTCCTACCTGAACTGTCAAATATGTGAAGACTGGCTCTGAAGGGGTGCCTTGTTACTCTCTTGGGTACTCCTGTTTCTCTCACTGTTTGCTACCGCCTCCCCACACTCCTGCCACATTCTAGTCCTCACGTACGGCACCCTAAAGTCACTCCTGAGCCCGGAACACTGCCTGAGCCAGCTTGCAAATAGAACTGCGGAAAAAAGACAGGACACCCAGCAGAAACTTAGATTTCTGATAAACAACACATCATTTTTTATCATAAGCATGTCCCATATGATATTTACAGCACAAATATTGCATGGGACATACTTATACTAAAACATTATTCATTGTTTATCTGAACATCAAACTACGTGGGTGACTTGTATTTTTCTTTGTTAAATCTGGCCACCATACCTGCAAACATAGACATTAGTGGATTTAACCTAACTTTTCGGAAGAAAATGTATGGCCAGGTGCGGTCTCTCACACCTGTAATCCTACACTTTGGGAGGACGAGGCAGATAGATCACTTGAGTCCAGGTGTTCAAGACCAGCCTGGGCAACCTAGAGAGACCACATTTCTACCAAAAAATACAAAAAATTAGCTGGGTGTGGTGGCGTGCACCTGTAGTTCCAGCTACTCGGGAGGCTGAGGTGGGAGGATTGCTTGAGCCCGGGACATCGAGGCGACAATGAACCAAGATTGTGCCATTACACTCCAGCCTGGGCGACACAGCCAGACCCTGTCTCAAAAAAAAAAAAAAAAAAATGTGTTGTGGAATTGTATGAATTACTGATTGGGTAGGTTAATCTTCAGTTTGCAATTTAACGGTTTTATGAGTGATGATACAGATATGAACATGACACCCCCTCATAGAACTCAACTCCTCCCTACATGGCCTCACCTAGCGCCCTGCACCTCCCCAAGCGCCCCGCACCTCACCGAACGCCCCGCACCTCCCCGAGCGCCCCGCACCTCCCCGAGCACCCCGCACTTCCCTGAGAGCTCAGGGTTCCTCTCCGTTGCAGTGTGCCCACCCGGCCCGGTGCCCGCATCCTGCCCTGCTAACCCCGGCTCCGCCTTCCATGCGCGCTCCTCATTACTGATTCACAGCTGTACTTGTGAACCCTGCCGAAGAGTCGGAGAGCGATGTGGATTCTGAACTGGGTGAACCTCAGCAGCTTTCTTAACCCGGTTTCCAGGCCTCCAAATGGAGGCTGTGGCTTGAGGTCAAGGTTGGTGGCAGGCGCGGTGAGGGGACACGAGGATGCTTGGCCGGGACCCCTCTGGGTGCCGGGTGCCTTCGGCTCTGTGCTCTGCCCCCCAAGGTTCTGGAGGGCGGGGGTTGCAGGCTGGGGCTCTTCCCCGTCCCCCTGGCCCTCCGTGGGCGCCTCTGACCTGGGCCGTGGTTTCCAGGCCCGCCCGTGCCCGAGGCGGACGCCAGAGGGCGCGCGCCCCCCACTCCTGCCCGCATCCGGGCCGCCGCCACGCTCCGCCCTTTGTCTGCAGAGCGCTGGGGGTTTAAAGTCCTGAACCCATGCATGGCCGTTCATTCTCAGAGGTCCCTTGGGTTGAAATCTGAAGGAATGGAGCAAAAGCGGCCTGCAGCAGCCCTTTTAAGTGATGTTAAAATCTTTTCATTATGTGCAGCAGCAATGAACCACGTGGGATTTGCGTGAGAGAGCGAAGGATTTTGTGATTTCGCCTTTGGAGTAAATGTGCCCAAAAGCCCCTCTGCGCTCTTTGGAAATAAGAACCCAGAGGCAGACCCTGGACGCTGTACCCATCTGTTGGCCGCGAATCCAGCAGCCCTCAGCTGCTAGGACGGTGCTGAGAAGTGGGCCCCCGAATGCCCTGGACCACGACTGTGGCGCCAGGCTGCTGCCCAGCTCCCTGCTGTGAGGCCGAGCCTCCCTCTCCCAGAGCTTGTGATCTCTTACAGTCTCCAGCATCTTTCTCCTTGCACGCCAGGTTCACAAGTGCGAAGGAGGAGGAAGCGGCTGTCCACCAACTACAGAAACAGCCACTGGGACCGGGTGCGGTGGCTCAGGCCTGTAATCCCAGCACTTTGGGAGGTTGAGGCAGGAGTATCGCTTTAGGCCAGGAGTTTGAGACCAGCTTGGGCAACATAGGGAGACCTCGTCTCTAAAAAATACAAAAATTAGCCAGGCGTGATGATGTGTGCCTGTGGTCCAGTTGCTTGGGAGGCTGAGATGGGAGGATCACATGAGCCGGGGAAGTGGAGGTTGCAGTGAGCTGAGATGGTGCCAGTGCACCCCAGACTGGGTGACAGAACCAGACCCTGTCTCACACACACACAGAAAAAGTCTACTGATGATGAGGAAGAAGGCAAGAAGCTCAGCACGGCCTAAGTATTCACCCTGTGGCTGAAGGTGAGGCTGAAAGCTAAGGAGGATTCACTGTTCCGGAAGGCATGAAGGTGTGTGTGGGTCTCGGAAAGCTTTTACATTAATGGGTTTAACCCATTAACCCATTTGGAGCTGCGACTCAGCTAATATCTCATTTACACAGGGTGGCCTGGAAATGGGCCTTGCTGTGCCCATTTGCAGCAATCGTGTTCTCACGACGATTCTCTACGCTGTGCAGCGTGTCAGGCTTTGAATGTTTACATGGAGGGTAATGATTTTAAAGACGTTTCTCCAACTCCTCTGGTTATTAGTGAGCGGGCACGTGTGTGTCGGTTTGGGGCTGAGAGAGGGCACCGGGGTGACTTCAGAGAGTGGCGGTGGATGTTTGCCCGGCTGTTGTCAACACCCGGTAACACTGAGGTTCCCTGGCAGGAGGGGAGGAGGGGAGGAGGAGGCCACAGGCTTAGGAACGGAAAGGTGAACAGAGTTTGGGGCGCCTGCGCACACCTGTTGGGAAGCTCTGCCGTCGGGTATAATGCCGGAGGATGGGCGGGCGGTTCCGACGTGTCAGACATGTGGTCAGTTGTCCACGCGGCGGAGGCAAGAGGCTGAGGAGGTGTGGTTTGCCATCTAACACTGAGCCCTGGATCTTCCCAGGTTGAAGCTCGCTGGGCTGTACCCGCCCCTAGCTAAGCGAGGTCTCCAGGGTGCACCTGAGGGACACCCGCACAGAGGCTCAAGAAAGAATGTGAGTGGAGGGAGGGGGCCCCACTGCGAGGCTCAGGTATGTCCACCTGGTGAGCCCCCTCCCCACCCCCATGGCAACACTAACTTCCCATCACCGTGGCTGCCTTCATCCCGTGTTTCTGATGTTGGCTCTGCACCAGAGTGTGCAAGCCTGGGGTACGGCAGCTGCATCCTTGGCTGGACCTCACCTGAGGTCCCCCACTACACGTTGACTGGGGCTGCCTCCCCATCTCCATCTGTTGACCAGACACAAAGCCGACGGCCCCCTTTGCCGAGTGCCAAGACACCCAGCGTTGTGCCAGGCACTGTGGGGACAGGGAAGATTCGGCACATTCTCTACCTGGAGGATTTCATAATTTTAATGATCAAGGAAATAGTTCGCACAAAGGAAACTATAAAAATTAATATGCAATCAAGGTGGAGGGCTCTGATCTATCTCTAAATGCTGTAGAATTTCAGAGAAGAGAGGGAAAAGATGGTACCGGACGGGGCTTTGAATATTGGGTAGAAGCTTTGGGTGGTTTAGCCTGGGGTTAATCCTGGCGTGGTTTTCAGTTTGCAAGACCAGGGGGGAGGTGGTGGTGTGCCCCACTGGTGTGATGATGTAGAGGAATGACACTTGTGACTTCAGGCACTTTTCATCCAAAGAGAGAGCTGGAAAAACACAGCTCCTCTCCGTCAGAGCATAGACAATATGTTTGCCTATAAATACCTGTGCGCATACATGTGTTATCAAGAGCAGAGGGTGGGATGACAGCGGCTGGGGGCTCTGAGGAGGTGGCCTTGGGACTCTTGGGACTGCAGGGCTCTCGCTGGAGCGTTCGCTGCAGGTCAAAGTCGTTCCAGAAGCTTCCATGGATACAGCCCAGGCACATACCAATCACACCTTCTCCTCTAGGCTGGCTCCCCTCAGGCCAGCGTCTGCCCCAGACTTAGCTTATGACCCCACAAAGGCGATTTATAGTTCTGCAGTCTCAGGCTTAGTGCATTGGCCCTCTGCAGATTACTGACGACGAAGTATTGGGCTGTGATGTCAGGCAGATCTTTTTTGCTTTGCTTCCACAGGAGTCTGAAATTGACCAGGAGATTTAACTGGAGTTCTGTTCGAAAGAGCATGTAATCTGTGTCAGTAGGGTTTGAAACACTAAAGCCAGAATATTGGGTGGGATATGTTTTTTGGGCTTCCATGCCTTCTGCATGTCTTGGGCATGGAGCTCCAGCTCTGGAAATGTGTGCAGTGCTGCCCGCCTTGGGCCCTTCGAGATCTGAGAAATGTGAGCGTGCGTTGTCCCCAACAGGCTCCACAGCCAGAGGCTTCGGGCAGCAGGTGAAGTCCGCTGCTCCTTTTTAGCTGGGCGCTTGGAGATCAGAGCCTGGGGAGCTGAGCGCTGGCCTCAGGAGACACCTGAGATAGCCTCGCGAGGTCTGCTTTACTGAAGATGATGAGAGGAAAGCAAAGCCCTTGATGGAAGGATATTTAATTTAAGGCAACAAAAATTTGTCATATTCCATTTTTAAAGACATTGTGCTTAAGTAATAAGAATTCAAAGTTGATTGAGTCAGACTCTACCCTCCGGGAGTAGTGGATGCTGTGATGTGTCACCCGGATTGTCCAGAATAAAGGGCTGGTCCCCCAGCAGACAGCTGTCAGCTGCTGGCTCCCTCTGGGATTACCTGGGCTGCCGAGAGCCAACCCTAACCCTAACCCTAACCCCCACGCCCCGCCACCCCCACTCCCTGGAGTCAGTGACTAGTTGAAGTGTGGGGAGGAGGGGCAGTAAGATCACCGCCTCCTGCTTCAACCTGGACAATTCTAAAATGTTGTCTCTGACTCCACGCCTGCCTCCCAGCATCGGCGAGGTCTCCGTTCAGACTACATCCCAGCCACAGCGCAACTTCTCCTTGGGCCCAGTGTGGCCCCTTTCCCTTCCCTTCTTGCAAATCCCAAAAGCAGCCCCCAGTATACCCCCTGTAAGCTCATCTCCATCTCCGAGTTGGCTTCCTGGAACCTTCCTGACATAGGAGCTCACAGTTTTGCAAAGGAGGCAGACGCAGCCCAGAGATGTGCACACCCGGAGCACGGGAGAATCCAGAGGGGCTTTCATGGGCATCGGAGCCTCCACTCTGGGGTCACATCGATGCTGAAGCTTTAAGGACTTCTGAGGATGTAGGAGTTTCCGAGATGGCCTTGTACGGAGAGGCAAAGACACGGATGGGTGCGGCTGGAGGAAGCTGAGCGCTGTAGCCAGAGAGTGGGGATGGTGGTGAGGGAAGGTGGAGAGATGAGCAGGAGGTGGAGTTTGGGGACAGATTGTCAAGAGCCTGAGGGCCGTGCTCAGGAGTGGCAATTTTGCTCTGTAGGCAGTGGTCGGGGGCAGCTGGGGATAGGAAGGAATTCAAGCACTGGGGCGTGATGAGCATCTTAAGAAAGACCATTCGGGCCACACAGTTCACAGCCCGGGGGATGGGAAGCAAGTTCTCCACTGATGGCTGGAAGCCTTGGTTTCTCCTCTCTGCCTATTTAAATGCTCCTGGGCCTTTAGGATGCACCTGGATCCCATCTTCCTTGCATGGATTTCTCCTTTCTTAAACTCCACCAGACCTCCCAGTGTGCAGCACACAGCCTGGCTCGCGGAATCCTGTGTGTCCACAGCCCATCCTGTGGCATCGCCGGCAGTCCCTGTAGAGTCCTCAGCCACAGGCTGTGCCATCCTTGGGGCTGCCTGGGCTGTCTGGATAGATCCAACCCAGCGTTGGCTTCTTTTAATCACGATAAAAAAGATGCTTCGAAAAACCAAGATACAGAAGCTGGCAGCCTGTGGGGTGCCCTTGATGTGCCATGGAGTGCGGCGCTCGGCCCCGGCTGAGGTGGGGACCTCCAGGTGTCTGAGCAGCGCCCTGTCCTGAGGTGCTGGAACGCGGGCACAGGGCCGCGGGCAGAGGGAAGCCTGGCCACCTTTCCAGCGATGGCAAATAGGCATTTTCAGATAACCAAAGATGCGAGGTGAGCACCAAGGACAACTTCCTTCTTCCTTTTTTGGAATACAAAGGGTGCATCTCTCCCTGATTTATGACTTTTCTCTGGGCAGAAATTGTCCACCTTGGAGAAATCCAGTTACAGCTTTCTTTGTCTCTAATCTGTACTGTTAGAGCGAACTAAATGTGGCCTGAGAAGGACTCCGTGCTGCTATATCTGAGTCCTTGTGGACAAACTGCAACCTGACAAGATTGAAACCCTAACTTAGGAGTGTGTGCCTGTCACAATCGCTGAGGCTTGGTCAATCGGAGCAGCCACACTTCAACCACTCATATGCTGCCGAGTGTTCGGACTGTGTCCAAATAAGCCAGACGCCGAGCTGTAACCAATCCAGCTGCTTCTGTCCCTCACCTCCGATTTCTGCAAGTCACTTTACTTTTTTGGTCTATAAGTTTGTTCTGACCACGAGGCACCCCCGGAGTCTCTCGGAATCTGCTGTGATTCTGGGGGCTGCCCGATTCATGAATTACTCATTGCTCAGTTAAACTCCTTAACATTTAATTCGGCTGAAGTTTTTCTTTTAACAGTACCCACGAGAAAGAACAAGCAAGCAGGATTCCTGCCAGAGGGAGCAAAGCTCAGGGATGTGTGGGTGCTCTGTGTGTTTCCTGAGCGCAGTGCAGGGCCTGTCCCGGGACAATGCTGGTGCCTGGGCTGGGCCTTGCTTCAGAGCCAAGGTCAGATGGTGAGACCCACTCGCTCCTGAAGATGGGAAAAGGATGACAAAGAAGCACCACACGCTTCAGTCCCCTTTGGGACTTTTCCCAAGTAGCAAGCATTACATGATTTATTAGTCCTTCAGATATTAGTAGAGGACCTGTTATCTGCCTGCACTGGACTTTGCCGTGGCTGCCATATCAAAGCACCACAATCTGGATGCTTACATTTAACAACAGAGATTTCTTGTCTTGCAGTTCCTGATGCTGAAGACCAAGCTGTGGGCAGGGCTGGCTCCTTCTGAGGCCCCTCTCCTTGGCTTGTAGATGCTGTCATCGTCTCTACCTGACACCCTCCCGGCTGGGTGTCTATGTCCAGACTCCCCCTTTTAATAAGGACTCCAGTCATATTGGAGTAGGGCCTGCCCTTACTGCCCTGATTTTAACTTCTGCAAAGACCATGTCTACAAATAAGTTCGCATCCTGAGGTGCTGGGGGTTAGGACGTCAGCATATGAATTTTGGGGGCTTGGGGGGCACAGTTTAACCTGTAATGGTTGACAAGGCTGATGTTCTTTTCCCTTTTACTGTGTGTGTCTCTCTGCCAGGCTGCATCACTCTGCCCCAGCACTATTCCGTGAGGTGGCCTCGCCCTGCCACTGCTCAGAAGGTGGTTTCGGCTCCCCGCTCCCCCTCCAGCCACCACTCCATGTTTTCCACTCCCCCGTTCTTTTGTGTTTGTTATTTTATTTGTGTCCTGAAAAACGGCCACCTGGTTCCCTGAGTTGTCATCACTCTATTCACTTGTACACTGGGGAGGAGTGGAGAGAGGGACAGATGATTGTGGGGGGGGGCGGGGGCAGGTTTGTGGGGACAGACAGACACACACAGTAAAGGGAAAGGACATCACCTTCACCTTGGTCTGTGTCTATATTTATCTACACCTGTGCCCATGCCGATGTCTGTATTTATCTCTGTATTTATGTCTATCTATAGCTCTGTCTATATTGACATCTGTATTCGTCTGTTTTCACACTGCTGATCAAGACATACCTGAGACTGGGTAATTTATCAAGAAGACGCTGTTTAATAGATTCACAGCTCCATGTGGCTGGGAAGTCCTCACGATCATGGTGGAAGGTGAAAGGCACATCTTACACGGCAGCAGGCAAGAGAGAGGATGAGCACCCAGCAAAAGGGGTTTCCTCGTATAGAACCATCAGCTCTGGTGAGACTTATTCACTACCACGAGAACAGTATGGGGGGAACCACCCCCATGATTCAATTATCTCCCGCTGGGTCCTTCCCACAACACGAGGGAATTCTGGGAGCTACAATTCAAGGTGAGATTTGGGTGGGGACACAGCCAACCAATATCAACATCAATGTCTCTCGTGTCTATATGTATATAATTTGCAAAAAGTGGCAGCAGACTTCCTGAGAACGTGTGAGTGTGGATTTCATTCCATAACCAGCTCAGTGTCAGGGGTGACGTGCTGGGGAGAGGGACACGGGGCAGGTGTGACCGGCACTCCTCTGCTGGGGTGGTTTTGTGTGACATGTGGGTCCGTCTCCCTCTCCGCAGACACCTGCCCACCCCGGCCCGTGGCCTCTAGCATCTCCGCACCATCTCTTCCCTGGACCTTCTCTTGCTGAGGAGCTGGAGGTGCTGGGTCCAGTGGCCTCGTCCTGAACCAGGACTCCAGCTGCCTCTCTTGTGTCCTTTCCTAAATGAAAAAACTTTCTCAGTCATGCTTGGAGCTAATAACTTCTCAGGTAGGAAAATGTCAAACGTGTCTGACACTTGCAGTTCTAGCATGTGCTGCATGAAACGCGGTCAGATCATGTTTCACTCCATGCCTGTCTCAGGGCTGGGCCCACAGCAGGGACCCGGCGAGGACTCAGTGCCTTCCTGGGCAATTTTTTCCCCATTGGAGAGTGACTTCCGGGGCAAAAGGGAAGGAGGCTGTGTGGCTTTAGGAATATGTTTGCAAATGTTCTTTTTGCAGTCTGGAAACCATCTGCAGTGTTACCTGGACTGTTTTTAAAAAATTAAATTACCTGTGCAAACATTCTAGTTTAGAGCTGCGGAAACTGGTGTTTGGTTTCAAGCTGTTTTGCAGGATGATTTATTTAGAATGGAGTCTGTAAGAACCGGCTCTGTGCAGCTGGAGCAGGCCTTGGCCACATGCAGGAACATAATCACCCTGGTTTACTCGACTCTCTTCTCTGTGGCGGAGCCACTGCCCCTCGGGCCCTGGGACCCCGTGCCTCCTCGGAGAAGTCAAAGTGTTTGCATTTCTGACCTGAGCAGCTCTGAAACAAAAGAACGCTGCAGCTCCCCTGTAGAACTATATGCTTCTAGAGTGTTCTGTTGGGAACCTCTGAAGTGACGTTAACAGCTAACAGCTTATGCGTGCAAGGATCCTCATGGGCCTCTCCCTTCCCTCCCTCACCATGAGGTACATCAGATTCCGGAAAGATAATCACGTCTGGCTGCGTCCCTCACAGAACTACTCCACTGTGGCCTTCCACTATCACTGCCCCCCACACCCCCAGCCACTGCTGTGTTTCCACTCCGCCTGCTTTTGTTGTTTTATTTGTGTCCCTAAAAATGGCCACCAGGTTCCCTGAATCGTCGTCCGTCTGTTCACTTCTACGCTTGGAGAGAGGTGGAGAGGTGGATGGATGTGTGGTTGGGGAGGGCAGGGCTGTGGGGGTCAGGGACCGAGGGGCCCATCTGTCCTATGGGACCTGAAAGCAGGGCTGACAGGTATGGAGAAGGCGTCCGAGGCTCATGGGGGCTGTGGGGTCCGGCCTAGGCTGAATGCTGGAGCCCCGGGTAGCTGGGCAATGCCAGGGCTCTGTGAGGGGTGGTGCTGGGAGTGGAGGGCAGGGCAGTGTGGGGCAGCTGAGCAGGCGATCAGAGCAGGTTGGGTGCCAAGCCCGTGGGCAGTCCTGTAGGGAGTGGAGGGCTGGACACGCCCCTGGGAGAGCTACATGGCCACACGTTTTGGGGGGAAGCGGGCCTTGGAGCCTGTGGGCAGGGTGGTGAGTTTGTGGTGAAGGGATGGAGGATGGGTGCAGGGATCTGATGGCAGGACGTGTGCTGGGTGAGGTGGAGGAAGGGAGGTTGAGGAAGGGAGAGGATGCCTCTGGACTTTGCCCTGGCCATGTGGTGTGTGGCCGGCACTGGCCTCGAGGGTCCTCAGGCCTGAGGTGGCCGAGGGGTGGGTCTGTGCATCACATACGCAGCATTGGGGTCTGGCCAGGTGCTTGAATATTCCAGGAGGTCGCATCTGAACAGAGGTGGGGGGTCTCTGTTCGAAAATGGAATCCCTGCTGCATCCGTTGGGGCGGGCATCACACCCTAGGGAAGAATTCCGTCCCATTATGGATGATACGGAGTGAGCCCCAGACCTTCCCGCTCAGGCTGCCCGCCGCCCGCCGCCCGCCATTCTGAGCCGTGTCCTGTCCTCTGTGTCGCCTCTCTCAGGGCTTTCCTTCCACACCCGCCTGTCACCTGTTCACTGCAGCACCTCGTTAGGTGAGTAGCAGGCCAGGGTGACAGACGATGGCACTGACCTTATGAGGTTGGCGTTATGACAGACAGGACGGCTGACCTTTGTACAGCAGCCTGGCTGGGAGCTGGGTTGTGGCTTGTCAATTCCCGTGGGCATGTGCTGTCACAGCGAACATGTGGGCGTTCTGACCATGCCATGACCAAAACCACGCTGTCTACTGCCTGCGGTGGCAACAAGAAATCCGAGGTCACGGAGACCACTGGCCGCTCTGGCCTGCGGCTGGCAGCAGAACTGGAAGGCACTCGGCAGTTCTTGCTTTATGTGACAGACATGAGTTCGCAGGAGGCTACACGGGTCAGCATGGATTCTGCCGTGGAAAATAATGGCACTCATAGACGTGTCCTTATGTATTTTCCACTATCTATCAACATAATATTTTCAATAATTAGATAGATAATAACCTACATTGAAGTGACATTAAAAACATATAACCTGCAGTGTGGGGCTGAGTAGGGAGTTCTGAGAGACTGAGACCCAATCCCAGCTCTGTTTCCTGCCAGGCGGGAGATCTTTGGCAGGTTACGTTACCTCCCGTGTGCCTCAGTTTCTTCTCCTGTAAAATGGAGACAATAATGGTATGTACTTCATATGATTCTTGTGAGAGTTAAATGAGTTTCCACGCTCCACAGTGCCTGGCTCACTGTAAATGCTTAATAACTTTTAGTTTAAGATGTTCCCTATAAAATGGAAGAGAGAAGAAATATGGGTGCAGCTTCCTTTACCTTCACAGGTCTGTAGGGCTCGCGGGAGAGACGCAAGTGGTGTGTTTCATTTCTGAGAAGATGGCGGTGTGGATTGGCGGCGGATGAAGGAAAAAGGCACAGGGAAAGGAATGGGGAGCAGAAGCAGAGAAGGGTCATCGTGACGACATCACCAAGACAATGGTGTTGAAAAGGAGCCGATACTGCAACTTCTTGAGGCTCAGACTTGATGCCGACGGAACAGAGACTGGGCCAAGTCTTCTCCTCACGTAGCTCCTCTGCTCTCAGGCTGGCAAAGCCTGCCTGATGGTTCCCATCTCTGTTTATGTTCCCATCTCATCACATCAAACCTGCTTGCAAAGAGAAAGCCTTGTGTGGTTCTCGGCGCCAGAGCTTCCTGAAGATGATGTGACTTGTTGTCAGGTAAGCGACTTGATAGAGAGAAGCCAGTCCCCCTGGGCAGTGCAGGAAAACCCGAGAGAGCTGCGGAGACCAAAAGAACAGGAGGGACTTCCTAGCGGGCGGGTGGGCAGGTAGGGGTTACTCTATCCCACGAGCTGCAGCTCACTGTCCTGTCCTGTGGGCCAGCACGCATGCGTGGGTGCCAGAGGATTCCAAGGCTTTGAAGAAAAGTTCCTAAAGAGAGGAGAGCTGCTGTCACCATCGGATCCAGACACTTCCACTGGGTGCCCGTTTGCAAGGTGCTCATGGTGGGGAACGAGATTTCACGTCGTTTTCTGAAATGGACACTCATACCTCCAATTAAACCTTACTTGTTTAGTTTTCCATAAGAAAGGCCTAGACCCTGAATCAAAGATATTTTGTAAGCTAGCAAGATAATGTATTCAGTTTATATAAAGGTAATTTCACTCTCAAGAGATTGGTTAGGTCAGAGTTACTGAATTAATTGTAACAAGGTTGGCAAATGAATTCAATTTTCTATGGCAAACATCGTTCATAACTCTAAGAGAACTACGTGATCTGCTATAACAAGCATATTCTAATGTATGCAATTTCTTATCACTGATGTTTAAGGGAAGCGTGAGTTGATGTAGGTTGAAGGTCATGGGTAGGTAAGAAGGACAAGCTCCCTGAGGATGGAGGCTGCACATCCTCTGCAGAGCATGCAGTTACACTCATCCGACACAGAGCATGTTCAATTTAATCTTTTTTTTTTTTTTTTTGAGAACGGGGTCTTGCTCTGTCGCCCAGGCTGGAGTGCAGTGGCGCCATCTCGGCTCACTGCAAGCTCCACCTCCTGGGTTCACGCCATTCTCCTGCTTCAGCCTCCTGAGTAGCTGGGACTACAGGTACCTGCCACCATGCCCGGCTAATTTTCTTGTATTTTTAGTAGAGATGGGGTTTCACTGTGTTAGCCAGGATGGTCTCGATCTTCTGACCTCGTGCTCCGCCCGCCTCAGCCTCCCAAAGTGCTGGGATTACAGGCGTGAGCCACGGCGCCCGGCCTCAATTTAATCTTAAAGGGAACCTGTCCCCTTTGGCAGAGAGAATGTTTTGTTTTGCCACAGTGCGTGTTGCTATAACGTGAATTAAGCATATGCAAGTGGCAAATAGAATGTTTTCAGTGTAATGCAGACGTTACATTTTCACAGGTGATTTTTCCTAACAGACAAACTAGTGAAAGAAGAGCAAACGGAACTCAGTAAGCAGAAGAAAGGAATAATAAAGATAAGAGCAGAAATCGGTGAAATAGAAGATCAACAGTAGAGAAAATCAATGAAGCCAAAAGTTGGTTCTTGGAAAAGATTAACAGAGTTGATACATCACTGGCATGACTGACTGGGAAATGAAGAGATAAAGTCCACGTTACCACTGTCAGAACAGGAGGGAATATCCTACAGGTTCAGCAGACATTACAAAGATAATAAGAGAATATTGTGAACAACTTTATGCCAAAATATTCTACAATTTAGATAAAATTGAAAAATTCCTTGGAAGACACAAACTATCAGAACTGACTCGGGAAGGATTAGATCTACTGAATATTCCTGAGTCTGTTAAGCAATTGAATTTGTAATTAACAGTCTTCACATAAAGAAAACTATAGCTTAATTCCTGAATTGTGCCAAACTTAAAGAAGAAATGATACGAATTCTACACAAACTTGTAAAACTGAAGAGGAGGGAACAGCTTCTGGTTCACTCTGTAAGGCCAGCATTACAAGCATTGCATGGATTCCTATGCCAGAAGGAGATTTGACCAGAAAGTGAAGCTGCTGGTCATTATCCGTCATGAACCCAGAGGCACCTATGCTTTCAGATGTTAGTAACGTGAATCTAAAAATGTATAAAAATAGGTTTGTATATTTATCTAGTTATATACATATGTTAATTATATGTATAAATTTATATATCCCTACCATGACCATGATGGTTTATTTTAGGTGTTCTCTTGACTGGGTTAGGGGACACCCAGTTGGCTGGTGAAGCACGATTTCTGGGTGTGCCTGTGAGGGTTTGCAGAAGAGATTAGCATTTGGATCAGTGGGCTAAGGAAGACCCACTTCACCAGTGTGGGAGGCACCATCCAACCCGACGGAGGACCTGGGTAGAAACAGGGCAAATTTATCCCCTATTCTGGCTTTGGACATCAGAACTGCAGGTTCTCCAGTCTTTGGACTCTGAGGTTTACACCAGCAACCACTCCCCTTCCCCTCAGGTCTTAGGACTCAGACTGAATTATATCACCTACTTTCCTGGTCTCTAGCTTGCAGATGGCACCGTGTGGGACTTCTTGGTCTCCATCATTTTGTGAGCTAATTCCCATAGCAAATCCCCTATCTATCTATCTATCTATCTATCTATCTATCTATCTATCTTCTATCTAATCTACCTATCACCTATTATCTGTCATCTCTCTATCATCTCTATCAATCATCTATAATCTGTTACCTATCATCTATCAATTACCTACCAATCATCTATCTATTGATCGATTGATCTATTGATTGATCAATCGCTCTCTCTTTTCACTCTGTTTCTCTGGAAGACCCTAATACAACCACCATGAGGAATTTATCCCAGGAATGTAAAGTTGGTTTAACATTCAAAAATCAGTGTAACTCACCATATTCACAAATTAAAAAAGAAAAAAAATGATGATCTCAATGATGTAGAAAGAATATGTGATGAAATCTGATTATCTGTTTCTGATGAAAACCTTCAGAACTGTTCTCTGGGCTGTGGTGACTGTTCCCTCCCTTATGCCTTCTGACTGCGGATGATAAGATTCTCCACTGATACTGGCTGTGAGAACCTCGCCGTCTTTTCTTGATGTCCCGTAACCCTGCCCTCACCTTTAGGAGTAGTCCCTCTATTAAACTCTTCAATCTCCCCCTTTGAGCGTGCTGTTTATTTCCTTCTGGGACCCCAACTGATACAGTCTATCTTGAAACAATTCATAAAATCAGAACTACGCTACATTTTTAGGAATGTGCTTAGTGAATCTATATTTGATAAATCACAATAGCATTACGTATATTTCTGAAATTGTATGCACAGTCCCTCCTATTTATTCACGATTCAATCAATGCTTGGGTTAGGTCCCTTGTAACTATTTCTCAGGCTCCACCAGAGATCCAAAGCCGTGAGCCTAGCAATCCGTCTGATGGATCACTGGAGATCGAAGTGAAGAAGCACAATTACTATAGCCTTGAAGATGACTTGGGACTCAAGTCGTGGTCTCCAGCCTGGCCAGTGAGCAAAATCACCGAGCCCTTTAAAAATGGCGATTCCCAGGCTTCACCCCGTCCCTTCAGAGTGTCGCCCTGGCTGTTCTGAGGACCGACGTGTTTGAGATCAAAGATTAAGTGACTGGGAGTCTCCTACAGGGAATGGGGAGTTTGGTTCATCAAAGTTTGACTTTGAAAACAAAGGTCATCACTGGGAACGAAGAGTTCATTTACGGCAAAGCTAAAGTGGGTCAGGCAGCATCAGGGCTCAGGTAGCTCAGGTCCTTCTTCCCTTCCTGGACACATGGAAGACTATTTTCCAGCCCCATGGAGGTGACAGATTCTGGCCAATGGACTGGAAGTAGAAGTGACTGTGTCGCCCGGGGGAAGCAGGAAAAACTGGTGTGCAATTCTTTATGCTCCCTCCCTCCTGCAGTCAGCCTGGAAGTCACATTCAGAGGGAGGGACCGCCAGACCCAAGTGATTTGTGTCGTGAGCAGTCACCTGCGGTGCAGCGCTGGGACAGTCTCCTAGACACACAGGGCTCTGCGTGAGTACAAGATAAACCTCACTGCATAGTTCAGAGCCGATGATCATCCCAGCAAAACCCAGCTTAGCTCAGCTGATTTGCCATTGTTGAGTATTGCTCAACTGATATGAATTATAATCCAATAAATGATATAGTATCAGCCGGGCATGGTGGCTCACTCCTGTAATCGCAGCACTTTGGGAGGCCGAGGCAGGTGGATCACGAGGTCAGGAGATCCAGACTAGCCTGGCTAACACGGTGAAACCCTGTCTCTACTAAAAATACAAAAAATTAGCCAGGCGTGGTGGCGGGCGCCTGTAGTCCCAGCTACTTGGGAGGCTGAGGCAGGAGAATGGCATGAACCTGGGAGGTGGAGCTTGCAGTGAGCCGAGATTGCGTCACTGCACTCCAGCCTGGGCGACAGAGCTAGACTCTGTCTCATAAAAAAAAAAAACTGATATAGCATCATGGGAAAATGCTTATAATACAAGGTTAAGTGAGAAATTCAGGCTACAACATTGCTTGCGTTTGATGTATGCTTACGTAAAAGTACATATGCACTTGGGCCCATATTGGATAGGAATATCCAAAAATGAAAATACTTGTATTAAACTGATGGGAATTATGAGTTTTTTAAATTTAAATTTAATTTCATTTAATTTTACTTTAAGTTCTGGGATACATGTGCAGAACGTGCAGGTTTGTTATGTAGGTATACATGTGCCACAGTGGTTTGCTGCACCCATCAACCCGTCATCTAGATTTTAATTCCCACATGCATTAGGTATTTGTTCTAATGCTCTCCCTCCTCTTGCCTCCCACCTCCCGACAGGCCCCTGTGTGTGATGTTCCCCTCCCTGTGTCCATGTGTTCTCATTGTTCAACTCCCACTTATGAGTGAGAACATGCGGTGTTGAGTTTTCTGTTCCTGTGTTAGTTTGCTGAGAATGATGGCTTCCAGCTTCATCCTTGTCCCTGCAAAGGACATGAACTCATTCTTTTTTATAGCTGCATAGTGGTAATTATGAGTTATTAAAGAGAAAACAATTTTGCCTTTGAAATGTCTTTGAAATCTTTGAAATGTTTATAACAGTTTCCTCCTCTTCTTTCTTTTTTCTTTTCTCCTCTTCCTCTGCCTTTTCAAAAAACATTTTTCTGAACTGGGGAGCAGGCATTGCTTTTTGACAGTGTCGAGAAGAGCACGGGTACTCTGCTCCCATGTGAAGAGACGGCACAGGGGAGGGGACGCCAGGCAGCCTGTGCCACTAGAGCTGCATCGCCGCCACCCTGGAGTGAGGGCGTTTGGATGTCATGAAGTTCTTTGAGGATTTGAATGGGATTCTTGGGAAGTAAACGTAGACTTCAGATTGGTTATTTTTATGCTGCTCATGTTTCCCGTCATTATCATTTTTGCCTTTCATTAGTTTTTAGTTATGTTCCATTAGAAAATAATTAGCCTAAGGCAGTGTTCTCAACTAGGGACAGTTCTGCTTCTCAGGAGACTTTTAACTCATGTCTGGGGACAGTTTTGATGGTGTGACTGGCATCTAGCAGGGAGAGGCCAGGGACCCGCTGGATGTCCTATGACTCACAGGACGGCCCCACACAAGGAATTTCGGGGCTCCAATGTCAGTGGTGCCCGCAGTGAGGCACCCTGGCCTAAGAGAAAAGAAGAAAGGGTTCTTTGTTTTTTCTTTTCCTGCATCACAGCTTTATAGGAGGATAACTGATAACCCTGGAAAATCAAAATCTAGGCCTGGTGCAGTGGCTCACACCTATAATCCTCATGCTTTGGTAGTCCAAGGCGGGAGGATTGCTTGAACCCAGGAGTTTGAGGCTGCAGTGAGCCATGATTTTAGCACTGCACTCCAGCCTGGGTGACAGAGAGAGAGAGACTCTGCCCCTAAAAATACATACACAGTTACATACATACATAGTTACATACATACATACTTACATACATACATACATTGAGAACTTCAGGAAAAGATGAAGGTTCGGGTGGCCACCACTTTTCACAGGGGAAGGAGAGAGAGAAATCTTTATTGGAAAATCCTGTGTGTCAGGAATGTACTAATTACTAAGATAATTACTGGCTGTGGCCAACTCCTAGCCCACCCAGCACAGTCTTCCCATCTGCTTGCAGGGTTGTGCTGGCTTTTAGGGAAGATTCTTTCCTCATTTCTCCTATGCTGTTCATGTTTACATCCTTTGGTGACAGGCAGGACTAGGATCTCATGGGAAGGGTGAGTTTTTGGGGGAGCTGAGGGGAAAGCACAGGGAGGGGAATGGGGGTGCTGGAAACCGACCTCACTGGCTTCACAAATGTGCTTGACCTTGATCACTAGGAGCGCGTTCACAGCATTCTTTCTGCAAATTCAGAAGGTCGAATGAAGCGGGACTTGCTGGACAACTGCCAAGAGCCTCATTAGAGCTAGTGGCATGTACTTTGTGTATTTTGTAGGGGGTGTGGAGATGCGACATCCAGCACCCCCGGGAGGGATCTGCTGCTCTAACTGCCGGGGGCAGGGCTGCCAGGATCTGTCTCTGCGGGGGTCACTGCTGCTGCGGTCACCCCTCCCTGGGGTGGCCACCTCCCAGGGCTAATTGCAGGTGCGAGAGGACTCTGTGGCATCACATCACCCCAGGCCTCCCTTCACAGGGCCTGCGTCTCCTTTTGACGTGTCCCTCTCCTGAGCCCTCCACAGGTGCTCGTGCCTGACAGGTACCCCTCACCTGGAGCCATCTCAGCGTGGGGCAGGGAATAGGGTACTCGGGAGGCTCAACTCTCTCAGCATCCAGGGGCTTCTGGAAGGGACTGGAATGTCAGACTGACAAAAAAGTCACCAAGGAATGAAAATGTCGAAGCCATCGGACACAGCCCTGGAAGCTGCCGAGACGGCGTGTTTGGCTGGGGCTTCCTCCTGTGCTGATGATTCACATCAGGCCATATATTTCCTGGCTGTGCTTTCCCGACAAGATGAAGTGCATTCCTGACACACAGAACTTTCCAATAAAGATTTCATTGTCTCCTTCCCCTGTGAAAAGTGATGAGTGAACTTGATATTTCTCTGTTCAACCTTCATCAATAAAAAATGTTTCTGGTTGGGTTATTCCTGTTGATTCTTAATGAAGTGGCGTTTTATGAGATGCCATTCAGTCCTGAACTTCAGAAAGAGCCAGGGATCTTTGGCATGCTAAAGTGGGCACTTTAAACTTGGAAATGTATATTAATAGCTGCATGCATACATAACACGGGAGGTAAATACGCAGTTATCAGGGATTTAATTCACCTCAGCCCGAAAAGGATATATCACACATTAACGTGTAATTACCAGCTGGAAATAGAAATAGACGACCCACCAGACCAGATTTATCACCCGGACTCACATACATCAGCCACTGAACCAGATCTAGCACCCATCGACTCTGACAGATCACCGCCCTACCCAGACACAAAGCAACTGATTTAGATCCACAGCACCAATATACTCAGTTGGCGACCACCCTTTGACCGGCATATATTGTCACCTAGTGAAAAATACCTTTGTGACAAATCACACTGGCTGAAAGTGAAATCCACTGTACAGTATGTTTAACTCAGCCAGGGTTGCCTGGAATGGGCAGGGGGTTGTTGGCTGGTCCGGCTCTCAGGGCCTTGGCAGGAGGCTGGTCGTGGCGTGGGGAGCCGTGGCCCCCAGTTCATAAGTAGGTCAGCAATGGTGCCTGGCACGTGCTGACCACAGCTCCCCACAGATGTCTCCCAGGACCACGGATGAGGCTGCCTCAGAACTGGCTGCATCCCCCTGCAGACCAGGGGTGGCTCCCTTGCTGGCTGTGGGGCCTGAGAGCAGGAGGCCCCTGCAGAGGGGAGCAGCCTTCACCATAAGCCTTGATGAGCTCAGCCTATGTGACTCCTTTTCTTTAACCTTCAGGGACCATTCTGTGTGGGGTGTGGGAGGGGTAGAGAGCTGCCCTTCTGTGCACTTCCCTAGGGTTGCTCTCAAAGGCCTTCCTCCTCCCAGGCCATCCTTGGTTACCCTCTAGTTTCCAGGGGGATGTGTGTGCAGACGTGTGCGTGCGTGCATGTGTGTGTATAGTTAATGTGTGTGATGTGTTTGTGTGTGAGGTGATGGTGGTGATAGTGTGTGTATCTGTATGTGTGGTTGTGCATGCCTGGTGTGTATGTGTATGTGTGTGAGCTGCTGTGTGTATACATGTGTATGTGTGTGGTTAATGTGTGTTGTTTGTGTGTGAGGTGATGGTGGTGGTAGTGTGTGTGTATGCATCTGGTGTGTGTATGGTTAGTATGTGAGTTGGTGTTCATGTGTGTGAGTTGTGTGTGTGGTTAGTGTGTGTTGTTTGTGTGTGAGGTGACAGTGGTGGTAGTGTGCATGTTAGAGTGTGCATCTGGTGTGTGTGTGTGCGTGTGTGGTTAGTGTGTGGGTTAGTGTATGTGTTTAGTTGGTGTGTGTATGCATGTGTGTGGTTAGTGTGTGTTGCATTTGTGTGTAAGGTGATGGTGGTGGTAGTGTGTATGTTAGTGTGTGCATCTGGTGTGTGTTTGTGGTGTGTGTATGTGTGTGAGTTGAGGTGTGTGTGTGTGTGTGCGTGCGTGCCAGGTGGTATTTGCTTCAGGCTGTAGGTTTATGTGGACTGCTGAGCCTGAGCTAGGACTTGAGGAATGTGGACCAGGGAGCTAGAGGCTTCAGTTGGAAGAGCTTCTTTATTTTATAGTCAGAGAAACTATGTTCTGAAGAGAGTAGTGATTTGGAGAACCAGGCTCTCCTGAGTCTCAGCCCAATGGAGAGGCCACTCTCCACCGAGTATCGCCTGAGTCTTCCAGATGTATGCAGTGGGTGTGGCTCATTACTGCAGCAGCAGGTGAGAAATGCAGTGTCCCATAAGGCTGCTGGAAGACAGATAACTGTTTTTTGCACCACCTGAGCCTAAAGCTGCATTTAATTCCAGGCTCTGTCAGTTAGAAGTGAGGTATACAGAAGGCACCAGCATTTGAAACTTGATGGATGAAAGAAGGTCATTAAGGAATGCAAACTTCAAAGTTAATTGCAACCTTTTTTTCTTTTTCTTTCTTTCTTTCTTTCTTTTTTTTTTTTTTTTTTTTTTTTACAACACTTGCCTTTACCATTATTAATAGAAAGGGCAGAGGATCTGTTCCTACTCCCACCATAAGACTTGAGCACCCACAACCAGTGACTCTGTCTTTGCCTCTAACAAATTGATTGGCGGGGAGGGGAAGGGACATCATGGGGAGGTAATCCAGCTGGGAATGAATCACACACATTTCTGTGCTGTGGGCTCAGGGAGGCAGCAGGAGATTAATACAAAGATCTTGCTTCCAGTCCTGGTTATGCCACAGTCTAAAGTCTCTCACAGACAAACAAGACAAAGAGAGGAGATGAAGGAAGCTGATGACTGCATTTGGGAGACATCCAAAGAGGGTCTGTGACAGAGGACAACAAGGACTGTGATGTGCTGCTGGAGAAAATTCAAAGTTAGGAATGGGCAAATAAAAGGAAATGAGACTGCCCCAAATGAAGAGACAGGTATGTGGGAAAGTATGCCCTATAATAGCAAAGATGGTGAAATGAAAAGACAATTGGGGCATGGAAACATTGAATAAATTTTAGCACCATCATCATATCATCATCATCACCATCACCACCATCATCACCATCATCATCACCACCACCATTATCATCACTATCATCATCACCACCATTATCATCACTATCATCATCATCACCACCATTATCATCACTATCATCATCATCACCACCATTATCATCACTATCATCATCATGACCATTATCATCACTATCATCATCACCGCCATTATCATCACTATCATCATCACTGTCATTATCATCACTATCATCATCATTACCACCATTATCATCAACATCACCATCATCACCACCATTATCATCACTATCATCATCACTGTCATCATCACCACCACCATTATCATCACGGTCATCATCATCACCACCATTATCATCACTATCGTCATCACCATCATTATCATCACTATCATCATCATTACCACCATTATCATCATTGTCACCATCACCACCACCATTATGATCACGATCATCATCATCACCACCATTATCATCACTATCGTCATCATCACCACCATTATCATCACTATCGTCATCATCACCATTATCATCACTATTGTCACCATCACCACCATTATCATCACTATCGTCATCATTACCACCATTATCATCATCATCACCATCATCACCACCATTATCATCACTATCATCATCACCACCATTATCATCACTATCATCATCACCGTCATCATCACCACCATTATCATCATCACCATCATCACTACCACCACCACTGTCATCATCACCATCATTATCATCACCATCACCATCATCACTATCATAATCATCACCATCATTATCATAATCACCAACATCATCATTATCACCATTGTCACCATCATCACTATCATCACCATCACCATCATCACCATCACCACCATCATCACTATTGCCATCATTGTCACCATCATATCATCGTCATCAGCACTATCATCACTATCGTCATCACCACCATCACCATCATCACTATCATCATCATTGTCACCATGATCATCATCATCATCACCATCACCACTATCACCATCACCACCATCATCAGTGTTCATCATCACTATTGCTATCACTGTCACCATCATCATCATCACCATCACCATAATCACCATCACCATCATCACCAACATCATCACTATTACCATCATTGTCACTATCATTGTCACCATCATCATCATCATTATTATCACCATCACCATCACCATGGTCACCATCACCACCATCACCACCATCATATCACCATCATTGTCACCATCATTATCATCATCACCATCACCATAATCACCATCACCTCCATCATCACCTTCATCACTATTACCATCTTCATTACCATCATTGTCACAATCATCACTATCATCATCATCACCATCATCACCATCATCACCATGACCACCATCATTGCTGTCATCACTATCATCACCATCATCATCATCATTATGACCACGATCATTGCTGTCATCACTATCATCATCACCATTGTCATCATCATTATACCATCACTATCATCATCATCATTACCATCATCACCATCACCATCATCACTATGACCACCATCATTGCTGTCATCACTATCAGCATCATCATCATCACCACCATCACTATCATCACTATCATCACCATTATCATCACTGTCATCATCATCATCACCATCATTATCATTATCACCATCATTAACATCATCATCAACATCATCACCATCACCAACACCATCATCACCACCACCATCATCATCATCACCATCATCACAATCAGCAGCATCATTATTCTTACCTTCAACACCAACACCATCATCATCCTTACTTGTGCAGAACATTGAAGGTTACAAAGTAGTTTCACAGTCAGAATGTAATAAATTTGCATGACCTCCAAGGCATGGTTTATTATTCTTATTTTGTAGGCAGAATAATGAGGCCCAGGAAGATCAGAGCCTAGGCCACCTGATTTCAAGTATGGCAAAAATGAGTGATCTAGAGAACATAACATAGAGCCTGGAGGGCTCACGATGGGCCAATCAGGGCACACGTGGCTCCCAGCTGCAGGCATCCTCTGAAGGGCATGGTCCCACCCACAGGTGGTCTATGGAATCTGGAGCCACTGGTCATAGGAGCTGACTGGGCCTGGACAACCAATGACAATCTCTAGTCTCAGGTCAGAAACAAGACAAGAAGACAGTAAGGAAAGAGGGGACAGGACTTCATGAAAGTGATAGAAGGACCCATGCAAACTTCAATTGTTACTGAAATAAAAGGAAGCAAAGAAAAGTTCGTGGGTGCTATGAATAGAAGTGCATCACCCCAGGGTTTTCCAATTTGGACAACTTTCCAGGACCGTAAAATGTAGATAATAATAGTACCTGCTTCACCAGGTTGTCAAGAAGATAATACATGTAAAGTGCTTAAAACAATGATAATAGCTCATGGTAAGAGCTCAATCAATGTTAAATGCTGTTCTTGTTGCTCTCTTCCCCCTTCCTCCCTTTTTTCCTCCTTTTCACTATTTCCGTTCTCCTCTCCCTTCTCACCCTTCTTCTCCTCCCCCTCCCCTCTTCTTCTTCTTCCTCTTCTTCTCCTCCTCCTCCTCCTCCTCTTCTTCCTCTTCCTCCTCCTTCTCATTTTTCCTCTTACTCCTGGCCAGGCTGGGGTGCTGGGACAGAGCAAGGGAGTGGCCATTGCTGTTGGTGGCTGTGCAGTACCCAGGAAGCTGAGTGCAGGAGACCAGCTTGTCCTCCCACTTATAACCAAGGGCTCCACTCACCCTGGGCCCACAGGCTGCTCCTCTAATGTCCACTGGTTGGAAAGGCAGAGAGGGCTTTTCCCAGGCCCCAGACTTCCATGTGGAGAGGGCCCTCAGCCTTCTTCCCTCAGGGGTAACTGAAAAGTGATGTGATGTTCTCCCCGCCATTTTCCTGGATAATAACAACGGAGGAGACAAGTATCTTCCTGTGCTTCCCATTAGTAGAAAACCACCTTCCACATCTGCACCTTGGGGCTACTTCTGGAACAAGCTGCTTTTCTGAAGATTGGTTCCAGTTTGGTCATTTGGAGCCCAGATCTTTTAGCTCAAAGATCCGTTGTTCCCAGCGATGCTTACCTGCTGACAGCCTTCCCCATAGACAGTGCAGCAGAGCTGCGGCAAGCACAGTCCTGGCCTGAGTTTGTGGACTTGGGGATGAAAGAATTATTTTTTTAACGGATACGGGGCCAGCTCAAACACAGTTTTAAAAAATTTCTGCATGTGTTTTCTTTCTAATTTATTTATTTTATTATTAGTTTTTTGAGACAGGGTCTCTCTGTTGCCCAGGGTGGAGTGAAGTGGTACGATCTCAGCTCACTGCAATCTCTGCCTCCCGGGTTCTCTTGCCTCAGCCTCCCGAGTAGATTACAGGCGTGTGCCACCATGGCTGGCTAATTTTTGTGTTTTTAGTAGAGACAGGGTTTCACCATGTTGGCTGGGCTGGTCTCGAACTCCTGACCTGACGTGATCCTCCCAAAGTGCTGGGATTACCGGCGTGAGCCACCATGGCTGCCCTAATTTCTTTTTTGATTCATAGAGCTTATTTGTAAGATCAGTTTTAGATTTCAGGAAAATCTAGCAGAAAGTACAGAGCATTCTTATACAAACCCTACCCCTAGTTTCCCTTATTACTAATATATTAATAGTATATTAATAGTAATATTATTCTATTATGCAATAATAAATAATTATGCAATATAATAATTGCATTCATGTGGCACATTTGTTACAATTTGTGGGCTAACATTGATACATTATTAACTAAAGTTTACAGTTTACATTGGGGTTAACTCTTGGTGTTGTACATTCTATGGATTAAGACAAATGTATCCACCATTGTAGTGTCATATCAGATAGTTTCACTCCCCTAAAAATCCTATGGGCTCCACCTATACCCCTCCCTCCCTCTGCCAACCCCTGGCAACCACTGATCCTGTTACTGTCTCTGTAGTTTTGCCTTTTCCAGATGCCATAAGGTTGAAATCATACAGTATGTAGCCTTTTGAGATTGGCCTCCTTCACTCGGGAATATGCATTGAAGTTTCCTCCATGTATTTTCAGGTCTTGACAGCTCACTTTTTTTTTTTTTTTTTTTTTTTTTTAAATACAGGCTGGAATACAGTGATGTGATCTCGGCTCACTGCAACTCTGCCTCCCAGGTTCAAACGATTCTTCTGCCTCAGCCTCCTGAGTAGCTGGGACTACAGGCGTGTACCACCACACCTGGATAATTTTTGTATTTTTAGTGATGGTAGGGTTTCATCATGTTGGCCAGGCTGGTCTTGAACTCCTGACCCCAAGTGATACACCTGCCTCGGCCTCCCAAAGTGCTGGGATTATAGGCATGCGCCACCTTGCCCAGCCAACAACTCACTTTGGTTTTAGTGCAGAATAATATTCTGTTGTTTGGATGCATCACAATGTATTTAACCATTCACCCACCAAAGGACATCTTGACTGCTTCCAAGTATTGGCAATTATGAAGAAAACTGCTACAAGTGTTCACATACAGGTTTTTGTGGGCCTAAGTTTTCACTCACTTGGACAAATACCAAGGAGCGAGATTGCTGGATCAAATGCTAAGAGTATGCTTAGTTTTATACGAAACTGTCAAACTGTCTTTCAAAGTGGCTGTACCATTTTGCATTTCCACCAGCAATGAATGAGATTTCCTGTTCCTCCACACCCTCCCCAGCATTTGGTAATGTCCGTGTTCTGATTTTTGGCCATTCTGAGAGGTGTATAGTAGCGTCTCATTGTTGCCAAAGAATCTAGTGAAGTTCTCGTTCTAATCCTTTTATCTTTTTCCTCACAGCCCATCTCACCTTGTAGCCCACTGTTCTTCTGGCTAACACAGTCCTAGGACCCTCAGGGTACCTTTCGTATCCACCCATCCCACTCTAGCACTCTACCCAGGCTGGTGTCATGAGACGTGTTCCATGTTCCAGGTAGCTACTTCTCCCCATCTCCCTCCCCCTTCACCCCCATTGTCACAGTTGTTGAAGGGGCTTAGAGAAAAGGTGCTCCATTGTCCACTTAACAGAAACGTGAGATTGACTCATGACCCCTGAATTCTTTAGATATTTGCATTTTGAAAATACTAATCTCTCATTTGTTCTGAATTTTGCTGCTAAAGACCCAAATTAATTTGAAACCAGAATCCCTAGATCTCTTAATCTCTTCTTCTTCACCTGTAAAATGACCCTATCAGAATCTAAGGATTAATTTCTAAAGTCTTATCTGGCCAAAATGATTAAAAGTGAGAAAGGAAATGGAACGAAGAGAACAGTGTTGGCAGTGGTCGGGGTGGTGAGTGTCTGCCACAGAGGGAGGAGATCATTCTTGCTTTTCCATTTCCTCCCACCTTTCACTTCGGAAATGTCGGAGTCTTGAAAAGCTCCTCTAAATTTAATTTCAAGCCCACAGAGTCTCCCTGGCAGCAGGATAGGGAGGCCTAGGGATGGGAAGGGCACAGAGGTGACTGCAGCCCCTGTGTAGATGTCTGACGGGCAAATTGGGGGCTTACAAGAGACCTTTGGTAATTCAGCTCCTGTTATGAAAGGCTCCACTGGAGAGCCAGCGACAGTAGTCCCAGCCTGCCTGTAACATGCCTGGTAGTTCTCAAATCCACGGTGCAATCCAGCCACCTGTAGTGGGGGTGGAGGCAGCTTGTTAGAAATTTAGTGTGTAGGGTCTCACCCCCAGAGGGTCTGATTCTGTGAGCCTGGGACCCAGAAATCGGGACTCTTTTTTTTTTTTTTTTGAGACAGGGTCTGTGTCATCTAGGCTGGAGTGCAGTGGCATAATCATGGCTCTCTGCATCCTTGACCTCCTGGGGCTCAAGTGATCCCCACGCCTTAGTACCTGAGTAGCTGGGACTACAGGCATGCTCCACCATGCCTGGTTAATTTTTTTTTTTTTTTTTTTTGTAGAGATGGGGTTTTGCTATGTTGCCCAGGCTGGTCTTGAACTCCTGAGCTCAAGCGATCCCACCTTCTCGGTCTCCCAAAGTGCTGGGATTACAGATGCCCAGCCTCAGAAATGGGAACTTTTGCCAAGCCATACAGGTGATTCTGATACAGGGCCATTTGATGGGCAAAGAAACAAAGTCGAAATAGTGACCTGGGGAGTCACAGCTGGTCATGCTATCAGGATCCGCATTTGAACCTTGGTCTGTTAGGTTCCACAGCCTGGTTCCTTCCACGGGGTCATTCTGCCTCTCTGTTGAATCAACACTGGACTAACCTTCATAACTGGCAACTCAAGGAAGCAAGGAGCATGTATGGGGCTTGGTATGTTCCCAGCTATGCATTTCTCTGCACGTGATCTCACGTCAGCCTCACGCCATGCTGCAGGGTTATCTGGTGTGATATTTGCACTGTCCCTATTTTATGAATGAGCATGTTGAGGGCCAGAGAAAGAAAATTATTGCCTCAAGGTCACCCAGCCAGAGAATGGCAGAGTCAGCATGACTGTGATTCAAGATGACCTTCATCTTTTTATCACATGGGGCAGCTGGTGGATGCTGACATTGCCACCTCCCCAGGGGTCCCCTCAAGTCTCTTTCCCTTGACTTCCATGGCTATGCCATTGTCTCTGGTGTTTGTGGTAGGAGCCTGGAGAACATCTGGGCTCAGTGCAGCCCCTGTTTTCTGAAGCTCTCAGGGCCTTCCTGACATTCCTACATTTATGGAGTCCCCTTCATCTGCCTCCCTCCTCATTTCCTTCTAGGTTCTGGAGGTCATAAAGTAGCCTCTTTCCGGGCCACAGGGATGGTGATATTTTACCAAGGCTGCTTCTTGGATCTTCCTCTTTGCGTGTTAGATTGTTCTTTTACCTTAAAGTGGAGAGCGCATTCCGGGAAAGTACATATATTTTTTTCCAATTGATTTCTTGTCAGGTCTAACAAGATCAATCAAATCATATGGCCAATAAAACTGATTTAGTACTCATAAAGTCCCATGACATCTCATATGTGCTGAGAATGAATGACAAGGAGGCAAAACGGCTGCTCACAGGAGAACACTGTATCCATGTGCTCAGTGGCCAAGGCTCCCTTCCCACCCAACAGAAAAATGCCAGACAGACAGAGGCAGGCAGCCCTTCGGGTGCTGGTGGGAAGCCACGCCCACCAGAGTGGCACCAGGACTGATCCCATCCTTGAGCTTAGGAGGGGAAGAAAGCAGCAACTACAGCCTGAGGGTGCCACTAGACAGATGGAAAACCAGAAATGTCCAGAGAAAATATAACTGGGAAACTTGAAACTGTCCATTTTGATCTTGTATTGGGAAGTTCTGTTGCTCACCCCCACCAGGTCTGTTTTTGCACTGCTGATATAGGCATACTCAAGACTGGGTAATTATAAAAAAAAAAAAAAAAGGTTTAATGGACTCACAGTTCCACATGGCTGGGGAGGTCTCACAATCATGCCCGAAGGTGAAAGGCACATCTTACATGGTGGCAGGCAAGAGAATAAGAACCAAGTGAAAGGGGTTTCCCCTTATAAAACCATCAGATCTCATAAGACCTATTCACTACCACGAGAACAGTATGGAGGAACCACCCCCTTGATTCAATTATCTCCCACCAGGTCCCTCCCATAATACATGGGAATTAAGGAGCTACAATTCAAGATGAGATTTGGGTGGGGACACAGCCAAACTATATCATGCTGTCTAATTAATAAGTGTGCTCATATGACTAGGATTCGACTTCATGTCCTGGCCCTTCTTGGGTCGTTGCTGCTCCAGAGCTGGCTCTGAGACAGGCCCAGAGGATTCTCCCATAGGAATTTGAAAGCAGGCACTTAGAGACTGAGCCAAGAGTGGAGTAACAGAGGAGAAGCTTGTGCTTGCATGGTAGCTCGTTTCATTAATGGGAGTCACTAGGCTGAAGAGCATAGAATCCTTTGGCTGAGGTCCCTAGAAGGACCCCTGTGCCTATTTCTCTGCTACTTTGGGGATCCCTGAAATCTGTACCCTACAATAAATCATATCCCAGACAACCAAATAAAATCAGATTTCTTTGGGGGAATGATTTGTCTCAGTTCATATAAATATTGGAAGTGAGAAGTTTTATGTAAAGTGGGTTTTAGAGACCATGTGGCCCGAGCATTGCTGATTTGTGGCCTGCAGAAGTATTTCTTGTAGGCTGCCCTTTAACAGTTTTAAATATTTTTAGGTGTCCATGTACACTCTCCAGTTTACCCCAGTCCCTACCACTCCCTCTTGTCTGACCCCTTGTCTACATCACACAGTGTCATTCCTTGCTGGCCCCTGAGGACATTCAGTTGGTGACTTTGGATTGAGCCCCACCCTCTGACTTTATAGAGAGGTGCAGTCACTTACCCAAAGCCACACAGGGGTTAGCATGGCAGGGGCAAGAGCTAAGATTTTTCTAACTTCCAGGAAGAGTGGAAATGGAATGCCAGCCTTCTGAAAGAACCTGTGATATGGACACTGTTGTCAAATATACACTGATTGAATCCCTAATATATGCACTGGTAGGTGCTGGAAATACAACATGGACAAGACCAAGACTTTGGTCTGGTGGGACTCATGTTCTCGTGCAGAGAGACAGATCGTGTTCTATTAAGCGGTAGTTGGCATTAACAAGGAAAACAAAGCATGCTGGGAGGCGGAGCACGGGCGACAGTGCTAGTTTACACGGGGAGGTCTTGGGGAAGCACTGATGCAGGTGAGGGATGAGCAGTTGGACAACGTGGGGATGAGCATCCAGGTTGAGGGATGGGACAAAGGACCTGGTGGGCAAGTCAACCTGGGGGTTTGAGAAACAGCAAGAGGAAGAGGGAGGGGCCAGGCACAATGGCTTACATCTGTCATCCAAGCATGATGGGAGACTGAGGCGGGCAGATCACTTGAGCCCAGGAGTTTGAGACCAGCCTGGGCAATACAGTGAGACCTCGTCTCAGTAACAACAACAACAACAACAAAAAAAAAAAAAAAAAAAAAGGAAGAGGGAGGGCAACGTGTGCAGGTGTTCCAGGCCAAGGTAAAGCTTTTAGCTCTGTTCCCAAGTGACTTGAGAAGCTTCTGGAGGGTTTGGAACAGAAGGGTGAGCTCATTGCACTTCTGATCGGACAGCATCATTCGGGCTAGTGTGGTGGTGGAAGAGAGCAGACCACGATCAGGTCAGGCGAGGGGCCAGTGTGGGGCCACGGCAGTGCCACAGGTCAGTGCAGCAGCCACAAAGGCCACGGGAGGGGTGCTGCCTGCTTAATGCCTTTCTTGGAGCTTCACAATGCATATTTGAATCTTAACAGCTTCCAGAAGCCTCCACGTAACAATGATGATAACCACCACAACAAACCCTGCATTTCCCAAATTATGACACCCTTCCCCCCTTGCCCCCGTTACTACAATTGATATCCTGCAAAACTGATTTCTGGAAAACACAATTTTGCAAATTCTACTCCTCTTTCTGCTCCTTGCAATTTCAAATAATCAGATTACCAGGGAGGGTGGTGGTTGATAGGTCCCCTGCAAAGCATTTTGACTCTGCTCCATCCCATCTACCCCGTGGGTATCAATTAGGGCAATTCCTTGCAGCTTATCCAGCTGTATCAACTCAATATACTCTATTTGGAGCCAACACCGCCCCTTCTCTGCATTCTATCTGGGAAGATAAATTCAGTGAATCTGTGAATGACTTAACATGAATCAGATTTATGTTATGGAGAGGAGGGAGGGGAGGTGATGGCTCGCAAAGACCACTGTTCCCCACTGGGCGATTTGAGCCCAGGCTGTTTGCCTCTCATTCTCCCTCCTCGACGCCTTGTACTGCTGAGGCTGCAGGTGAATAAAAGAGCAGTAATGTCTAGAAAGGTCTCAGAGGGCATAGACCTACCTATTTCCCTCCCTCTATCGCTGGCTTATAACTCACCTGTGCCAACCCTAAGCTGACCTCTGAGTTTTATGGTCGTTTGCTGGCATTGGAGAAGGTTACTAAATTGAAGTGCTGCACTGGGCAATATTAAAGATTCTGGTTTTAGAGCTTTGGGGCCAATAAAGGCCGAGCAGAGCAGCTCTTAGTGGCTTAGTGCTGTGAAGATGTGGGAAGGCTATAGCTTTGGACACAGAATGAGAAGGAGGTCAGTTAGGGCTTTCCAGCGTGTTCTTTATGCTCCAGGCTCTGGGGGAGGTAGTACGAGTCCTCTTGGGTGTCTCTGCTGTTATGTCACCTGGGTGAGTACCTGTATTTCTTGAATGTCCTTGGGCCAGGCTTGTGCATTCACAGACACTGACAACTGGAGTCCCACGAGGCACTCTGCAAAGTGCCCCGGGCCTTACACTCCCACTTTGCTGCTTGATTGTGGGAGGAGGGCAGGAGTTGGACTTTCTGCTGCTGGGTCCTCATCTGTGGAGACTGGGCGGCCCGCAGGCCTCCCAGGCCCCCATCCTGTGCTCTGCGACTGACTCTTGCATGCTCAGGTTTTTGTGAGCTCTCACCCATTCCCAGGAGCGGGCAGGCTGGAGATGAGGAATTGTGGTGTTTTGCATTGGGCCATCTCCCCTTTCATAAGTGACTGGAATGACCCTAATGGAAATGATGTGAATTGTGGGTCCATCCCAGCAGCTCCTCCAGCCGCCGCATCGGGGTGCGTGGCAGCAGCCAGTCCCCACGAGCTGCTTGGTGCTGCCAGGCGCTGTGTGCCGCACAAGGCTGGTGCCTGGTGAAGCTCGAGTGTGTGTGCATCTTTTCGTGCATTTTCAACTCTCCTTCACCCAAAGCTTAGCCAGAGCTTCAGAGATAGTCAGAAAGAAGCACCCACACCCCAGGAGCCGAATTACACAATCATAAAAGTGTGCAAGTGGGAGACAGCTCAGAATCCCAAAAGCTCGCTACAGCGTGACAAATGAGATCAGTCCACATGGGCAAATTATTTAATTGATAAATAACCTATGAGTTTTAGAAGACTAACGGCAGCAAGATATATATTGCAACAATTCCCAAGCAATGTCCTGTAAAAAAATAGCTATTGTTTGTGGCATCAACAGAGTGGTCATTCTTTGGTCTCCAACACCAGGCTGAGGGGTGTGACGTCAGTGAGCCATTCGTAGGCCCGGTTGCTTCCCATGCAAGACTCAGCATCTCCAGGTGCCAGGGCCCCTGGGGGTTTCCAACCTGGGATGGACGAGTCTCTACCCCCTGGAAGAGCTCTCCCTTTCTGCATGTAACCCCAGGCGAGGGAAAGCAGAACTTGGGGGGAGACTGTAAAACGCAGAGTAAGGTGGACCTTGGGCAGAGTGGGGAGCTCACACCTGCAAGCTGTGTGCAACTGAAAGACTTGTCAGATTCAGATACGGTGCAGGTGAGGGCCTGGCAAACACTTAAGCTAATTTCTGAGACAGTTAGAGACCAGATTAAATTCCAGGTGCACGCGGTTCCAGAGTGGCTGGGATTCCCACTCTCAGATGGGAACCCTTCAGACAAGAGTAAAACAGGAGACATCCTCACCGCCCGCCCTGCGGTGTGTGCCACGGAGGCCGCTGGGTGGGGGCGTCCAAATGTGGAAGCGTTCCTCCAGCATGCATGGATGTCCAGAGGACTCACGGACGCCGAGTCCCTCTGCTGGGCCCTAATTCCTGTCCCCCTTGAGGTGAGACCCCGTTTTCCCCCAGCTAAAGGGACTCCAGAGCCGCATTCACCTGACTTGGCTGCCAGCGCCGGCCTTCCTCGAGTTCTCAGGGCAAGGGGTTGTGGTGCATTTTCTGGGGATGGTTTGTGGATGTGGAATAGGGAAATCCTTTCAGGGATTTTAGTCATTTGGCAATTTGTGATTTTCATATAATGTGCTGGTTTTAGGGGCCAACTCTGATAAGCTGCGGCGCCCTCCCCTTGATTCTAGAACAGAAGGCATTTTGGGCTAAGGACGCTCGCGACCTGGTTTCCTGTCCCGCGTGGTTCATGGGGCTTGCCCTGGGCCTGGGGGCAGGAGCCGGGAGCCTCCCCTACAGTGAGGTGGGTGGGGGGCGCCACACGGCGTCTCAGGGAGAGGGGAGGGGCGGCTTCTCTTCCGGGAAGAAGGAACGGTGGAGGCCCGCGTTCTCTCGGGCGCGGCCTCTGCTGGGGGATGGCGGGGATCGCAGGGCCGAGGGGCCGGGGGCCGCTCGCCGCGGGGCGGGGTCACTGGAGAGCGCGCCGAGGGGACGCTTCGTAAATGCCCGCAGCCTGAAGGATGTCGTTGATCTCCGCCCCCTTTGCCAACGCCCGGCCAGGCGAGTAGGGGCGCGGCCTGAGCCCCTGCGGTGATTCCCCAGGTGCGGAATCAAAACAGATCCCGGAGCGCGCTCTCCGCCGGGTTTGCAAGGAGCCTCCCAGGGCTGGAGATTCCGAGGCAAAGACCCGGAGGCCCGCGGAGCTGCGGGAGCAGCTGGAGACTGCGGAGGCCCCAGCAGGGAGTGGGGGTTGGGGGTCCGCAGAGGCAGCTCCGTCCCCGACGCTGAGGGGCGCATGGTTCCCGCAGGCTGTGGAGAATCAAGGACCGGGCCCTGCATTCTTCAGACGTTCCTGGGCCCCCTCTTGCCCCATCGTCCCTCTCCCAGGCAGCCCCACAGTGGGTGATTTTCCCGCACCCCGCACGAGTCCATCCCCATCGCGGACTAGGGGCCGGACCTAGGCTCCGCGCTACCCGGCCCGAGTGTCCAGCGGCCCCACTGGGCGGTGGCGTCACGCGGACATGGGTGGGAACAGTCCCCGGACCCGCCGGGAGACCGTCGCGGGGAAGAGAGGCCGAGCTTGGGGCCGCCCCGGCAGGGGACGTGCGGCTGGGAAGAGCGGGCAGGTGGCACCCGAACCGCAGCCTGCTGAGCAAGGCGCCAACGGCCCGCCCAGTTTCCTGTCCTTGCAGTAAAACTGTAAAGGGAGACATTTAGCTCGCCAGGAAACTCAGAGCTAAATTTTGCAATTTAATTTTAATTAAAAACAAAATTGTATTTATTTTTTATATGTATATATATAGAGAGAGCGAGCGAGCAAGCATGATTCGGGAACTTTATTTTTTATATATATACACACACATATATACGTATATATATACATTGTGTGTGTGTATCTATCTATCATCTATCTAGCTAGCTGATTTGGGAACAAATAGCTGCTTATCGTGTGGAATTTCTGAACATTCACAAAAGTTATTTAAAGAAAGTAAAGGCCGGGCATGGTGGCTCACACCTGTAATCCCAGCACTTTGGGAGGCCGAGGCCGGTGGATTACTGAGGTCAGGAGTTCGAGACCAGCCTGGTCAACGTGGTAAAACACCTTCTTTACCAAACAAACAAACAAACAAACAAACATTAGCTAGGTGTGATGGTGCACGCCTGTAATCCCAGGCTGAGGGAGGCTGAGGTAGGAGAATCCCTTGAACCTGAGAGGTGGAGGTTGCAGTGAGCTGAATGGGATCATACCACTGCACTCCAGCCTGGGTAACAGAGTGAGACCCTGTCTCAAATAATAATAATAATTTTAAAAAAGTAAAAATTCTGACATACTACTATACGTATGGGCAGCCACGTAAATACTTCCATGTATGGGCTTGACTTTTTTCCTAGTGATATTCAATGCATATATGGCTTATACTGTATATGATGGTTTGTAAATTGCTTTTTCATATACTACTAACGTATTTTATATCAATTAGACATCTACATCATTTTAATTTTTAAATTTATTTTTATTTTTCTTTGGTATTTAAAGCACTTTTATTTTTAAACTTTTTGTAAAAATACAGAATTTGAGTTAGGAGGAATAGGTTCAGGAAATCGATTGTTCAACATGGTGACAGCTATTCATTAATAGTGATGAATTGTGTACTTGACATTGCTGAGAGTAGGTTTTGAAATGTTCTCACCGCACAAAAAAATATAAGTATGTGAGGCTGGGTGTGGTGGCTCACGCCTGTAATCCCAGCAACTGTGGAAGGCTGAGGTGGGTAGATCACTTGAGGTCAGGAGTTCAAGACCAGCCTGGCCAGCATGGTGAAACCCCATCTCTGCTAAAAATACAAATATTAGCCAGGCGTGGCTGTAATCCCAGCTACTCAGGAGGCTGAGGTGGGAGAATTGCTTGAATTTGCAAGGCAGAAGTTGCGGTGAGCCGAGATTGTGCCATTGCACTCCAGCCTGGGTGACAGAGCGAGACTCCATCTCAAAAAAAAAAAAAAAAGAAAAAAAAATATAGTAATGCATACATTAGATAGCTTTATTTAACCATTCCATAATGTATCAAAACGTGATGTTGTATATCATAATTATATTCAATTTGTCAATTAAAAAATAAACCTTTTATAAAGTTGCTAGTGTCTTGCTAATTCATGTTGATAAGTCTGAATTCCTATAGGTGCTTCTCTCCCCACCACCCCCAGCTTTACTGAGTAGTGGGTGCACAAAAAACCTGCATGTAATTAATGTAGATGACGTGGTGAGTTTGAGTTTGGACATATGTATTGTCCTGTCATTGTCACCACAATTTAAATAGAATTACTAAGTCTAAGTTTTCTGGTGAAATGATTTTTTTTCTTCCTCCTTCATTGAGTAGACTTGCCATTTTACTCTGATTTTCACTGTGTTCATGTACCATGTCCTTTTTTTTTTTTAGACAGACTCTTGCTCTGTTGCCAGGCTGTGGAGTACAATGGTGCGATCTCGGCTCACTGCAACCTCTGCCTCCCAGGTTCAAGCAATTCTCCCACCTCAGCCTCCCGAGTAGCTGGGACTAGAGGGGTGTGCCACCATGTCCAGCTATTTTTGCATTTTTAGTAGAGATGGGGTTTTACTCTGTTGGCCAGGATGGTCTTGATCTGTTCATCTCATGATCCACCCCATGGATTACAAGTGTGAGCCATCACGCCTTGCCTCATGCCTTTTTTTAAAAGGCACCACAAAGGTTTTTTTTTTTTTTTTTTTTTTTGTATAAGTCCTATTACTTATGAGAACATTCTGATCTAGCCAAACCATTGTATCTTGCCTAAATATGGCTTTTAATCTTTTTGTCTGTGTCCTTACCTGGGGTGCTTTCTTCATTCTTTTCTGCTATGAAAGCTCTCCCATTTTCTTCAAATTCTTCCATCCTATGTGAAGGTTTCCCCTTTTATAGTGGGCCTGAGTGGCTGGTGCTGCCTCTGAAACTAAAGCACTTAATCTCCTACCTGTGCTTTTGATCCACACACATATATAGCTTTGTGATAACTTTGTTTTCTTGAATTAGATACAGGTCTTGTTAATGTTTTCAACTTTTTCCAAGTGTGCGCGTGTCTGAGCTAACCTATATGTTCCTGGAGGAACATGCCACCATCTTTTGTAAGGAGGGTGATTATAGGTAAAGGTGTATACAAATAGAGCTGAGACTCATTACTCAGGCGAATGGGGTCAAGGCCAGAAGGAATCTGTGCCAAGTCTGAGTGACAGCATTCATTCAAACACTTGTGTCACCTTCATGTTTACATAAAACATTAGTGACATTAGGAATGTGTTGTGTATTCATCTTGCAAACTCCAAGGTTCTGTTTTAATGAATGAATGGGTCATTCATTCATTATATTTGATTTTGGCTTATTGTGTGTTAACAAGTCCTTCTCTGTATTAAAAAATTGTTCTATTCAGTAAACTGTAATCTGTTCACAGTATTAGCAAACCTATTTTTTCTTCTTTATTTTACATATTTGTGGAGTATGTGTGTTCATTACATGCATAGAATGTGTAATGATCAAGTTAAATATTTGGGGTACCCATCACTGTATTAGTCTGTTCTCACACTGCTATAAAGAAATACCTGAGACTGAATAATTTATAAAGAAAAAAGGTTTAATTGACTCATGGTTTTGCAGGCTATATGGGATGCATGATGCTGGCATCTGCTGGGTTTTGGGTAGACCTCAGGAAACTTCTAATCATGGAAGAAGGCAAACGGGGAGCAGCACTACAAATAGAGAAGGGAAGAGAGAGAGAAAGAGAGAAGAGGGAGGTGATACACACTTTTAAACAACCAGGTCTTATGATAATTTACTCACTATCACAAGAACAGCAGCAAGAGAATGGTGCTAAGCCATCCATAAGAAATCCACCCCCATGATTCAGTCACTTCCTGATATAGTTTGGTTGTGTCCCCACCCAAATCTCGTCTTGAATTGTAACTCCCACAATTCCCATGTGTCATGAGAAGAACCCGGTGGGAGGTAATGGAATCATGGGGGCAGGTCTTTCCCATGCCGTTCTCGTGATAGTGAATAAGTCCCATGAGATCTGATGGTTTTAAAAATGGGAGTTTTCCTGCTCAAGTTCTCTCTTTTTTTGCCTGCCACCATCCGTGTAAGACATGACTTGTTCCTCCTTGCCTTCTGCCATGATTGTGAGGCATCCCCAGCCACATGGAACTAAGTCCATTAAGCCTCTTTTTCTTCCCAGTCTTGGGTATGTCTTTATCAGCAGCATGAAAATGGACCAATACACCTCCCACCAGGCCTTACCTCCAACGTTGGAGATTATATTTCAACATGAGATTTGTGTGGGGACATGGATCCAAACCATATCAATCACTTTGAGTGCTCATCATTTTAATGTGTTGGCAATATTTTAAGTCCTCTCTTCTAGTTACTTTGAAATATACATATAATATTATTTCTGAGTATAGTCACCCTAGTCTGCTATCAAACATTAAAACTTACTTCTTCTATCTGTCCATTTATACCCATTACTAACCTTTCTTCCTCCCCCATCACCTCTCACAACCTTCCTAGTCTCTGGTATCTATCATTCTATGTTACATATCCATAAGGTCAAGTTTCTTTTAGCTCCCATGAGTGAGAACATGTGATATTTGTCTTTCTGTGTTTGGCTTATTTCACTTAATATCCTTCAGTTCCATCCATGTTGCTGCAAATGACATGATTTCATTCTTATGGCCAAGCAGGAGTCCATTGTGTATAAGTACCACATTTTCTTTATCCATTCATCTGTGGATGGACACATCGGTGGCTTCCACATCTTTGCTATTGAGACTAGTGCTATGATAAACATGTGAGTATGGGTATCCCTTCCATCTACTGATTTCTTTTCCTTTGGATTAATACCCAGTGGTGGGATTGTTGGACTGTATGATAGTTCTAATTTTAGCAAACGTTTCTTTTATATTTACTTATATAATACAACTCACAGGAAATTCAGAGCTAAGTTTTAAATTTAATTTAAAAATCTATTTGCCTTTTTTTTTTTTTTTTTCCATCCAGACGTGTATTAGTCTGTTCTTGCACTATTATAAAGAAATACCTGAGACTGGGTAATTTATAAATAAAACAGTTTTAATTGGCTCACGGTTCTGCAGGTTGTACAGGAAGCATGGTGACTTCTGCTTCTGGAGAGGCCACAGGAAACTTACAGTCATGGCAGAAAGTGAAGGGGAAGTAGGCATGTCTTACCAGGAGAGTAGGAGGAGGTGTGATACATTTTTAAACAGCCAGATCTCGTTAACGAGTACCCACTCACTATCATGAGAACAGCACCAAGGGGATGGTCCTAAACAATTCATGAAGGGCCACCCCCATGATCCACTCACCTTTCACCAGGCCCCAACTCCAACAATGGGGATACAATTTGACATGAGATTTAGTGGGGACACAGAACCAGATCATATCAAGACCTTAACCTCAGTGGATGCCCATTCCAAATAAGTCGAGTCTGAGAAATGAGAGCTTAATTTTCCAACTCTGGCCCTAGGAAAAAGAGCCCAGCATGGGAATTCAGAACATCTGGCTTCTAGTAGTTGTGTCCTGCCATCATAGATCTGGGTGGCTTCTCCATTTCCACACTGAGAAGGTCTGATGATCGCCAAGCTGTCTTGCAGGTCTATGAGTTTATGTGAAAATAGGTCATCAGGGCCCTTCCAGGAAGCAAGAACTCAAACAGCCTGGAGCCTCCTGGATTGCATGAGCTCAGTGTGAGGCTGACCTCGGGGCTTGTTACGCCCAAGTGCATATCTTCATTTCAAGTTTTGTAACAGTGACCCAGCACGTAAAAACAACATTAGTGGTCTTAATGAAGTACCTTTATCCTGTTCTCCCTAGTCTATTCTAGTGTGCTGGAGGAAAAACAAAAGCTGAGGCAGGAGAATGGTCTAAACCCGGGAGGTGGAGCTTGCAGTGAGCTGAGATCCGGCCACTGCACCCCAGCCTGGGCGACAGAGCAAGACTCTGTCTCAAAAAAAACAAAAACAAAAACAAAAACAAAAACAAAAAGCTGCTGAAGCCAGTGTGTAGTTTAAAGACAATAATGAGTTCCTGCTGGTAACACTTTATGCACACACAGCCCAAGTGACTCCCGTAGAAGCAGGACAGAGAGAACCATTATCTGACAAAGTGGCACCCCCACCAAATGACTTTCCTACTGCCTTCTGCACAGCAGGGGCTGCCGTTCCCTCCCCTCCTCCCAAAGGCACTTCTGTGGTTGAAATGAAATAGAAGCAATTAAACAATAAATACGAATTACTGGCTCTTCGGGAGCTCCAGGGGTATTGATTCAAGTCCTACAAGAATAAATTGTCATCCTCTTTGACTTATCTGGGATTATATTTCACCACTAATTAAAGTTCACCCAGGGAGTGTTCCCTTGAATATAAAGAGCTGTTGGACTCTGGCTGCTTCGAGAAACAGTTGCTTTGCTGAAAGAAAAGGAGGACCTTTTGCAACCGAAGCTATCTGGTGCTACAGGTCTGACATTGCATTTTGTGAGCAATGTTGTCAAAATTGAATCATTGCTGCCTTATTTAGAGTTCCAAAAACCATTTGATCTAATAAAATGGACACAGTGTCTTTATAGCAAAGGGAATTTTCTTGGTTCACAATTGCTTGAGGTTGACTTCACTGTTGATAGAAAGCCAACTGCTGAATATTTTTTTCATTAATGGTGTTACAATCATATCTAAATGGAAACATACAATAAAGTCAGCTATAATTTGTGTTGATCATAGACTGTCTCATTATTTGGAGGACAGATTGCTTCAAAGAGCTGGGCTGAGATAGCATTGCCCTCAGTTTTGTGGTATTAGTGATCTTGCTTTGATGAATTTTAATACCATTTGGTTTAAATGCAGATGTTAAAATAAATAATTGCTTTGCTGTGAGCTGAAGTTGAGCAGGCTGAGAATATCTTACTATTAAGCACATGGATAAGATGAATGTTTTAAAGGAAAAGCTTGATGTGTTATCAATTATATTATGTAGAAGAATTAACAGAAAAAAAATGCTTGTAATAATTTCTTCTTCTCCAATCATGCACTAAGAGGCCATTGTTAGCGTGACTTGGAAAGCATCCTGATCTCTTTTATGGACAGTGTTAACAGTGTTCTCACACTTAATACAGTTTC
Source organism: Macaca mulatta (assembly GCF_049350105.2). Classification (NCBI taxonomy): domain Eukaryota; kingdom Metazoa; phylum Chordata; class Mammalia; order Primates; family Cercopithecidae; genus Macaca; species Macaca mulatta. The sequence continues at coordinate 192,365,137 of NC_133408.1, forward strand.
TGAGGCAAAATATTTGTGTCTGTGCGTGTGTGTATGTATGTATGTTGTGTCTTTGTATGTATGTATGTTGTGTCTTTCTACCCCACACTATGCCATCTTCTAGGCAAATTTAATTTCTATTTCCCTACCACATCGCCTACCTACAGCCTACCTGTTTACACAGATGAGGCAGTGAGGCTCTTGGAGCCTGCCCCACCAAGGTCCTCCCTCTGGAGGGTGGAAAATGTACCAAACCACCATGGTGCACTAGCAAGACTCAGCGCTGGGCAAGTACACCTCTTCTCCATCCTATGCCCTATTCAGCTTCGTTGCACTATCTCCTGGTGTTCCCCTCATCTGGCCAGGGTCCCATTTGCTTTGCTGTATACCCCTGGAGCTCCTGAAGAGCCAGTAATTCGTATTTATTGTTTAATTGCTTCTATTTCATTTCAACCACAGAAGCACCTCTGGGAGAAGGGGAGGCAACCTTAGCCCCTGCTGTGCAGAAGGCAGTAGGAAAATCATTTGGTGGGTGTGTTACTTTTTTAGATAATGGTCTTCTCTGTCCTGCTTGTATGGGAGTCACTTGGGCTGTATGTGCATAAAGTGTTACCGGCAGGAACTAATACAATCCTAAGCGCCCCCAACCATCTGAATGGGCTCTTCTTGGTCAAGGGGATTCCAAAGTTAACCTGATAAAACTAATTCAGGCCATGATGGAAAGGGAGAATCAGGCCTGCTTCATTATACCCGCCTCCCTTTTGAAATTGAGGCCCAGCTGACCAGCATTAACATCAACACAGACCTTAAGACTCACAGACTCTTTAAGTCTGATAAGAAACATTTACCATCTATTCTCTGAAGCCTGCTACCTGGAGGCTTCATCTGCGTGATCAAACCCTGGTCTCCACAACCCCTTGTCATATCCCACACATTCCTTTCTGTTGATTCTGAAACTAGGCCTCATAAAACTTAGAAACTAGGCCTCACATAGAAAAAAGTTAACACCAGGTGGCTCTGGATAGGGTCCCACCCTGCCTCGATAGGGTCCCACCCTGATAGGATCCCACCCTGCCAATTCCGGGAAACAACCCCATGGGGTCCCACCCTGCCAATTCCAGGGGTCCCACCCTGCCTCGAAGTTCCCGGAATCAGCAACTCCAAGAAAAAAACCTCATAAGGTCCTGCTCTAACCAATTAGAACAAAACACCTTGCTCAGGCCATAGCTAGACCCAATTACCACACGCCTAAAGCTTTGTTTGAATTTCGCGCCTTAAGCTGTGTTTGAACTTGTGTTTGCCTATATAAACAACCTGAAACAAGCACTCTGGGTCCCAGGGCCAACTTAGAGCTTGGGACCCTAGCGCGCTAGTAATAAATAACTCTCTGCTGTGAATCTTGTGTCGGTGGTCCTTCGCGGCGACCCCTGCCCAGGAGGGAATCGACAGTTCGGTTCCAACATTTGGTGCGTTGGCCGGGAAGTGGGGTCGTCCGAGGACCCCCGACCCATCCGGCGGAGACCCATCTGGCCCGGGCCACGGACTGCTGACTGAACGGACCTACCAGGTACTTTCGTTTTGTTCTGTCTGTCTTGCCGGCTAACTCTGAACTCTGGGGAGTACTCCTTCTGAATTAAGTGGGGAAGGGGGACAGACGTGTCCCGCACCTTCCCACTTGCACCCTGGGGGACGCCCTGGCGGTAGTCTGGGAGAAGGCTAACGACTCAGTTAGCCTCTTCAAATCTGTAGGCAGGCCGCCCCTGCCGTCTGAATATTTTGTGATCTTGTGGCGCCACTCTCTGGCCGCGCGGCTTCTCCTTACTTGTCTGGTCTTTGTTTTTGTTTCTTTTGTTTTGTCCTTGTTATCCGTGGACGAAATGGGACAGACGTTGACGACTCCTTTGTCTCTAACCCTGACTCACTTCCCTGACGTCCGGGCTCGAGCCCACCACCTCTCTGTAGAAGTCCGTAAGGGACGATGGAAAACATTCTGCTCGTCCGAATGGCCAACCCTCCATGGGGAATGGCCCCGGGACGGAACATTTAACCTCTCAATTATCTTGCAGGTTAAAGCAAAAGTGATGGATCCTGGGCCACTCGGACACCCGGACCAGGTGGCCTACATAATTATTTGGGAGGATCTGGTCCGAAATCCTCCCTCTTGGGTGAAACCCTTCCTCCATCCCCCTTCCCCATCCCAATCTACCCTCCTTGCCTTAGAAGCCCCAAAGAATCGGAATCCAGACCCGCCTAAGCCAGTCCTCCCAGATGAACCCCAGAGGGATCTCCTCCTTCTTGACCCCCTGCCTCCTCCACCTCAGAACCCCCTTCTGGGACCTCCACCTTACGCTTCACCCTTGCCCCCTGTCTTGTCCCCAGCTCTTTCCTCTACCACCTCGGCCCCTACCCTTTCTCCAACTTCTCCCTCGGCCCCTCCCTCCACCCCGTCTCCTTCTCCAGCCCCGCCCAAACTCACTCCTCGGACGCCGCCGCCGACACCTCCTCGTCTCCGCTTGCGGCGGACTGAGGACCCAGAGGGCCCTTCTACTTGGCAATCCTCCCTTTTTCCCCTCCGTACTGTCAATCGCACGGTCCAGTACTGGCCCTTCTCTGCCTCTGACCTCTACAACTGGAAAACCCATAACCCTTCCTTTTCCCAAGACCCCCAGGCCCTAACCTCGTTAATAGAATCCATTCTCCTCACTCACCAGCCCACTTGGGATGATTGCCAGCAACTTTTGCAGGTCCTCCTAACCACTGAAGAAAGGCAGCGAGTCCTCCTGGAGGCCCGGAAAAATGTGCCAGGACCAGGAGGCCTCCCAACCCAACTTCCCAATGAAATAGACGAGGGATTTCCCCTCACCCGCCCAGACTGGGACTATGAAACGGCACCAGGTAGGGAGAGTCTCCGAATCTATCGCCAGGCTCTGTTGGCGGGTCTCAAAGGGGCAGGAAAGCGCCCCACAAATTTGGCCAAGGTAAGGACCATAACTCAGGAAAGGGATGAAAGCCCGGCAGCTTTCATGGAAAGGCTTCTGGAAGGATTCCGAATGTATACTCCATTCGATCCAGAGGCCCTAGAACATAAGGCTACCGTAGCTATGGCATTCATAGACCAAGCTGCATTAGATATAAAAGGAAAACTCCAAAGGCTAGATGGAATCCAAACCTATGGATTACAGGAATTGGTTAGGGAGGCAGAAAAAGTATATAATAAGAGAGAAACCCCTGAGGAAAGGGAAGCCAGGTTAGCAAAGGAACAGATGGAGCGAGAGGATCGTAGGGACCGAGTGAGAAATAAGCATTTAACAAAAATCCTGGCAGCAGTTGTAAAAGAGAAAGGACCAGGGAGAGAGGGAGAAAAGCGAAGGCGGCCAAAAGTGGGAAAAGACCAGTGTGCCTACTGCAAAGAACGGGGACATTGGATTAAAGATTGCCCCAAGCGTCCTAAAGACCAAAAGAAACCTGCCGCTGTCCTCACCCTAGGTGAAGATAGCGAATAGGGGTGTCAAGGCTCTGGAGCCCCCCCCGAGCCCCGGCTAACTCTCTCTGTAGGGGGGCAACCCACCACCTTCTTGGTGGACACAGGCGCCCAACATTCAGTTTTGACAAAGGCAGACGGGCCCCTGTCTTCCCGCACATCCTGGGTCCAGGGGGCAACAGGGGGAAAATTGCACAAGTGGACTAACCACCGGACAGTTAATCTTGGACAAGGAATGGTGACACATTCCTTCTTGGTGGTACCTGAATGCCCCTACCCCCTCCTAGGGCGAGATCTTCTGACCAAGCTCGGAGCCCAAATCCATTTCTCCGAGACAGGGGCCCAGGTATTAAATCGGGACGGTCAGCCCATCCAAATCTTAACTGTGTCTTTGCAAGATGAGCATCGGCTTTTCGACGCTCCGGTTATCACTAGCCTCCCTGATATTTGGTTGCAAGATTTTCCCCAAGCTTGGGCGGAAACGGGAGGACTCGGGCTAGCTAAGTATCAAGCCCCAATCATAATTGATCTAAAGCCCACGGCGGTGCCCGTGTCTATCAAGCAATATCCCATGAGCCGAGAGGCTCATATAGGAATTCGGCAGCACATCAACAAATTTCTAGAACTCGGAGTGTTGCGACCTTGTCACTCGCCCTGGAACACTCCTCTTTTGCCAGTAAAAAAGCCTGGTACTCAGGATTACAGGCCTGTCCAAGACTTGAGAGAAATCAACAAAAGAACTATAGACATCCATCCCACGGTCCCTAATCCTTACAACTTACTCAGCACCTTAAAACCAGGCTATGACTGGTATACAGTATTAGATTTAAAAGATGCTTTCTTCTGTTTACCTCTGGCCCCCCAAAGCCAAGAACTCTTTGCCTTTGAGTGGAAGGATCCTGAGAAAGGAATTTCAGGCCAATTGACCTGGACCCGGCTTCCCCAAGGATTCAAGAACTCTCCCACTCTCTTCGATGAGGCTCTTCATCGAGACCTGACTGACTTCCGGACCCAAAATCCAGACGTGACTCTACTCCAGTATGTGGATGACCTCCTCTTGGCTGCTCCTACAAAGGAAATCTGTATACAAGGTACCAGGCATCTACTCCAGGCACTGGGTGAAAAAGGATACCGGGCATCCGCCAAGAAGGCACAGCTCTGTCAGACCAAGGTAACATATCTGGGGTATATCCTGAGTGAAGGGAAAAGGTGGCTCACCCCTGGGCGCATAGAGACAGTGGCTCGCCTTCCACCACCACGAAATCCCAGGGAGGTACGTGAATTCTTGGGAACTGCTGGGTTCTGTCGCTTGTGGATACCCGGTTTTGCTGAACTGGCCGCCCCCCTTTATGCACTCACCAAGGAGAGCACCCCTTTCACCTGGCAGACAGAGCATCAATTGGCTTTTGAGGCACTAAAACAAGCACTCTTGTCTGCCCCGGCCCTTGGGTTACCGGACACCTCAAAGCCCTTTACCCTCTTCCTGGACGAGAGGCAAGGAATTGCCAAAGGGGTCTTGACCCAAAAATTAGGGCCTTGGAAAAGACCGGTAGCATACCTGTCTAAGAAGCTAGACCCTGTAGCGGCTGGCTGGCCCCCGTGTCTCCGTATCATGGCAGCCACCGCTATGCTGGTCAAGGACTCTGCTAAGTTAACCCTTGGGCAGCGACTGACTATTATTACCCCACATGCTCTAGAGGCCATAGTGCGGCAGCCCCCGGACCGGTGGATAACCAACGCACGCCTAACCCACTACCAGGCCCTCCTACTGGACACGGACCGCGTCCAGTTTGGCCCTCCGGTCACCCTAAACCCTGCTACGCTGCTGCCGGTACCGGAAGACCAACCAAGCCCACACGATTGTCGGCAAGTACTGGCTGAGACCCATGGAACACGGGAAGACCTTAAAGACCAAGAACTCCCAGACGCGGATCACACCTGGTACACAGACGGCAGCAGTTACCTTGACTCAGGTACCCGGAGGGCGGGAGCGGCGGTAGTAGATGGCCACAACACCATTTGGGCACAATCACTACCTCCTGGCACGTCTGCACAGAAGGCTGAGTTAATAGCACTAACCAAGGCCCTAGAGCTGTCCAAGGGAAAGAAAGCTAACATTTATACTGATAGCCGGTATGCCTTTGCAACGGCTCATACTCATGGAAGTATCTATGAAAGAAGAGGTCTCCTAACCTCAGAAGGAAAGGAAATCAAGAACAAAGCTGAAATAATTGCCTTATTGAAAGCCCTTTTTCTTCCTCAAGAAGTGGCTATAATTCACTGCCCCGGGCATCAGAAAGGACAGGATCCAGTCGCAGTAGGAAACAGACAGGCTGACCAAGTAGCCAGGCAAGCCGCCATGGCGGAAGTACTGACCCTAGCCACAGAACCTGACGAAACCAGCCACATAACTATTGAACATACTTATACCCCAGAAGACCAGGAAGAAGCAAAGGCCATAGGGGCTATAGAAAACAAAGACACTAAAAACTGGGAAAAAGGAGGGAAAATAGTCCTTCCCCAAAAGGAGGCCCTGGCAATGATCCAGCAGATGCATGCCTGGACACACTTGAGTAATCGAAAGCTAAGATTACTGATTGAAAAAACTGACTTTCTAATCCCAAAGGCAAGTACCCTCGTAGAACAAGTGACATCTGCCTGTAAGGTCTGTCAGCAGGTAAACGCTGGGGCTACCCGAGTGTCAGAAGGAAAACGAACTCGTGGTAACCGCCCAGGAGTCTATTGGGAAATAGACTTCACTGAAGTAAAACCTCACTATGCTGGATATAAGTACTTACTAGTGTTTGTAGATACCTTTTCAGGATGGGTAGAAGCCTACCCCACCCGGCAAGAAACGGCACACATAGTAGCCAAGAAAATTTTGGAAGAAATCTTTCCTAGATTCGGACTTCCCAAGGTAATTGGGTCAGATAACGGGCCGGCCTTCGTTTCTCAGGTAAGTCAGGGGCTCGCCAGGATATTGGGGATTAATTGGAAATTACATTGTGCCTATAGACCCCAGAGCTCAGGACAGGTAGAAAGAATGAATAGAACAATAAAAGAGACCCTTACTAAATTGACCTTAGAGACTGGTTTAAAAGATTGGAGACGCCTCCTATCCTTAGCTCTGTTAAGGGCCCGGAATACACCTAACCGTTTTGGGCTCACTCCATATGAAATCCTCTACGGAGGACCTCCCCCTTTGTCAACCTTGCTTAATTCCTTCTCCCCCTCCGATCCTAAGACTGACCTACAGGCCCGGCTAAAAGGACTCCAAGCAGTACAGGCCCAAATCTGGGCCCCCTTGGCAGAACTGTACCAACCAGGACATCCACAGACCAGTCACCCCTTCCAGGTGGGAGACTCTGTCTACGTTAGACGGCATCGCACTCAAGGACTAGAGCCTCGGTGGAAAGGACCCTACATTGTTCTCCTGACCACACCCACAGCCATAAAGGTGGATGGAATCTCCACTTGGATCCACGCATCCCACGCCAAGGCTGCTCCAGGGACGCCCGGACCAACACCACCTGAGACATGGAAACTCCGACGCTCCGAAGACCCGCTCAAGATAAGACTCTCTCGTATCTAGCCCCTTGCTTGTTACTAGCCCTCCTTCCCTGCGTCGCTGGCAGTAATAACCCCCACCGGCCATATAACCTGACCTGGCAGGTGATTGATTTTAGTACTCATGAAGTCTTAGATAAAACCTCAAAAATTGCTCCTATGGGGACTTGGTTCCCTGACCTCTATTTCAACCTAGACAAAATAGCAAAGATAGATGACATGGAAAGGGGAGAATGGAGAAAACAGGCTAGAAGGGTGTCCGTAAGCCGGAACGGGTTCTATGCCTGTCCCGGATTCAGGACAGGAGAAATGAAAAAAACTTGTGGAGAAATAGATGCCCTGTTTTGCGCTAGTTGGTCCTGTATAACTACTAATGATGGAGAATGGAAATGGGCCACGAAACCCTGGTACATAACCATGTCCTTTGTCCAGCGCTGCACCAGAACCCGATATTCAAAAACTTGCAATCTGGTCCGCATCAAGTTTGAAGATGCAGCAAAATCTGATAACCGTTGGATATCCGGGTTAATATGGGGCCTATATTTATACCAAAAGCCACTGTATGGAATCCCTATCCAAATCAAATTAATAGTCAACCCTATCACAGCCCCTGTCGCAGTAGGACCAAACCAAGTTTTATCAGAAACAAGGAAGCCCCTGGTTCCTGCACCAAGAGAGCCCCAACCAAGAGCTCCTAAAAGCACTTCCCCGCCTCTAATCTCCACCTCCTCTAAATACACACCTTCAGCCCAAACCGTCACCCGCGGGCCCCTTAACCTGGGAATAGGTGACAGGCTCCTAAATCTCATAAAGGGCTCCTACTTCGCTTTAAACCAGACAAAGCCAGAATTTACATCCTCTTGCTGGCTATGTCTGGCAACAGGCCCCCCTTACTATGAAGGCATTGCCTCCACTAATAATTTCACTAACTCCGCCAATCCTACTGGATGCGCATGGGAACAACAAAGAAAACTAACCCTGGCTGAAGTTTCTGGGTCAGGAACCTGCATAGGCCAGGTGCCCCCTAGTCATCAGCATCTTTGTAATGTAACCTTGACAGTACCCAGCTCCAATCACTATCTGGTCCCCTCCGAGACGGACTGGTGGGCTTGCAACACTGGGCTCACCCCCTGTATATCCACAGCCGTTTTTAACAGTGGCACCCACTATTGCGTGTTGGTACAAGTTGTTCCCCGAGTATACTATCACTCTGGAGACTCCTTTGATCTCCGATATGAGCAAAAAACTCATACTAGACCAAAGAGAGAACCTATCTCCCTCACCCTCGCCGTAATGTTAGGAATTGGGGTAGCGGCTGGAGTTGGGACCGGGACAGCAGCCCTAGTGCATGGTAACCATCATCTGCAACAACTTAGAGTAGCCATAGATGAAGACCTTAGAGCCATAGAACAATCTATCACAAAACTTGAAGAGTCCTTGACTTCTCTGTCTGAAGTTGTATTACAAAACCGACGAGGACTAGAAATTGTCTTTCTGAAAGAGGGTGGGCTCTGTGCAGCCCTAAAAGAGCAATGTTGTTTTTATGCAGATCATTCAGGAGTAGTTAAAGATTCTATGGCAAAACTGAGAGAAAGATTAGACAAGAGAAAAAAAGAGAGAGAATCTCAGCAAAATTGGTTTGAAAATTGGTACAACCAATCCCCTTGGCTTAGCACCCTAATCTCCACCATCTTAGGACCCCTCATCCTGCTTATGCTCATCCTGACTTTCGGGCCATGCATACTCAACCGCTTACTCACCCTTATTAAAAATAGATTAAACATAGTACATGCTATGGTTCTGACCCAACAATACCAGACCCTCAGGACTGAAGAAGAGGCTCAAGATTGAGCCTCTGACACAAAAAGAGGAGGGAATGAAACTAGGCCTCATAAAACTTAGAAACTAGGCCTCACATAGAAAAAAGTTAACACCAGGTGGCTCTGGATAGGGTCCCACCCTGCCTCGATAGGGTCCCACCCTGATAGGATCCCACCCTGCCAATTCCGGGAAACAACCCCATGGGGTCCCACCCTGCCAATTCCAGGGGTCCCACCCTGCCTCGAAGTTCCCGGAATCAGCAACTCCAAGAAAAAAACCTCATAAGGTCCTGCTCTAACCAATTAGAACAAAACACCTTGCTCAGGCCATAGCTAGACCCAATTACCACACGCCTAAAGCTTTGTTTGAATTTCGCGCCTTAAGCTGTGTTTGAACTTGTGTTTGCCTATATAAACAACCTGAAACAAGCACTCTGGGTCCCAGGGCCAACTTAGAGCTTGGGACCCTAGCGCGCTAGTAATAAATAACTCTCTGCTGTGAATCTTGTGTCGGTGGTCCTTCGCGGCGACCCCTGCCCAGGAGGGAATCGACAGTTCGGTTCCAACAATTCCAGGTCTTTAGATAATAACTCTTTCAACCAATTGTCAGAAAATCTTTGATTCTGCCTGTGACCTGGAAGCCCGGCTTCCAGTTGTCCCGCCTTTTGAGACCAAACCGATGTGTATCTTACATGTATTGATTGATGTGTCATGTCTCCCTGAAATATAGAAAACCAAGCTATGCCCCAACTGTCTTGGGCACATGTTCTCACAGTCTCCTGTGGGCTGTGTCATGAGCCATTGGTCACCCATATTTGGCTCAGAATAAATCTCTTCAAATATTTGACAGAGTTTGACTCTTCATCGACATATCTATGCCTTTCCATGTAAAGGGTTGCAAGATTTACCATCTGCTATATCAGGTACCTTGGGGCATCACCTCCCATCCCCAGGCCCGGCCTCTGAGTCCATCCCTGGTGGTGGCAAACAGTTTTTCCTGCTTTGTTCTGACAATACCTCACCTGAGGTGTCAACTATGGCCCTGGCTTCCTGCCTGGGGACCTTCCCCCAACATTGTGGTGCCGAAAGCACTCACATCTGTGCAACTGGCCTAGGGGAGCTCATGTCCCGGGGCCATGGTAAGTGGAGTTTATGGATAAGTACTTCTCCCTTTCACTTCTCAGGTGGGCGACTCTGTGACATGTCCTGAGCTGCTCCTCGGAAGCCTCCAGCAGGATGGAGCGTCAGGCAGTCACAGCTCGGGTTAATTCTCAACAGTCCTAGTTTTGGCCTTTCTTCTTGAATCTCCACTCCTACACCCCCAAGGTCACATCCCAAATAAACTGTATGTAGGTTTTGTCTTGAGCTTCACTTTTGGAGGAATGAAGGCAAAGAAACTTGGAAAACCTGAGACTGGGAATATTGATTTTTGAAAAAAATGATCATGTTGGCCAATTTTCTTTTGGCCAAATTCCTTTCAGACAATTGTTTCCTGGCCAGAATAAGTGCTCCTAAATGTCTACCTCTTTTTCCTTTCTGGCCACAAACATGCATGCCTATTCCTGTCTCCACGTGTGTACACACAAACACCCACACCCTAGCACTTCTACACGTGTGCACATACCTCCCATATGCACACATGCACCCACCTTTGCGTACATATGGCATGCACACACATACTCAGGACAACCCCGCACATTGACACACTCATACGCATGCACCCATGCATGATGACATGCACACACCCATACCCGAGGACACACATGTGCACACACACCCCTTGGGTTGCTCCCACCTTGACCCTCTCCCTAGGCATGCTGTGCAACTGGCCTAGGGGAGCTCATGCTCTGGGACCATGGGAAGTGGAGACTGTTCCCTGAGCATTTTGGTCCCTCTGACTTGGTCTCGGGGCTCTCTGAAGCTGCCTCTGGCAAGTTGTCCTGGTACCCTGATGACCCACCTTCATTCCTGCTGCAAGGAGCAAAGCTTGAGTGCCCAGCTACAAAATAGGAAAAGCAAAATCTGGGGCTGGACCAGCACTGGTGAGCTTGACTCTGTGGAGAGGCACACCTGATCCCCAGGTTGCTGTGTCCTGAGTTGGGGTGTGGGGGACTTGTGCAATCCAACATAGGACTTCAGTGCTGGCTTTGTCATGACTACTGTCTACTCATGTGACCTCATCTCTACTTTCTGCTCGATGTTTTCATATGCTCCCTTGTCTCCTTCCTTTTACCTGCAGATCACCAGTCATGGGAGGTGGAAGGGTGGAGAATGAGCCCATTTTGGAAGAGAGACTGGAACCAATTATGAGTAGACACGGCCATGGGAGTCTGCTGGAGTATGGTGGAACCAGAGGTAGGTCTTGGAAGATGAGTTAAAGCAAACAGGGGAGGAACATCTTAGGCATTGGCCACGGGGCATATGATAAGCAAAGGTACAGATAAATATTCACAGGAAAGTGATTAAAAACTCATCACAGTTGCTTAAACTGAGAGAAGAATAAAGCATATTATAGCCGCAGAAATTGCAGTGGAGTGTGTCCTAGAAGGAAGGATTCACATCTTCTTGGGTATGTGTCTGAGACGTTATCACAGAGGGTGACAGTCTCACTCTACCCAGCCTAAAACTGTGCCAGACCTCAGAGAAAAAGTTCGTGGGAAAAGAGACCTCAGGAAGAATTATTCGCTCATTTCCAAATCCTTTCTCATTAAATCAGCTCTGCTGACAAATACTAGAGAAACAAATAAAGCCGTGCCCTGTGGTGGTGTCCCTCATGATGGCACACATTGGGTGTAATGTGACTAGCTGTTGCTCAGGCCGTTCTCCCAAGAGGTGGACTGGAGTTTTGGAGAGTGGAGGGGACTAAGGTGACCAATGCCTCCTTGGCAGGACTGAACTTCAAGCAGGCTTCTCCTTGACTCTTGGTCCCTGACTTCTCTTTCTTACAGCATTTACTTTAGAAAACTTGTAAATTCTCTGTCTGCCCCTTTGAGCCTCTTGTCAGTTTTAAAACCCAGGAATGCTTTTCTCCAGGACCCAGGTGCCATTCCTTTGACATATGATCGTTGGAGAAGATAGCATTCCTATCTTTGGTTTCCCTGGGAGGGTGAGAGTCTAACTTCTGTAGGTACCTTGCTCCAAGTTGTAAACTACCAACTGTCATGAGGATATGAGAGTTTCCTTTCCCTTACAGTAAAGGTGATTAGCAAACACAGATGGCCCAGGTCTTCCCCTTGTCCAACTCTTTATTACTATTATTTTTTTTGAGACAGAATCTCTGTCACCCAGGCTGGAGTACAGTGGTGCAATCTTGGCTCACTGCAACATCTGCCTCCCAGGTTCAAGTGATTCTCCTGTCTCAGCCTCCTGAGTAGCTGGGACTACAGGCGTGCACCACTACACCTGCACCTGGCAGATTTTTTTTTTTTTTTTTTTTTGAGACAGAGTCTGGGTCTGTTGCCCAGGCTGGAGTGCAACGGCATGATCTCAGCTCACTGCAACCTCTGCCTCCTGGGCTCAAATGATTCTCCTGCCTCAGCCTCCTGAGTAGCTGGGATTATAGGCACCTGCTACCATGCCTGGCTAATTTTTGTATTTTTAGTAAAGATGGAATTTTTCCATGTTGGCCAGGCTGGTTTGATCTCCTGTCCTCAAGTTATCTGCCTGCCTTGGCCTCCCAAAACGCTGGGATTACAGGCATGAGCCACTGTGCCAGTCCCTCCTTGCCCAACTCTTAAAAACTTTCCTGCCGTTTGTTTCAGCAGAGTTCAGTTTGGACTCATCTCTGGCCTCTCCCATACTGCAATAGCCTTGAATAAAATCTTCCTTGTCTGTCTAACTTTGTCAGGTGCAATTTTTTGCATTAACAAAGAGAAGGCAGCAGATCACTGTATCACTAAGAAGTGGAGAGATGGTGGTGAGTCCCGATGTCCCCAGCATTTTTGTGACTCTTTTTCTATAGATCGGGCAGTTAAAATGGGGAGATCCTGGAAGTCTCAGCCAGCCACAGGAACAAAAACCGTTCTTATTAATGTTTAATCCCCAAAGGACAATGGCCTTTAGATGACACCAAATTGCAGCTGGGACCAAGACCCATTTAGATCTTGCAGCTATACTTGTACCCCATCTCCTGGTAGACCTGGGCTGGCTGCATAGACTTCCCCAGGCATTTCACCGTGTTAGCATTTTATGTCGTTGGATGTTCTAAACTCCTTTCTGACTTTAGCCCCTCCCGACATTTCTCCCTCATGTACTGAGTGAGGAAGCTTTTGGAGCTGAGCCTGGTGGGAACCTGGTTCCTGGTACTCACCAGCCAATCACAGGGCAGTGCTGTGGGAAGTTCACTCAAGAACAAGAAGTGTCAGATAATTTTGGCTTTGTTCTGAAACTGAAGTCAAAGATTCAACTCAACAGAGGCACTTAAATGGCTCTCCAATGAAATCATTACATTGTTTCCTGAGTTTCAATGGTCCTTCATGGTGTCACATACATAGCTTATTTAAAGTAAATCTTTTTCCCTCTGTGTGTAATAGCCTCTTAGCATCCTATTAAATACATTCCCCTTTCACTTCAAAAAATAGTTTCCACTGGTGCTTGAAATTAGCCTAGGATTTTTTTCGTTTGTCCTTCCAGTCTGTCGACATTACAGGTACCATCAGGCACTCTTACTGACGTTCATTTGAGAGGCAAAAAGTCCAGGCAAGATGGCACTGATTCCAAGATTTGGATACTTTTCCATTTCCTCAGGGCGAGAATGATTATGCTTTGAAAATACAGACATTTGTAGCTGATTAGAGTATACGATGGAGATGCTGTTTCCTTGCAGCAAACACGACCTTCCTTCAATGTCTAGTTAGGTGACAGATTCCACATGATGGCCTGGGGCTTCGATATTTCAGGATATTTCTCACTTTCTGAATGTTTTTTTCTGGTAGAGACTTGGAGAGCAAAATGGTGAAATGAGTAGGGGAATACGAAGATAGGACACTATAGAAAGCAACAAAAGGGACTTGTAGCATATTTATTAATTATTGATTAGGTGTTTTTATTTGAATCTCACAAATCAAATCAAAAGGGATACCTGTTGGAATGAAGTCTGGTTAGTTAAGTAGACAATTCTTGAAATAGGGTTCCATCCAAAGATGTTTGTTTTGTACACACATTTTATTATTTTTATTTATTATTTTTTATTGGAAACAGTAGCCCTCTTGTCACCCAGGCTGGAGTGCAGTGGTGCTATCTTGGCTCACTGCAGCCTCTGCCTCCTGGGTTCAAGTGATTCTTCTGGTTCAACTTCCTGAGTAGCTGGGATTACAGGAGTGCGACACCACCCTGGCTAAGTTTTGTATTTTTAGTAGAGACAGGGTTTCACCATTTGGCTAGGCTAGTCTTGAACTCCTGGCCTCAAATGGTCTGCCTGCTTTGGCCTCCCAAAGTGCTGGGATTATAGGCGTGAGCCACTCTGCCTGGTGAGTACAAACATTTTAACGTATCTACAACTTTAAAAAATTAGTTCCAACATTTAAATTTCAGGGGCTATCATATAAAATTTTGGGTTTCTGGCTTGGAATCAGACAATCTGATCACAGTAGTCCATGTTCCCAAATAGGAACAGCCACTGGATCAGGGTGGGAAGATGAAGGGGAGTCTCCCGGTGGATGTTTTTGTATCTCAGTTTCACCTGAAATGCTCGTTGGTTCATTCTCTCCCTGCCTCCCTGCCTCCCTTCCTCCCAGTGAACACCTGCCGTGAGCAAGCGGCAAGGCTTTACAGGAATGGGGAGGAGGCGAGTCCTGGCCGGACCGAGGGTGGAGGCTGTTTGTCATTCTGGGGAGGTGTCTTAGGACCCACATCAACAATTAGAGGCCACACCAGGTGGTGATGAAAGCAGAGAGAGCACTGGACAGAGAGTCAGACGGCATGGTTTCCTGCTGATGCTGCCATTTATCTATGGGTAGTTTCGGGCACATCATTTAATCATTCTGCATTGGATTCCTCATCTATAAGCAATGCTTATTGTAATTATCTCATTGGGTGGTTTTGTTTAAAAAGGTAATAATAACTAAGCCGACATGTACAGAACACTGACCACACTCAGGCTCCAGGCTAAGCCCCTAGTGAGTGTGGACCAATATTCCACGCAGCCGTCTCTCTGGGACTTCTAACGCTGTGTGGAGCAGTTTGTCCTTATCCTAAGAGCAATTAGAGGTGACTGAAGTACTGAAATCAGAAGGTGGACGTGCTTGGATTTGCATTGTGAAAACTGCTTCTCTGCAGAATGAGTTGGAGTAAGGACATCTGGATGGAGATGGTCACGTTGAATGGCTGCTGCTGTCATCCTCGTGAGAGGTGGTGGCAGCCAAGGGTGGAGGCAGTGGAAGTGGAAAAAGTCCTTAGGGTCTAGAGATATTTAGGGATTAAAATCAACAGGACTTGATGATGTGTTAGATATCAGGAACAGGGTGTGACAAGAGGGTGTCAAGAACGGCTGTGGAGTTTCTGGTCTTCAGGATTAGATGGAATGGATTGAATTGACACTGAGCTGGGAGGACCAGGCTTGGGGCTGGTGGACAGCAAGTGAAGCAGGATGATTTGGTTTCCAGATTTGTTGAATTTGAGGGGCCTTTGACATATCCAAATGGAAATGTCAAGCAGAGAGTTGGATTATATGAGTTTAGTTGGGCAGAAGGCATCCTTTTTTAACTTGATATTTTGAAATAATTGTAGACTAATGAAAGTTGCAAAAATAGCGCAAGGAGACCCTTCACCCAGCTGTCCCCAGTGCTGACATCTTATCTAATTATAGATCAGTACCCAAACTAGAAGGGCCATGTAGGGATATAATACTGCTACTAGACAACAGGTCATGTTCAGATTTCATTATTTATGTGCATTCATTTGTGTGTGTCCGTGTGTATTGTTCTATGTGATTTTATCCCACATATAGATTCGTGCACCCTTCACCAAAATCAATGTTCCATCAATAAAAAGAAGCTCCCTCCTGTGACCCTCATATTCCCCCCAACACCTGTCCCTGTCCCTCGGGCAACCAGTAGTCCCCTCCCTATCTCTATGCTTTTATCATTTTTAGAATATTATATAAATGGAATTATATAGTATGTAACCCATTGCATACTGCCATGGACTTTTTTTTTGTTTTGTTTTGTTTTTGCTAAGCATAATGCCCTTGAGATCCATCTAGGCCGTTGTATGGTGTGTCAGAAGTTTCTCCTTTGTCTCATTGAGGGATATTCTACTGCGTGGCCGTACCAGAGTTTGTTTACCCATTCACCTATTGAAAGACATTTTAGTTTTCTTTTTTTTTTTTTTTTAAATTTCCATAGGTTATTGGGGAACAAACAGGTGGTGTTTGTTTATATGGGTAAATTCTTTAGTGGTGATTTGTGAGATTTTGGTGCACCCATCACCCAACCAATATACACTGCACCTTATTTGTAATCTTTTATCCCTCACCCGCTTCCCACCCTTTCCCTCTAAGTCTCCAAAGTCCATTGTATCCTTCTTATGCCTTTGCATTCTCATAGCTTAGCTCCCACTTATGAGTGAGAACACACGATGTTTCGTTTTCCATTCCTGAGTTCTTCACTTAGAATTATGGTCTCCAATCTCATCCAGGTCACTGTGAATGCCATTAATTCATTCCTTTCTATGACTGAGTAGTATTCCATCATATGTACATGTATATGACAGTTTCTTTATCCACTTGTTGATTGATGGGCATTTGAGTTGGTTCCACATTTTTGCAAGTGTGAATTGTGCTGCTATAAACATGCTTGTTTAAGTATCTTTTTTGTGTAATGACTTCTTTTCCTCTGGGTAGATCCCCAGTAGTGGTATTGTTGCATCAAATGGTATGCCTTCTTTTAGTTCTTTAAAGGAATCCCTACACTGTTTTCCATAGTGATTGTACTAGTTTACATTCCCACCAGCAGTGTAGAAGTGTTTTCTGTTCACTGCATCCATGCCAAAATCTAGTATTTTTTTATTTTTTGATTATGGCCATTCTTGCAGGAGTAAGGTGGCATTGCATTGTGGTTTTGATTTGCATTTCCCCGATCATTAGTGATGCTGAGCATTTTTTCATATGTTTGTTGGCCATTTGTGTATCTTCTTTTGAGACTTGTCTGTTCATGTCTTTAGCCCACTTTTTGATGGGATTTTTTTCTTACTGTTTTGTTTGAGTTTGTTGTAGAGTCTGCATATTAGTCCTTTGTCAGATGTATAGATTGTGAAGATTTCCCCCCATTCTGTGGGTTGTCTCTTTACTCTGTTGACTGTTCCTTTTTCTGTGCAAAACTCTTTAGTTTAATTAAGTTCCAGCTATTTATCTTTATTTTCATTGCATTTGCTTTTGGGTTCTTGGTCATGAAATCTTCACCTAAGCCAATGTCTAGAAGGGGTTTTCCAATGTTATCTTCTAGAATTTTTATAGTTTTGGGTCTTAGATTTAAGTCCTTAATCCATCTTGAGTTGATTTTTGTATAAGGTGAGAGATGAGGAATCTAGTTTCATTCTCCTGCATGTGGCTAGCCAATTATTCAATCACCATTTGCTGAAAAGGGTGTCCTTTGCCCACTTTACGTTTTTGTTTGCTTTGTCGAAGATCAGTTGGCTATAAGCATTTGGGTTTATTTCTGGGTTTTCTATTTTGTTCCATTCGTCTATGTGCCTATTTTTACCAGTACCATGCTCTTTTGGTGACTGTGGTCTTACAGTATAGTTTGAAATCAGGTAATGCGATGCCTCCAGATTTGTTCTTGTTGCTTACTCTTGCTTTAGCTATGTGGGCTTTTTTTTGGTTCCATATGAGTTTTAGAATTGTTTTTCCTAATTCTATGAAGAATAATGGTGGTATTTTGATGGGAATTGCATTGAATTTGTAGGTTGCTTTTGGCAGTATGGTCATTTTCACGGTATTGATTCTACCCATCCATGAGCATGGGGTGTATTTCTGTTTGCTTGTATAGTCTATGATGTCTTTCAGCAGTGTTTTATAGTTTTTCTTGTAGAGGTCTTTTACCTCCTTGGTTAGGTATATTTCTAAATGTTTTTTTTTTTTTTTTTTGCAGGTATTCTAAAGGAGGTTGAGTTTTTGAGTTGATTCTCAGCTTGGTTGCTGTTGGTGTATAGAAAAGCTACTAATTTGTGTACGTTAATTTTGTATCTGGAAACTTTGCTGAATTCTTTTATCAGTTCTGGGAGTTTTCTGGAGGAGTCTTTAGGGTTTTCCAGGAAAACAGTCATATTGTCAGCAAGTAATGACAGTTTGATTTCCTCTTTCTGTTGTTATACAAAGATTTGGATGCCCTTTATTTCTTTCTCTTGTCTGATTGCTCTGGCTAGGACTTCCAGGACTATGTTGAAGAAGAGTAATGAGAGTGGGCATCCTTGTCTTGTTCTACTTCTTAGAAGGAATGCTTTCAACTTTTCCCCATTCAGTATTATGTTGGCTGTGGGTTTGTCATAGATGGCTTTCATTACATTAAGGTATGTCCTTTGTATGCTGATTTTGTTGAGAGTTTTAATCATAAAGCGATGCTGGATTTTGTCAAATGCTTTTTCTGCATCTATTGAGATCATGTGATTTTTGTTTTTAATTCTGTTTATGTGGTGTATCACATTTATTGACTTCTGTATGTTAAACCATCCCTGCATAGCTGATATGAAACCCACTTGATCATGGTGAATTATGTTTTTGATATATTGTTGGATTTGGTTAGCTAGTATTTTGTTAAGGATTTTAGCATCTATGTTTATCAGGTCTATGTTTATCAGGTCTATGTTTATCAGCATCTGTGTATATCATCTATGTTGGTCTATAGATTTCTTTTTTTAGTTATGTCCTTTCCTGGTTTTGGTATTAGGGTGATACTGGCTTCATAGAATGATTTAGGGAGGGTTCTGTCTTTCTCTATCTTGTAGAACAGTGTAAATAGGTTTGGTACCAATTCTGCTTTGAATGTCTGGTAGAATTCTGCGGTGAATTGGTCTTGTCCTGGACTTTTTTTTGTTGGTAATTTTAAAATTACCATTTCAATCTTGCTGCTTGTTAGTGGTTTGCAGGGTATCTAATTCTTCCTGATTTAAACTACGAAGGTTGTACCTTTCCAGGAATTTATCCATCTCTTCTAGTTTTTCTAGTTTATGCTTGTAAAGGTGTTCATAGTAGCCTTGAATGATCTGTTGTATTTCTGTGATGTCAGTTGTAGTATCTCCCGTTTCGTTTCTTATTGAGCTTATTTGGATTTTCTCTCTTCTTTTCCTGGTTAATCTTGCTAAAGGTCTATCCATTTTATTTATCTTTTCAAAGAATCAGCTTTTTGTTTCATTTATCTTTTGTTTTTTGTTGTTTGTTTCAATTTCACTTAGTTCTGCTCTGATCTTGGTTATTTCCTTTCTTCTGCTGGGTTTGGGTTTTGTTTTTTCTTGTTTCTCTAGTTCCTTGAGATGTGACCTTAGATTGTCTGTTTCTATTCTTTCAGACTTTTTGATGTAGGTGTTTAGGGCTGCGAACACTCGTTTTTGCACTGCCTTTGCTGTATCCCAGAGGTTTTGACAGGTTGTGTCACTATTGTCATTCAGTTTGAAGAGTTGTTTAATTTTCATCTTGATTTCATTTTTGACCCAGTGATCATTCAGGAGCAGGTTATTTAATTTCTATGTATTTGGATGGGTTTGAAGGTTCCTTCTGGAGTTGATTTCCAGTTTTATTTCACTGTGGTCTCAGACGGCTTGATATAATTTCAATTTTCTTAAATTTATTGAGGCTCGTTTTGTGGCCTATCATATGGTCTATCTTGGAGAAAGTTCCTTGCGCCATTGAATAGAATGTATATTCTGCAGTTGGATGGAATGTTCTGTATATATCTGTTAAGTCCATTTGTTCCAGGGTATAGTTTAAATCCATCATTTCTTTGTTGGCCTTCTGTCTTGATGACCTGTCTAATGCTGTCAGTGGAGTATTGAAGTTCTCCACTATTATTGTGTTGCTGTCTATCTCATTTCTTAGGTCTATTAGTAATTGCTTCATAAATTTGGGAGCTCTGGTGTTAAGTGCATATATGTTTAGGATTGTGATATTTTCCTGTTGGACAAGGCCTTTTATCATTATATAAAGTCTCTCTTTGCCTTTTTAAACTGCTGTTGCTTTCAAGTTTGTTTTGTCTGATATAAGAATATCTACTTCTGCTCACTTTTGGTGTCCATTTGTATGAAATGTCTTTTTCCACCCCTTTACCTTAAGTTTACATGAGTCCTTATGTGTTAGGTGAGTCTCTTGAAGGCAGCAGATAGTTGGTTGGTGAGTTCTTATCCATTATACAATTCTGTGTCTTTTAAGTGGAGTATTTAGGCCATTTGCATTCAATGTTAGTATTGAGATGTGAGGTACCGTTGCATTCATCATGCTCTTCGTTGCCTGTATACTTGTTTTTTGTTTTTGTTTTTCAAATTGCATTTTTGTTTTATAGATCCTGTGAGGTTCATGCTTTAAAGAGGTTGTGTTTTGATGTGTTTCCAGGATTTGTTTCAATATTTAGAGCTCCTTTTAGCAGTTCTTGTAGTAGTTGCTTGGTAGTGGTGAATTCTCTCAGCATTTGTTCTTCTGAAAAAGACTGTATCTTTCCTTCATTTATGAAGCTTAGTTTCACTGGATAAGAAATTTTTGGCTGATAATTATTTTGTTTGAGGAGGCTGAAGATAGGACCCCACTCCCTTCTAGCTTGTAGGGTTTCCACTGAGAAATCTGCTGTTAGTCTGATAGGTTTTCCTTTATAGGTTACCTGGTGCTTCTGTCTCACAGCTTTTAAGATTCTTCCCTTTGTCTTTTTAGATAACTTGATGACAATGTGCCTAGGCAATGATCTTTTTGTGATGAACTTCCCAGGTTTTTTGTGCTTCTTGTATTTGGATGTCTAGGTCTTTAGCAAGGCTGGGGAAGTTTTCCTTGATTATTGCCTCAAATATGTTTTCCAAACTTTTAGATTTTTCTTCTTTCTCAGGAATGCCAATTATTCTTAGGTTTGGTTGTTTAACATAATCTCAAACTTCTTGGAGGCTTTGTTCATATTTTCTTATTATTTTTTCTTTGTCTTTGTTGGACTGGGTTAATTCAAAGACCTTGTCTTTGAGCTCTGAATTTCTTCTACTTGTTTGATTCTATTGCTGAGACTTTGCAGAGCATTTTGCATTTCTATAAGGGTGTCCATTGTTTCTTGAAGTTTTGATTGTTTTTTATTTATGGTATGTATTTCATTGAATATTTCTCCCTTCACTTCTTGTGTCATATTTTGGATTTCCTTACATTGGGCTTCACCATTCTCTGGTGCCTCCCTGATCAGCTTAATAACTAACCTCCTGAATTCTTTTTCAGGTAAATTAGGGATTTCTTCTTGGTTTGCATTCATTGCTGGTGAGCTACTGTGATTTTTGGGGGCTGGTAAAGAACCTCCTTTCGTCATATTACCAGGGTTGGCTTTCTAGTTTCTTCTCATTTGGGTAGGCCCTGTCAGAGGGAAGGTCTGGGGCTGAAGGCTGTTGTTCAGATTTTTTGTCCCATGGGGTATTCCCTTGAGGTAGTACTCTTCCCCTTTTCCTTGGGATATGGCTTCCTGAAAGCCAAGCTGTGGTGATTGTCATCTCTCTTCTGGATCTAGTCACCCAGCAAGTCTACCAGGCTCTGAGCTGGTACTGGGGTTGTCTGCACAGAGTCCTGTGATGTGAACCATCTTGTGGTTCTCTCAGCTGTGGATACCAGCACCTGTTCTGGTGGAGGTAGCATGGAGGTGAAATGGACTCTGTGAGGTTTCTTAGCTTTGGTGGTTTAAGCATTATTTTTGTGCTGGTTAGCCTCCTGCCAGGAGGTGGCACTTTACAGAGAGCATCAGCTATGGTATTATGGGAAGGAACAGGAGGTGGGCAGGGCCCTAGAACTCCCGAGAGTATATGCCCTTGTCTTCAGTTACCAGGGTGGGTAGGGAAGGACCATTGGGTGGGGGCAGGGCTAGGCATGTCTGAGCTCAGACTCTCCTTTGGGTAGATCTTGCTGTGGCTGCTGTGGGAGATGGGGGTGACATTCCCAGGTCAACGGAGTTATGTTCCTAGGAGGATTATGGCTGCCTCTACTGCATATTGTCAGGGAAGTGAGGGAGAGCCAGCAGTCACAGGCCTCACCCGGCTCCCACAGAATCCAAAGGGCTGGTCTCACTCCCACTGTGCCCCCCACCAACAGCACTGAGTCTGTTTCCAGACAGTGGGCGAGCGGGGTGGAGAACTTGCCCCAGGCTACCCACCTCCCAGCTGTGAAAGCAAGTATGGCTTGGCTTCTTCTCCTGCTTGTGGAGTCTGCATACCGGATTCACACCCTCCCTCAAGTTCTGTCCAGGACACTTCTTGATCAGTTCAAACTGTTACAAACTTCAGCTGGAGATTCCCTTCTCCCTGTGGCCTTTCCCTAGTGCCTCTGGCCAGCCTGCTGAAGGACCCCAGTGAGGCCAGGCAGAAATGGTTTGCTAGGGGACCCAGTGAGCTCACAGGGCTCTTGCTGATGCTTCCTCTACCCCTGTATTTTGCTCAGCTCTCTAAATTGACTTGGTTCCAGGTAAGGTCAGAATCTTCTCCTGTAATCTAGACCTTCAGTTTCTCCACTGGGGGTGTGTGTTTGGCGGCAGATGCCCTCCCTTTCCCACTTCCACAGTTGGGCACTCACTGTATTTGGGGGTGTCTCCCGGGTCCTTCAGGAGCCATTCACTTCCTTCAGACGGTCTGTGGGTCCTCTTGGGTTTCCTGATTTACTCCTGCAGTCATTCTGGAGCAAAAATTCACAGCGTGAGCCTCCACATGCTGCTCTGTCTGTCCGAGTCAGAGCTGCAATCTGAGTCAGAGCATGGCAGTCCTGCCTCCCGTCTGCCATGCTCCCTCCATTTTAGGTTTTTGCTATTATAAGTAACACTGGCATGAACACTTCTGTACAAGTTTCTTTGTGTGAACATGTTTTCACTTCTCTGGGATAAATGCCCAAGAATATGTTTTTTGGGTTATGTGATATGTGCATGTTTAGTTTTATAAGAAATGGCCCAACCATTTTCCAGAGTGGCTGTATGGTTTGTGTGCCCACCAGCAATGAGGATGTTCCCAGTTTCTCTGCATCCTCATCAGCATTTGGAGTGGAATGGGTTCTCTGCTCCCACAGGATAGAAAAGGACTTTCCTCCCCTATTCCAAATGTCTAGAGATGGAGACTAGAGAGAAACGGATAGAAAGTGGACCTGCAATCACACAGTTAAAAAAACCTCAAATAATATTGAAATAAATGTTTTTGTACATAGACTTCTTTGTTGTTTATTTAGTTATCGTAGCGGTTAGGTACAAGACTTTTGAGTACTACTTTTTACCTTCTCTGCACACTTTACTCCCATCTGTGGGCTTCCTCTGCTTAGGGGCTTACCTTAATCTTGCTAGGGTGGTAGGAGAGTGTCAGGGAAGTTATGGCTACCTCTCCCTCCACCACTACTGCTACTGCCACTATTACCATTACTGCCACTACCACTACCATTGCTGCCACATACTGTAATCACTAATACCATTACTACCACCCCATAACAACTCTTACCACCACCATTACTATTATCATTACTCCTACCATTACTATCACTAGTACTACAACTGTTATTACCACCACTACCACTGTTACCACTGTTTCCATCATCATTGCTACTACCACTACCACTGCTGCCACTATGGCTGCCACTACTCCCACTACTACTACCATTACCTTTGCCACTACTGCTACTACCATTGTCACCGTGATCACTCCTCACACCAGCACAACCACCATGAGTGTTTGCTGTGAGTCAGAGACTCTGCTGAACATTTACAGTATCCGATCACACTTACTCCTCGTGGCAACTCTACAGTAAATGATCATTTCCAGGTTAAAGATGAGGAATCTGAGGTTTCAAGGATTTCTCTTGAGTTCAGCATCAAATCAGCACCACTGTTGGCTCCACTCTGAATTTTAAAATAATTTTTATTTTAGATTCAGGGGCACATGTGCTTGTTACATGGGTTCTGCATGCATAGTGGTGGGGGTTGGGCTTCTAGTGTACTCCTCACCCAAATTTTGGATATTGTACTGAGTAGGTAACTTCAACACTCACTCCCCCTCACGCTCTCCCAGCTCAGAGTCTATTTTCTGTGTCTTTATGTCCATGTGTACCTTTTGTTGAACTCCCACTTAGAGGTGAGAAACTTGTGATATTTGATTTTCTGTTTCTCTGATAGTTCACTTCTTACAATAATGGCCTCCAGCTCCATCTGTGTTGCTGCAAAGGACATGATTGTATTCTTTTTTTATGGCTGTGTAGTGTTTTATGGTGTATATATATTACGTTTTCTTTATCCAGTCAACCACTGATGGACACTTAGATTGGTTCCATGACTTTGCTTTTGTGAATAGTGCTGCAATAAACACACAGGTGCAGGTGTCTTTTTTATATAATGACTTCTTACCCTTTGGGTTAATGCCCAGTAGTGGGATTGCTGGGTCAAATGGAAGTTCTATTTTTAGTTCTTTGAGAAATCTCTATACTGTTTTCCTAGGGGTTGTACTGACTTACATTCTTGCCAACAGTGTATGAGTGTTCCCTTTTCTCTGCATCCATGCCAACGTCCACTGTTTTCTGGCTTTAATAAAAACCATTCTGATGGATGTTAGGTGGTATTTCAGTGTGGTTTTGCTTTGCATCTCTCTGACAATCATCCCTGTTGACTTTGGTACCCAGTAGCTGACTTGCCGTCTTATTCCCTTGGCCAGTTTCCTTCAATGCTTAGCTTTAAACTCATCTCTTCCTCCCTTTACCCCCCATCCATCCTCTAGGACTGACAGAGCATCTCTCAGGTGCTAGGCTCTGTCAGTTCGCAATGAGCCTTAGTCTGGAGAAAGTCTCCTGGGGAAGAACCCAACAGGACAATGACCACAATGACCACAGTGAGGGTACAAGTGAGGGCGACACATGCAGCAGGCTCCACACCTCTGCTCACTGGTACTGCCTGTCCTGCCTTGCACTCTGGTCTTTTGAAGAAACTGATTTCTCTCAATAACTGAATTTTTAATCACCTTCTGGGATCCAGTTTTCCTGTTGACTTCCTGTCCTTATCTCTCCCATTGACTTGCTGATGGAACCGTCTCCTCGCTTTGGAGCTCTGGAGATAGAAGATGAAAATAAACCATATTAACTTTATGTGCTTGGAACATAAAGCATATTAACAAGTATCATTTTTATTTTATTTTTTAAAAAGTTGAGCCAAAATATTATTTAACATTTAAATAATTGCAAACATGTTTATTATAATTTACAGATGAGTTAGTTATATACACAAATATAATTTTGACTACAAAATCCCAGCAAAATAATTACATTTAAATCATTGGATGTATAGAAGCCAATTTAGAAGACTTCTAGTCCCCTAAGTTCACCACCCTTAAATTATATAAAAAAAAGTGATCATTTTGATTTCAAGTGAAAGATGAGGAAGTGTTACCACATTTCATCATTCAAAAATGAAAATTTTATCTGTCTGTACAAAGCCATTCACAGGCAACATGGACACTTAAAGCACCATTGCAAGACTTCAAATGTGTAAAATGTTTAATTAAAACCTCCAAGGATTTTCTTTTTAAGATTGTGGGGGTTTAACTTTGTTCTAACAACTAGAATTGTGGTGAAACTAACAGAAATTTTGCTTTTCTCCTTCAGTCTAATTTTAAAATAGTTATTTCTGTCCTTCCCATCACCATTCACTTCTAAAGGAGAGTGGTGTGTGGAAGAATTCTTAGCCAAGTTTTTGCTCATTTTGTAGTGAGGTTGGAATCCCGTGGTGATATGCTTTGCTGTGTCCCCTCCCAAATCTCATCTTTAGTTACAGCTCCCATAATCCCCACATGTCATGGGAGGGACCTCATGGGAGCTAATTGAATCATAAGAGCAGGGCTTTCCTGTGTTTTCCTGTGATAGTGGATAAGTCTCATGAGATCCTATGTTGTTTTATAAAGGGCAGTTCCCCTGCACACGCTCTCTTGCCTGCCACCATGTAAGACATGCTTTGCTCCTCCTTTGCCTTCCACCATGATTGTGAGGCCTCCCCAGCCATGTGGAACTGTGAGTTCATTAAACCTCTTTTTCTTTATAAATTACTTCATCTCTGGTATGTCTTTATAGCAGTGTGAGAATGGACTAATACACATGGGGAACAATTTTCCAAAATCCAATGAAAAATGTCCCATTATTTTCAAATATGCAGAGGTGCTAGATTTCAGAAACACAAAATACAACCTAAGTCTCTGAAAGAAAATAGTATGCTTTAGCATGTTTTAAAAGAAAGCCTATGCATCGTCGGAAAGCTTTTTTCAAGGCAAATGATGCGAGCTTTCCGACCCATGGTGCTGGAAAGTAGCCTGTTTCCAGGGCATGACAGCAGACTCTGTAAATGCATTCCCTGTCATTACCTAGGAAGGTCACAACACACCTAGAATAAAGACTCTGCAAAATCTGACCAACTCTTGTGGTGCTGCACTCTCCATGTGTTTCTGTATGGGTATGTAAACACTGGAGGCAGTTCTTAGGGCAAATCAGATAGAAATAAAATCATGACCAGGTAGATTACAAAGGTTACCTGAGGTGGTAACCTTGCAAGCAGTTAGGATGAAAAATCCATCCCCACACTGAAATAAGTTCAAAGTTAAGGTCATCTATTTTAACAAATATAGTTTGTAATGAATGAATGAAATTCTCCTGACTCCGTGTTCTAAGTTGACTTTTACAGAATCTCTGGACATTGCTCTTGGGTTGTGCTAATGACACTGATTCCCGTCGGCCCTTCCCCACCTCGGCCCTTCCCCACCTCCACCCACTCTTGTGTTGTGTGTTCCCCACCACTCTAGCCCTGTGGCTCCCACAGTGTCCTGGCTACAGCCATCCTTAGAATTTCTGTGTGAGTCCCAAGACAACCAATGCCTGGCCTTGCCTACGTGCCCCAGAAGCTTTGTTCCGTCCAGCTCTGCACGCTGCCTGATCTGGACGTCGGGTGTCAGGAGACCCACTCTCCTACTCTGACCCAGCAGTGTGGGGAAGGAGAAATGCCGTTTATAATTAGATGGAAGAGACATGGCTCTTTTGATGCAGTTAGATTTCACAACAGTAAGACATTTGAAATTATTTTCCTGTAGGGTTTTGGTTTGTTTTCAGTTAGACAGATTGAAAAATAATGAGGCAAGTGGGGATACTTTTAAGTTTTGCTGCCATCTGGAGGGAATTAATTTGTCCCTTTGTAATTGAAGATTAGATCCAAAGATGATTTTTAGCTGGAGGCCTTCTTAAGGCATGTTGAAATCTTGGCAATCAAACATTTTAAGTGTTTTTTTTTTTTTCTTTTTTGAATTTATTTTTTGTTATTTTCTGACTGATTGAGGCACAGACAGATGGAGTTTTTTCTAATGGTCTGGCTGATGCCTGGAAATAATATGCCTTTTCTTTTTCTCCCGAGTAATATAAACAAAACCAACATGTCTTCTTTGTGTGGGATAATGGGTCTGTTGGCATAAATACTAAAAGTTATTGGGGGAGTGTCCAGGCTCTGGAGCCAGACTGCCTGGGTGTGAGTCTCTGCTGCTCACAAGCTGTGTGACCTTGGGCAAATTACTTAATCTCTCTGTGTTCACATTTTCTTATCTGTAAAATGAGGATGGTCATGAGACAACTCTTGGGTTGATGTGAAGATTAAAAATAATATTTGTAACTCAGAACAATGTCCTGGTACATTGTAAGCATAATAATAATAATAATAGTAATAATAATTTAGCATGTTATTTCCTTTCTGGGAAGTAGTATAATTAGTGGAAGAGTCTAACCACCTTTTTGTGAGAGCTCTGAGCAGTGAAGGCACGTAGAAGAGCAGCTAGCTGGCTCCATAACGTGACACTTTTTGATAATAACTGATGTGCATTGAGAATTTTGTGGATGCCAAACACTTTTCAAAATGCTTCCCCTGTGCCAACCATGTCGTTCCCCCACTAGCCCCATGAGGTGGGTACCGCTCTTGTTCACACAGAGGAGGGCACTGACATTTACTGGGCTTCTGTGCCTCTCCCAAGGTTACAAACACAATGAACGGCAGAGCAGGGATCAAATCTGGATTTAAATGACATCAGAATATTTGCCGATAACGATGATCCCCAATGGCCTCTTTTGTGCAGTCAACAACAAATGACCTATTGGGAAATTTAAGAATAACACTAAAAAATCATTCCGAACCCATCCTCTAGCCTGACTTGCCCTCCAAGTGATGCCCTATTTTCTGTCTGGTTGAGTTTCATTAAGGAAATTACCAAAAGGGGACCAGATTACTCTCATTGGAATAATGACGTCTTGTGTGAGAACATGGTGGCATACAGCACGTAGGCAGCATTCACTTATTTATCCAATAAACATTTATGCATCTTCTGCGTGCTGTAAGCTCTGGCTTAGGGTAGGCAGAGAGGGATGACAACTGATGTCTGCTCTGTGGTACCTTCAGTTTAGTGGGACCTGCCTCATCTGCAGTGGTATCTTCAACAAAGGCCAGATTCTGACGAACTTGAGAAATAAGAATTTTGGTCATTTCTTTCTGAAGCACTGTTACTGGTGAAGGGTGTCCAGGTTCTTGGCATCTTGAACAAAGAACTGGACAAAACACACACAAAAAGGAAGGAATGAAGGGATTTATTGAAATTGAAAGTATGCTCCACAGTGTGGGAGTGGACCTGAGCATAGGGGCTCAAGGGCCCTGTTGCAGAATTTTATGGAGTTTAAATACCTTCTAGGGGTTTCCACTGGTTACTCGGTGTACGCCCTATGTACAAGTACATCCCTGGGAGAGGATGAACTGGGAAATTTACAAAGTCATTTCCTTGGGGTGCGCCCTGTGGAGGGGATGTTTCCTGTCATAACTGAAGTGTGAATGGGCCTTAGGTTCCCTGCCTCCAGACCCTATTTTCCTGCCTCAGCACTGCAACCTAAGTCAAGTTTCCTCTAAATTGTACTGAACATAAACTAGCGAACCTATTTCACTTGGGCCTCCGAACACAGCATTTCTTTTTCTTTTCTTTTTTTTTATTTTTTTGAGACAGTGCCTTGCTCTGTCACCCAGGCTGGAGTGCAGTGGTGCCATCTTGGCTCACCACAATCTCCACCTCCTGGGTTCAAGCGATTCTCCTGCCTCAGCCTCCTGAGTGGCTGGAATTGCAGGCGCAAACCACCACACCCGTCTAATTTTTGTAGTTTTAGTAGAGACGGGGTTCACCATGTTGGCCACACTGGTCTTGAACTCCTGACCTCAAGTGATCCACTTACCTCAGCCTCCCAAAGTGCTGGGATTGCAGGCATGAGCCACCGTGCCCAGCCCAAGTACAGTGGTTCTTTTCCTTTGACATTTTAGGTTTCGGAATGGACAGCATTCTTGCATGGTTGGATGTGTTCCCTAAGGCAGAACCATTTAAGGCTGCCTGAGAAGTTACTTCTGCTTAAATATTCCATTTTCCATCTCAGAGGTGGTTTCACTCCAGACACTTGAGTCTTAAGCTAATACCAAGGAGAAGCTTTAATTGTGGGGTTTAAAACAGATCTTCAGCTTCTTGAACACGAGTGTTCTGGCCAGCTTAGCGGGGCTGGGAAGCCCCCAGGAGCGGCAGCCATGTTGGCTGGTTTGTTTGATGGCCTTGAGAAATGCCACCTGCTTTGCTCTTGAGTACAGGCTGCCATGCTGCCGTATATTTCACAAGAAACTAGGTCAAGTGCCCCTCAGTCTAGATGCTTCGTTTCAGAATATTCTGTTGAGAGCTTTCTTAGCAAGGCTAATTATTTCTTAAAGTGTTAGCAAAAATGTAGCCCATTGATTTGTAAAAGTGTGTGAGGCTGAGCTCCTGGAGGAAATTTATCTAATTCCTGCAGGAAACGGAGAGATATTGGTCACCTGGTACAAAGGTTCAGTTGTATGATGAACAGGTTCTGGGGTCTAACATCCAGCACAGTGACTTCACTTAATCATACTGTATTGTATACTTGAGATTTGCTATGAGAATAGATTTTAAATATTCTCACTACACTCACAAAAAATGTGAGGTGATGGATAAGTTAATTAGCTTGCTCATGGTGATTATTTAACAATGTATACCTCTATCAAAGCATCAAGTTGTACACTGTAAATATATTTAATTTTTATTTGTCTATCATAGCTCGACAAAGGTAGAAAAAAATTTT
The DNA here is from genome assembly GCF_049350105.2 of Macaca mulatta. Taxonomy (NCBI): domain Eukaryota; kingdom Metazoa; phylum Chordata; class Mammalia; order Primates; family Cercopithecidae; genus Macaca; species Macaca mulatta. The sequence goes on from NC_133408.1 coordinate 192,395,294, forward strand.
TAAAATGTCTGCAAATTCAGTGGACACAAGAAGAGACTCAGGAGTTCTCAAGTCAAAGAAGCAGATATTTGGATCTGAAAGTAAGCCTAAAGGTGACCCTAACTCATGTATTTGCTAAGTTGCTCCTAGTGAATGGGCACTAACTTGAGTCAGATGCAGGAGAAACCTCCTTCCTCTGATACTCTGTCCAGCAGAGCCCAATGGTGGATTCTGGAAAGTTAGCAACAGGCAAAAATTCCAAGCCTGCAGCTTGAAAACATTCTCATTTGGTTTCCTTTCCTCCTTTCCCAACTTTCTGCCTAATCCCACCCACATTTATTCTTTCTGTGTTGCAGACTTTCTTTCTTTCCTTCTTTCCTTCTTCTCTCTCTCTCTCTGCCTTTGATACGCCTTTGATACGGAGCCTTTGATACTCTCTCTCCCTCGGAGCCTTTGATACGCTGACAAGTGTTGTCAGTCTCTAAGAGGAGGCTACTACATGCCATTTTGCAAACTCAAGGAAGTTTCCCTTGCCACTGCTCTGGGGACACCAGGCACACGGCAGTCTGTCTTCCCCAGAGTTGTGCAGCAGACGGCCTGCGTGGATATACCCGAGGCTCTGCTCCTTAGCCCTTGATTGCTCAACTGTTTTGTGCTTGATTTTATTTTATTGTGTAACATGGATGTGTATAATAAAAAAGCGAGACATTCATTCCATTCACTCTCCCAATTCATTCCCAGAATTCATACAGTCAATTCTGCTATAAGCATTCCTAAAAGTTACCATGTTATGCAAAATGGGGCAGTAAAAGCTACAGGGCTTCTGTGAAAAATGAGTTAGAGGAACAACACTGAAAACTATCAGTGACATGTTAAAAAATATGGCACTTAGGTCGAGTGTGGTGGCTCACGCCTGTAATCCCAGCACTTTGGGAGGCCGAGGCGGGCAGATCACAAGGTCAGGAGATGGAGACTATCCTGGCTAACACGGTGAAACCCCGTCTCTACTGAAAATATAAAAAATTAGCTGGGCGTGGTGGCGGGTGCCTGTAGTCCCAGCTACTCGGGAGGCTGAGGCAGGAGAATGGCGTGAACCTGGGAGGCTGGAGGTTGAAATGAGCCGAGATTGCGCCACTGCACTCCAGCCTGGGTGACAGAGTGAGGCTCCATCTCAAAAAAAAAAAAAAAAAAAAGTGGCACTTAATAAAAACAGTAGCTCAATTGTTTACATGTTAAATGGTTTAGAAATACATATATGTATACTATGATCAATATGGCACTTTTAAAAAGCTTGAATGTTGGGCTGGGCACGGTGGCTCACGCCTGTAATCCCAGAACTTTGCGAGGCCAAGGCGGGCAGATTACTTGAGCCCAGGAGCTGGAGACCAGCCTGGCCAACATGGCAAAACCCCATCTCTACAAAAAATATAAAAATTAGCTGGGCATGGTGGTGGACTTCTGTAATCCCAGCGACTCAGGAGGCTGAGGTGGGAGGATTGCTTGAGCCTGGGAGGTTGAGGCTGCAGTGAGCTGAGATTGCAGTGCTGCACTCCAGCCTGAGTGACAGAATGAGACGCTGTCTCAAAAAAGTAAAGTTTGAATTTTGTTTGTGGACACGCGTGTCAGAAAGATTTCAGCTTGTGAGTGATTATGAAGTGGTGGAAGGAGGGTCATCTGACGTGGAAGGACATTTGTGACACCAAATGTGGATGCATGGAGCCTGTAACAATGGGATGAGCTGAGGCAGCCAGGAGATTCTTGAGGGGTACGTGTGTGTGCACACGTGCGTGTCCTGTGTTTTCCTCTTGTGCTTGGTTAAGCTGGGAGCAGATTTCTGCAGACATTTTGTGTTTCTGGTGGACAAAATCACAAAATAAGCAAATGCAAAATTCTCATTATGCTCAAATTTTTCCCTAATATGTCAAACACATTGGAACAAATACGCATTTTTTTTTTTTTTTTTTTTTTTTTTTTTTTTTTTTTTTGAGACGGAGTCTCACGCTGTTGCCCAGGCTGGAGTGCAGTGGCGCGATCTCGGCTCACTGCAAGCTCCGCCTCCCGGGTTCCCGCCATTCTCCCGCCTCAGCCTCCTGAGTAGCTGGGACTACAGGCGCCCGCCACCGCGCCCGGCTAATTTTTGTATTTTTTTTTAGTAGAGACGGGGTTTCACTGTGGTCTCGATCTCCTGACCTTGTGATCCGCCCGCCTCGGCCTCCCAAAGTGCTGGGATTACAGGCTTGAGCCACCGCGCCCGGCCAAATACGCATTTTTAAGACAAGGATTTAAGACAAGCAGAACTGACTATAGTGTTCATATTTCAGAGTGTTTCTTGTGCTGAACACATCCACACACACGGCCTTCTTCTTTTCCTTAAATAGGGTTATTCCACACTTCTGTAACTTATATTTATTTGTTTACTTATAGCATGACATTTTTCTCTTCCAGGATATGTAGCTCTGTCTTAATTTTTTCTATGTGGTTTAGTTCCCCAGCAAAACCCATCTGTATGATGTCTACAAGAAACCCACTCTAAACATAAAGATGTAGACAAAAGTAAAGGATAGAGGAAATAGTCCAAGAAAACATGACTTACATATACACCATGGAATACTATGCAGTCATAAAAAAGGATGAGTCCATGTCCTTTTTAGGGACATGGATAAAGCTTGAAACCACCATTCTCAGCAAACTAACACAGGAACAGAAAACTAAACACCGCATGTTCTCACTCATAAGTGGGAGTTGAATGATGAGAACACATGGACACAGGGAGGGGAACATCACACACAGGGGCCTGTCGGCAGGTGGGGGGCTAAGGGAGGGATAGCATTAGGAGAAATACCTAACATAGATCACAGGTTGATGGGTGCAGCAAACCACCATGGCACGTGTATACCTATGTAAAAAACCTGCACATTCTGAACATGTACCCCAGAACTTAAAGTATAATAATAAAAAAGCATGACTCAAAGAAAGCTGGCATAGCTATATTAATTCAGATACAGTGGACTTCCCAACAAGAGCTATCACCAAGAGTAGTGGGGATGGCTTATGATAGAGGGATCGATTCTTTGGAAGACATAACAACCCTAAATGTACGTGTAACTGACCACATGTGTGTTGCCAAAACTTTAAGGATAAAAGGAAATGTGAACAGATGCACACTAACAGTAGGAGGGGCCACGTTGCCATGTACCTTCTTCTATGCCAAGCTTTGTGCCCTTCTGGGGGTATTTGTGTATAAGATGGTCCTAAATTATAGTTGCTGGAATCCTTTTTGTTTTCTTTCTCATAAAACGCTTTAAGGTGCTAAAGTTCCCCAAGACTTGCTTTGAGACAAGTGATTTAGAGTCTAATTTTTAAGCAAACTTGACTTAGGTGACTTTATGGCAGTGGCAGACACAGTCAGTAAAGGCATCAGCACTGTGTCATTTAAGTGCTATTGATCTGGCACCGACTACATCCATTGCACTGGGGAGTATTGGACAATAAGAAGCAGGAAGACGTAGTTTTTGTCAATGGGATCATTTAAAAAACATGGGGGAGCATCAGTATTAAAAATTTTCCTATTGAAAGTAAAATTTCTTTTTTACCAGTGAAATAATCATTACTTTTACTATCACATTGGGGATTAAGTAAAAGAAAATCATTATTTTGGGGGCAAATTACTTATTTATAGTATCTAAACCTGGTTTCTTACAGAGATGTACTACTGATGCCCAATCTGCATCCATTAATCTCACCAATTCCACCCTTGTGGAGATGACAGTGAAGATGGTATTATCACCCTAAGCAACCTTCCTTCTGAAAAGATGTCTCATTTTTCATCATTGCTTCAAACTGAGGTCAGTAGGGGCCAGTGCTGTCATCCCTGTCTTCCAGGTCCAGAAGCAAAAACTCAGTGAGGCTGAGCAGAAAGACTGGGTTTGAATCCATATTTCCTGCTATCCTGTTGAGAAAGTTTTCTGACTAAGCTGACAAGGTCTGGGAATTCTTGATTCTGCTGGAGTCTGGAGCACCCCATGCAGTCAGAAGGCCAGGAGTCAGAGCCTAGACTTGCTCTTTTTGTTGTATCTCTTCTCTTCTGCTCCATTAATTTAGGTAAATTAATGAACCACAAGGACTGCTGAGAAAAAGTTAGGTATTTCCAGGGTTAAATTTTAACAATAGAGAATGAAGTTTGGAACTAAACTTAACGTGGTTTTTATCTTCAAAATGACCCCTGACAGCACCCTCAAAGACAAAACATGGGGCTGTGCCAAGATGTGCCAAGGCTGGGAGGGGGCACTAATGATCTCATAAGCAGCTGACCACAGTAGTTTGAATGCTAGGCCTATTTCTAAATATTTCCAAAACCAGAATGGACAGCATCCTGGCAGTATGTGCTGTATTCTCAGGGGCCTGTGAATTTTATAAAGCATATATGTTTGTGGTTTCATTTTAATTGCAATCTTAAAAGACATGATCGTGTTCTGGGTCCCTGGATTACACCTTGTAACTATGTACTGCTGTGCAACTTTGGTACCTCAATTTGCCTAAATTTGCATTTATGCTAATATTGAGCCCAAGTGATGTACTAAATTGACAAGATTTAACTTTAAAATATTTATATTGAAGTATAACATACATACAGCAAAGGGCACAAATCTTAAATGAAAAGGTGTGTGTGTGTATATGTGTGTGTGTGTGTGTGTGTGTGTGTGTGTGTGTGTATATATATACTATATATATATATCTCGGCATAGCCACCACTTTGAGATCAAGATAGAGAATGCTTACAGCACCCAGAAGGCTCCTTTGTGGCTCTTTCCTAAGTCAGCACTATTTCTTCTTTTCTTCTTGCACAGTTCCCCAACCATAGATAAAGAGCTTTGTGACTTTCCTTACCTTTGATAAGTTTTACCTCTATGTATCGTCATATGTACAGTTGTTTTGTGTTTTCATCTTTTGCTCATGATTATGTCTATGAGATTCAACCAGGCTGTGCATGGAGTAGACCAGTTTTTCATCGCTATGCACTGTTCCAGTGTATACTTACGTCACAATAATTCAAATCCATTTTACTCTTCATAGGCAATTGATGTGTTTCCAGGTTTATGCAAATTATAAATAAAGCTGTAATATATTCTTGGCTGTAACTTTTGGCAGTCAAATGCACTCATTTCTGTTGGGCATATACCTGAAAGTGGTATTGATGGGTGATAGAATAACGGCACGTTTAGCATCAGTAGATACTGCAGTTGCTCCAGATCCTCACCAACACTTGGTACTGTCAGTCTTTAATTTTAGTCATTCTGGTGTGTGTGTGATAACTCAGTGTGGCTTTAATTTGCATGTATCTGATGAGTAATGATACTGACAACTTGTCATATGCTTTTGGCCTTTTGGACATCCTTTTTGGTAAATTGCCTGTTTAAGTCTATTACCTACTTTTAAAAAGTGGGTCATTTGATTTTTTCTAAAGGATTTGTAGAAGTTTTACATATTGCGTACATAGGTCCTCTGTCAGATATACGTATCTCTTAGTCTATGTCTTGCCTCTTCAGTTTCTTAGTGGTGTCTCTTGGTGAATAAAAGTTTCTTTTTAGTGGCTGAGAATGGGGCAGAAGAAAGAAGTTCTTAATTGTGATGCAGTCCAATTTGTCAACATTGTCTTTTATGTTTAGAGGTTTTTGTGTTCTGTGTAAGAAATTTTCCCTCCCCCATGGGAGTATTCTGCTGTGTGTCTCCTAGAAGGTTTAATGTTTTCCTTTTCACAGTCACGTCTATGATCCATTCTGAATCAAGTTTTATATGCTGTACAAACTGGAAGATGAGGTTTATCATGTCCTACTCAGGTGTCCAGTTAACTGCGCTGGTCTTCCAGGGGCACTTGTGCTGTAAATTTGCTTGTAATAAATTAGTATACATGTAGAGCTGGGTCTTTTTTCCCCCCACCATAGGAAGAGACGTTTAATAGGGACTTACTAACAGAAGCCACATCTGTCTCCCAGGCAGTGGTGAGACAAGATGGTGGATACTCGTACCGTATTTCCTTTTGAGCTGTAAGTAGCTAATATTGAGCCCAAGTGATGTGCTAAATTGACAAGATTTAACTTTAAAATATTTATATTGAAGTATAACATACATACAGCGAAGGGCACAAATCTTAAAAGGTGTATATATATATATAAATGAAACATATATTCTATATATAAATGAAGTGTATATATGTATATACCTTTTGAGCTGTAAGTAACTCAAAAGGAGAAAGGTTTTCTTGACTCATCTTCAATCACAGGAGCGGCCTTCTAAACAAGATGTTGTCCCTTTACCTTGGAGCTGCCATCCACCAGCCGACATCCCCAGGGGAGGGGCAGGCGTGCTTCAGGGGGAATGGGTAGAAATTACAGTAGCCATGTGCTCTGACACAAGGGACATAGGGAAACTGGAAATCTCAGAGGCCTTCCTGGAACTGGGGTTAATCAGAAGCCAACATGGTGGGTGAGTTTCCAAGACGGAGCTGTTTCCACCTCTGCACTCCACCCCCCTCTTCCGGCTCTTACAATCTCATACTCCCTCCTCCTCTTCTTCAGTGATGATCTCTGAGCCTGTGGGGAGAGTGCTTGATACGGTATAGCTTTAGCAGCGGTGTGTTGGCCATGGGAAACAGACGGGGCCCAGTGAGATTCACAGGCTGTGGAATCATCTCCAGTCTTCAGAACACCATCCCTTCAGTTTAGAATACCATGACTTTGGTTTTCTCAGAAGAAGTCAAACAATAAGAGATACAGACTGTGAGTAATTTGAACAGTAGACGTAGAATGCATCCAAAGATTATAACCAAAAGAGAAGGTGTGTGCCATAACAACAGCAACAAAAATAACCCATTCCATTAAGGAGCCAACTAAAAGCATCATGAAGAAAATTAAAACCTGGTTTCCTTTAGAGATGTCTTGTAGTTAGGAAATAATTCAGAATTTATCTCAAATTGTAAGCAAATAATAAAATATCAAAACAATGGTCAGGGCTAGAATCTAAATTTTTCTCTCTCCATTTCCCCAATTTTTACCAAGAATAAATCATTGTAGGACAAATTTATCTGCAAAATAAATTTTGGTCTCATTATACTTGGGCTGGTTACTTGTACAAAGTATCAAAGTGTAGCAAGAATATTGATTGACTATCTAGGTTCTTTTTTTTTTTTTTGAGATGGAGTCTCACTCTGTCACCCAGGTTGGAGTGCAGTGGCATCATTTCAGCTCACTGCAACCTCTGCCTCCTGGGTTCAAGTGATTCTCTTGAATATAGGTTCTTTTTAAGTTGGCTTTGCTGGAGCTTTTATAAGGAATTTTGGATTTGACTTTTTAAAAGCCTTGAGGGCAGAAGCCAGGGCAGGGATTTCACTTTTAGACTGTGCTTGTAATACTTGTATAAATTCTGTTCTTGGGGTCCCAAAATATTTTGAGGCTCCTGGGCCTGTTAGAAAGTGGCATTCGTTATTTACCACAGGTTGGAAACTTTGTAAAGGAACCAATTAGGCAAGGTAGTAGGCCAGTGTTTCCAAGGAGCTTTTTTATTGGTTCTAGAAAGTCAATCTTAATTCCTCAGTCTGGTCATATCTGAAAATATATCATTCCAGTCAAAGCACTGATAAAATAAGCAGTATCTCTAATTGTGTCCTGTTACAAAAGAACACAGATTCTCACTGAACTCATATGGAAGACAATTTCTCCATGGACTGGGGTTGGGGGATGTTTTCGGGATGATTCAAGCACCTTACATTTATTGTGCACTTTATTTCTATTATTATTACATTGTAATGTATAATGAAATAACTATACATCTCACCATAATGTAGCATCTGTGGGAGCCTGGAGCTGCTGCTTCTGCAGCTGGATGGTCCCATCTTGGGGTGATAGGAGACAGTGACAGATCATCAGACATTAGAGTCTCATAAGGCACATGCAACCTAGATCCCTTGCATGTGTGATTCACCATAGGGTTCTTGCTCCTGTGAGAATCTAATGCTGCTGCTGATCTGACAGGAGGTGGAGCTCAGGTGGTGATATGAGCAATGGGGAGTGGCTGCCAAACCACTCACCCCATCACTCTCTTTAAATTAGCCAATCGGAATTAGTTTAGCCTGTGTGGTCTAACCCTGGCCAATAGGGGAATGACACAGCAGCAGGGGCCACGTGCGTCAGCAATAAGAACCCCTTCCCCTCCCTTGTCCAGGTGTGCGCTCACTATTGCTCCATCCGTGAGGGCACACCCTTCTATAGAAGTAAATTGCCTTGCTGAGAAGAAAAATTTATATTTGAGTGCTATTTCTTTTGCGGCACTGAAATTTTACTTATAACACCAGCTCACCAGGAGTTTGATCCATCTCTAAATTCCACTGGCAACTTTTACTTTAGTAACCGAGTGCAGCATAGCTGCAGCTGCATACCAGTTTCCAAGGTGGAGCTGTTTCCACCTCTGCACTCCACCCCCCTCTTCCAGCTCTTACAATCTCATACTCCCTCCTCTTCTTCTTCAGTGATGATCTCTGAGCCTGTGGGGAGAGTGCTTGATACGGTATAGCTTTAGCAGCGGTGTGTTGGCCATGGGAAACAGACGGGGCCCAGTGAGATTCACAGGCTGTGGAATCATCTCCAGTCTTCAGAACACCATCCCTTCAGTTTAGAATACCATGACTTTGGTTTTCTCAGAAGAAGTCAAACAATAAGAGATACAGACCATGAGTAATTTGAACAGTAGATGTAGAATGCATCCAAGGATTACAACCAAAAGAGAATTGTCTTTCAAAATGGTCCTTGATGCCAAAAAGGTTGGGGACCATTGAACAAGAGAATTTCCACGTGAGGGGCACTTACTGCCTTGCCATGAGATGTTAACTGAAGCTACCCTTATCCTAAGGGGAACAGCAATGACCAAAAGGGTTCCATAAGATGGACACGGTTTACATAGGATCTTGCTACCTGGGGAGGGCACGGAGGAGATAGTCACAAGCAGGAGGCCTTTTTCCCCTAGGAACTGTGTGAGGAGCTGCTGGAAATTACAGTGCCTGATAAATGCCTCTCACGTGACTGACAAAGAGCTGCGTGGTTGGTGGATGGCAGGTCCAAGATAAATGGACAACATCTTGTTAGGAAGGCTGCTACTGTGATTGGAGATGAGTCAAGATAACCTTTTTCCTTTTATTTATAGCTTAGAGAAGTTAGGTAAAGTATACTTTGTGAGCAAAATTTACCTTTCTCTCCACCTGAGTTCTCCAAAATTTAGAAGCTATTCTTGAGTATTCTTCCTTTGTGGCAATATAGTTATTTGCATGAGTTCAGTGAAGGCATACCATGGGGTGACCATGTGGCCACCCAGGAAGCCAAAGTTTCTCATTTCCCACACTTTTATCCTTTCTCTTTCTATCCCTTTAGTTTTATCTATATCATTTTTTCTTTCATTTTGAAGCAAACCTTAAATAGCATTTTAAATAAGCAAAATTACTTTTTCTTTAGCAAAAATCACATCTTCATGTTTTTTTGTAAACATGTTTATCAAAAACACATCTTTCCTTATATACTTAGTATATAGAATTATTTCTTTTCTATGTAGTAGTTTTAATTACATATATTAACTATGATTTTAACTTCCGGTAACCCTAATTTCTAGTGAAAAACCACTCAGGATTACTTAGTTTAACATGACTTTAAGACATCAAATTGCTCAAGAGAATTTTGAAACTAGTTTATTTACCAAAGATTACCAAAGTCACATTAACTAAAAGACATTTGAGCTAGCTTCTATTTTTGAAAATAAAAATTTGATTTAAGCACTTGATTTTTCTTTAAGCCAATTGATTAAAGCTCTTTCATATATTTTGGTAATGAAATGTCACATACTCATGACACATATAAGCATATAGACATAACACATGCACAGAAGCAGATCTTATGAATTTATAAGACTTTTCATTTACCAGTTTTCAAAAACTTTCTTCCGCATCTTAGAGTATTAATCTCTTGCATATCTGTTCCATGCATCTCCAAAGACAGGACTCAGGAGAAACAAGATAGAAAGTTTACATCTCAAAGACACAGGACTCAGATCTAAACAAAAGCAAGGTTTCTTGTGTAAACTCTAAGCTATTGTCTTCTCATAGTGAACTCCTAGTGGCTTAAGTGCAGTGATGGAGATGCCCTTACAAATGGAGATTTCCTTTAAAGATGTAAATTTCTTCTACAGAGAGTTTCAAAGACCGATTTACTTTGATAAGCGGTCTTTTTTTCCTCTAAAATACTTAGTTTTATTAGAGAAATGGCACTAACATAACAGATTCCAACAACATTTGCCCTATTTCTACTTATGTATCATAAACAAGATAGCTGTTGATGCAAGACACACTCTTTCACAGTCTTTCCTTATGCACCCAAGCATTCTTGTATCAGAATAAGCTGTTTACCAGTCAACCATATGTGATTGAATGATTAAAATGGATGTTGTCTTTTCAACTTGGCTTGTCTCTTAATTAGATTATAGCTTTATAGTGAAGCCCTTTAAGGGACAGGGCCAAGAAGGCATGCAGTTTTTAGGGCCTACACCCTGCTTTTCTTATCTAAATGTCCAAAGAACCAAGCAGCCTCCTGTAGCAATGACCATCTCCTGCAAACAGCTGTCCTCAGAAACTCCCAACACCAAAGCTCTCGCAGCCCTCACATTGCCAGACACCACACGTGCATTGAGGTCAAATCCACTCATGGTACCATGCAACCTTTGGTATCCCCAAAGTCAAAGAGATCAGGAAAAGCAATACAAAAGGCAGTAGAGTCTTATCTGTCCATTTATGACTCTCGGAGTTGCCTGAGGAAAAGCCAGTGATCCTCCTAGAAAGAGTCTGGTACCTGTTCCCTTTTCCCCAAGGGATCCCAGGCTATCAGAAATTTCCCTTTTTAGGTCCTTCATGTGGCATTGAGTGTGCAGTCCTAATTAGAGAGGAAGTGTCAGGCTGGTGGGAGCAGGGGAAAGCAAAAAGAAAAAGTAGATAAGCTGTAAGTCTGCCTTTCTTAATGGTCCAGGACACACAGCCCTCCTGCACAGATAATGTTATGCCCAGACCGTTTATTCCCCGAAGAAGACCACCAGAGTCCAGAGTCAAAGCTAAGCAGCAAGGATCTTTATTACAGGTTCGAACCTGGAACTCTCCCTCGCTCGTGAAACGAGACGGGCAGGAGAGCTCCCCCACTCAGCTCCGAACAATGTTATATAGTCTAAGAAAAGTGGGCATAGAGTTATTATACAAATCAGATATATGATTGGCTAGTGTTTGAACAAGGCGATTTGGCTAACTATGATTGGTTCCTGCCATTTCTGATATTTTGGTTCAAACTTTGAGGCGGGAGAGCAGGTTTATGGCAGCAAGAGTTTATCTTACTTAAACACGTCTTGTGACTTTGCCTCAGAACTTACAAAATCTCTGGTATGTGCAAAACAAAATCTCTGGTACGTGCAGAAAACCAGGTACTCACAGAACTTACGAAATCTCTGGTATGTGCAAAGATTAGAGAGCAGAACAAGGGTGTAGCGGGTGGGGGGTGGGTACACATCTATCTTTGTGTCCTTTCATTTCTCCCTTCTCATAAGTAACTGGATGTCCAATCTTGGATTTCCAGAGTCTTATAATATAGCCTCACTTTCTGGGTGCAGGAGAGGCTGGTGATGGCTACGGAGGACCATTAGTTGGATGGTATCAAACCTTTCTCTGACAAATTGTAAAATTTTATTTACCACACAGGGGCCTATAGTGAATAGAAGTAGTAAAGACATTAGGGGGCCTAAAAGGGGTGCCAGAAGGGAAAACATTGAAGAGCTCCACCAATTGTTAGCGGCTGTAGTGAATTGTTGCTTTTTCATTTCTAAGCTTAGTTCGTGTAGGCGTTGGACTCTTTCCTCAACTAACCCTGACTCATTTATATAGAAACAGCATTCTTCTTTGAGGAACATACAGGTACCTCCTTTCTCAGCCGTGAGTAAGTCTAAGGCTCTGCGGTTTTGAAGGGTGACCTGTGCTAGGGAGGTGAGCTGCCGCTGAAGGGAGGCTAGGGAATAGGCGGAGTCTTCCATAGCAACAGAGAATTGTTGTAACAGCTTGTCGTTTTCTATCATGGAGTGTTGTAGGGCCCCTCCTGCTAACCCCGCTGCGACGACAGAGGTGGTTAAGGATATTCCGGCAATTAGTGGTAGAAAAACTGCTCGTCTATGTCGCGCAGTTTTAGTTGGGGCAGTCCCTGCCCAGCCTATGAACTCTGCCGGGGTTAGCAGTGTCAGTCGGGGAACTAGGGTAACAGGGATACACAACTGTCCGTCAGAGATGCTTTTGGACAGAGTTTTTAACAGAGTCATATTACACCAGAAGAACACACCAGGGGGAGCATATATGGGACTATTAGGGTATGTAGCCGATTGGTTACAGAGGCTGTTGCTAAATGCCGAATAACAATAGGGGTATTTCTCTTGGTATGGGTCACGGTACAGGGCTACATCGGGTATTGTGACTATCGATGAGTTAAAACCTGTATAATTTGTGGGAGGGGAGGATAGAGGAACAGCCGTTAATGGTGGTCTTCCTAGGGTTGCACACATAAAGCAAGAGGACAAGTCGCCTAAACCAGTGAGGTTGGCGAATGCTAGCCCTTCCCGTAATAGAGTTAGCCAGGAGAAGGGCTGCAAGTCTTGTGATAGCTTGGTTTCTTGCCTGTGGATTTGTGTGTGGATTAAGGGTTGAATCTGGACTAGACTTCTCCACAGATATAAATGGCTACTGGGCCAGGTACTAGTTGATGAGTAATATACTCCCCCATGTTGTGGGGTTGTCCACCGAGAGTCCCATGGGTCTCTAATTATCCAAGTGTAAGTGACGGGAGACTCAGTTTTGTAAAAATACCACCCTTGTCGTTCTCTCCAGTATTGGACAGAGTGCGTCTTACAGTAGCTATATGGGCAACCTGCACTCTGGTGCCACCAATAATTTTTACAATTATATTCAGTTTGATCATATTCAAAACAGATCATGGGTATTGCTGGTTGGGCAATCTGGAACCTAGTGAAATTGAGGTAAACTATAGTATTACACCCTGAGGGGGGGCAGTCTGCGCTAGCTAGCAGTTTACCCGCTTGGGGGGTTTCCCCGGGGTGAGTTTTGTTCTCATAGAGCCAGAACCTCCAGACATAGGGATTAGACGGCGCAGCAGTGAGGAGAGTCAGATGCATAAGGCATAAAAGCATAGGTAAGCTAGACATGGTTACGGCTATGGGGATGACGGCGCAGGGTTAGCTTTAAGGGATTGTTCTTAGCTTTGTCTACAGTCCATGTAACCGGTGCTCCAGACGGCTCGAGAAGGTCGGATGTTGGGTCCACTGGTTTGACGTGTGTGTAGTGGATCCACGAAGCGATGCCTTCTACTTTGAGAGCGGTGGGAGTAGTCAGGAGTACTTGCAGTGGTCCTTTCCACCTGGGTTGAAGAGTTTCTTGCCGTTGGCGCTTGACTAGGACCCAGTCTCCCGGCTGGAACGGATGAGGCGTCGGCGGAGGTCCTGCCTCGTACAGTTCTCGTAGTCTGGGCCAAATTTCCTGGTGAATTTTCTGTAAGGCTTGTAAGGAGAATAGGAGCTCAGAGACATTTTCAGTTTCAGGTTTGAGTAAGTCATCTTTTAGACTGGGGACCAGGGGTGGGGGTCTGCCATACATGATTTCATATGGTGTGAGGCCTAGTCTGTAAGGGGTATTTCGGGCCCGGAACAGAGCGTAGGGGAGAAGTACTACCCAATTAGCGCCAGTCTCCATGGTCAATTTAGTTAAGGTCTCCTTCAGAGTCCGATTCATCCTTTCTACCTGTCCTGAGCTTTGGGGCCTATAAGCACAATGTAATTTCCAATTTGCCCCTAGAATGGAAGCCAAATCCTGACTTACCTTAGCAACGAAGGCTGGTCCATTGTCTGACCCTATTTGGACGGGAAAGCCATACCTGGGGAGGATTTCTTCCAAAATTTTCTTTGCTACAACCTGAGCAGTTTCTCTCTTAGTTGGGAACGCTTCTGTCCATCCTGAAAAAGTATCTACAAAGACAAGTAAGTACTGATACCCATATTTTCCAGGCTTTATCTCAGTAAAGTCTATTTCCCAATAGATACCAGGCCTAGTTCCTCTATACCTAATTCCTGCGTTGGTCTGGGTTTGGGGGCAAGCGTTGTTTAGTTGGCAGGCTTTGCAATTTGTTGTGACATCGCTGGCCAGTTCAGCTATGCGCCTGATTCTAAACTTGGCGTGCCTGATTAAGTCCATCATTCGCCGGGCACCCAGGTGGGTTGTCCGGTGGATGTGTTCTAACACCTGCCGTCCTAATTTTTCTGGTAGGATGGTTTGGTCATTTATATCAGTCCACCACCCATTTTTAACCTGTTTTAGGGGAAGCGTGTTCATCCATTCGCGATCCTGTTCGGTATAGTTGGGAAAACATGGCAAATTTCGCGGGCCAGGATCGGGGAGCTGGAGCGCGAGGAGCTGACTGGGAGCTTTTGCTATGCTCCTTGCGGTTTGGTCGGCTAAGAAGTTGCCTCGAGCAATTGGCGTAGTTGGTTTCTGATGCCCAGGGCAATGTACGATAGCCAATTTCTTTGGTTTCCACAAAGCAGTTAATAGAGCTAGGATCTCTTGCTTGTTTTTTATTTCTTTGCCTTCGGCTGTTAATAGTCCCCTTTCTCTGTAGATGGCCCCATGTATGTGCGCAGTAGCGAAAGCATAGCGGCTATCCGTGTATACTGTTAGTTTTTTCTCTGCCCCTAGGGTGAGGGCCTGTGTAAGGGCTATCAGTTCGGCTCTTTGGGTCGATGTCCCTGGAGGCAAGGGTTCCGCCCAGATTACCTCAGTCTCTGACGTTACAGCCGCTCCTGCATACCGCTGGCCTTGGTGGACATAGCTGCTGCCATCAGTGAACCAGGTGAGTTCTGTGTCGGGGAGCGGACGATCTTGCAGGTCCTCCCGCACCCCATGCACCTGAGCCAGTATCTCAGTGCACTCATGGGACGGGGCGTCCAAGTCTGGATTTGGCAGCAGTGAAGCAGGGTTTAAAGAGGTTGGGGGCAGAAAAGTTATTCTGAGGGGTTTTAACAGCAGTCCTTGATAGTGGGTGAGCCGGGCGTTACTCATCCATCGGTCCGGCGGCTGCCGGAGGACGCCTTCAATGGCATGCGGGGTTATAACGTGCAACTCTTGCCCCATGATAAGTTTATCAGCGTCTCGGACCATTAGGGCGGTCGCCGCGATTATCCGGAGGCAGGGTGGCCAGCCAGCAGCCACTGAATCTAATTTTTTTGACAAATAGGCAACTGGCCTCTGCCAGGGGCCTAGGTACTGTGTTAACATGGCTTTTGCAACACCCTTACTTTCATCCACATATAAGTGGAAGGGCTTGGAGACATCAGGGAGCCCCAGCGCGGGGGCTGATAACAAGGCAGTTTTGATTTGCTGAAAGGCCAGCTCAGCCTCTTCTGTCCAATTGAAGGGCTGCCGTTCCTTTGTTGCCTGGTATAGGGGCTTGGCTAACTCAGCAAATCCGGGTATCCATAACCTACAGAAGCCTGCCGACCCCAGGAATTCTCTCACTTGCCGTGTTGACTGGGGTCTAGGGATACGTAGGACTGTTTCCTTTCGGGCTTTGGTTAGCCAGCGTTGCCCCCCTTTTAATAGGTACCCCAGATAAGTTACCTCTGACTTGCAGATCTGAGCCTTTGTTGCTGAGGCTCGGTAGCCTAGCTCCCCCAGAGTCTTCAGGAGGTCCTCAGTCCCTCGAACACAAGTTTCCGGGGACCTGGCCGCTATTAAGAGATCATCAACATATTGCAAAAGAGTTATTTCAGGGTGTTGCCGCCGGTACTCACCCAGATCTTCATGAAGGGCTTCATTGAACAGGGTTGGCGAGTTCTTGAACCCTTGTGGCAGTCTGGTCCATGTTAGCTGACCGTTGATGCCCCTCTCAGGATCCGTCCATTGAAATGCAAAGAGTTCTTGACTTTTGGGAGCCAGAGGAAGGCTGAAGAAAGCGTCTTTTAGATCAAGAATGGTATACCACTGTTTTTTGGGATGTAAGGCACTCAGAAGGGTGTATGGATTGGGCACAGTGGGATGTATGTCCATGACCCTTTTATTAACTTCTCTTAAATCCTGTACTGGCCTGTAGTCCGTACTGTTGGGTTTACGAACAGGTAACAGTGGAGTATTCCAGGATGAGTGGCAAGCCCGTAGGACTCCCTGGTCTAGGAGTCGGCGGATATGGGGTGTAATTCCTTCTCTTGCCTCCAGGGGCATAGGATATTGCCGAACCCGAACCGGGTCCGTCCCTGGCTTAACTTCCACAAATATGGCAGGTCGATGTTTAGCTAGCCCCAAGCCCCCAGTTTCTGCCCACGCTTCGGGGAAATGCTGGAGCCAAGAGTCAATTCCCTGATCGGGGGGCTTTTGCTCTTGATGGAGTCGGCACTCATCTTCTAAGGTGACAGTCAGGATAGATATTGGCCTGTTTTGGGAATCAGTTATCTTGGGCCCTTCTGGCTCAAAGTGGATTTGGGCCCCCATCTTTGTCAGCAAGTCCCTCCCTAGTAGAGGGCAGGGGCTCTCTGGGATGACTAGGAAGGAATGGGAGACTTTTCCCGTTCCTAAGTCTACAGTCCTCTGGGTTGTCCAGGGGTATTTTTTGATGCCTGTGGCCCCGTGCACCCAGGATGTTTTCTTAGACATTTTTCCAATTGGTTTGGTTAGGACTGAGCGTTCCGCCCCAGTATCGACCAAGAAGCGAACTGGGGACCCCTCCACTTGCAAAGTTACCCTGGGTTCGGGGAGGGGGTCCGAACCCCGTCCTCCCTAGTCAGAGTCCTGGGTAACGAGTACGGAGATAGGGTTAGCTGGTCTCCGTTTCTTTGGGCAGTCTTTAATCCAGTGGCCACGTTCCTTGCAATAAGCACACTGATCTTTTTCTAATCCTTGCCTAGGGCCTTGCTTTTTCTGCTTTCTGTTTTGGCCATTTCCTGCCTGGGGGAAAGCTGCTACTAAGACTTTGGTCATTTCTTTGGTTGCCTTGAACTGTTTTTCTTCTGGAGTATCCCTATTATTATAAACTCGCTGGGCCATCTGAAGGAGGTCCTGAATCTGCTTTCCCTCTAAACCTTCTAATTTCTGGAGTTTTCTTCTAATATCTGGTGTTGCCTGGTTTACAAAGGACATTACTACCGCTGCCTGATTTTCCGGTGCTTCCGGGTCCATAGGGGTAAACTGTCTGAAGGCTTCCATTAATCTCTCTAAATACACAGCGGGGCTTTCTGTCTTACCTTGTAACACAGAATATACTTTAGCCAAATTGGTGGGCTTGCGAGCTGCAGCCTGGAGACCCGCCATTAGAGTTTGGCGATAAATGAGCAGTCGTCCCCTACCTTCTGCCGTGTTGTAGTCCCATCTGGGCCGGGTCAAAGGGAAAGCCGCATTAATGAGGTCAGGATTTGCAGTTGGCTGGCCGTCATCTCCTGGAACCAGTTTTCTGGCCTCAACTTGGATTCTTTCCCGCTCCTCCGTTGTGAACAGGATTCGGAGGAGCTGTTGACAGTCATCCCAGGTCGGCTGGTGAGTAAACATGACACTGTCTAACAACGAGGTTAGATCTTTGGGATTATCTGAGAACCGAGCATTTTGGGACTTCCAATTGTATAAATCACTGGTGGAAAAAGGCCAATACATGAGACGGGAGAGCCCGGTATCATCGAGCGATCCTATTTCTCTGAGAGGCAGGGCTACAGTGGAGTCAGGGAGTCGGGAAGCTTGGTCCCGCTGTACGCGGCCTCGTGTTCGGCCGGCCGGCCCCCCCAGGTTACTTTCGCTCTCGGCTGCTTCCGCTTCTCGGTTTCCCTCTACGGAAGCACCACCCTGGGGGATTGGGTCCTGCGGGATAAGGTGCGGATATGGTGGGGGAAATGTGGGTTCTAACATTAGGGGGTCCTGGCTGTCCGGCAGCACTGGGGCCGAGGGAGCAGAGGGAGTCTTTTGTCTTGTAGGTCGCGTTACTAGGACTTTGCAGGGCTCAGGGATGAATGGAGTTATCCAGGGTGGTGGGTTTTCCACAAGATCCTGCCACACTAGAATATAAGGAATTTGATCAGGATGTCCTGACTGCCCTGGCAGGAAAATCTTAGTTTTTACCTTAGTAATAATAGAGAGACAGAAAGTTCCTTCGGAGGGCCACCCTACGCCGAAAGAGGGCCACTCCGAACGGCAGAAAGTAACTAGCTTTCCCTTCTTTAGTTCTACGCTTAAGTTACGCCCCCGAGCCTTCACATCCTTAAAATTGGTAACAAGGAGTGAGAGCGGTGTGCTCTGGTTGTTGCCCATCTTTGGACTGCTCCTACAAAGAGAAGGGGGGACGAAAATGAGTGTGAAGCAGAGGGGAGTATCCGACAGGTCCGGTCCTGGAAGGGGAAGAAAAGGTTTTATGTTTCGTTTTGGGCTTACACTTAACACTTAACAATAACGGACAGACAGTAATAACGATGAGCATTCGCGAGCGCGTGTCGGACTTCCGACCTGAGTCAGACGGGGCAACCAAGGATGGAGGCCCCCAGATGGGCACTGGGGAACGTCTCCCACCAGTCCCGAGTGGCTGTCTTCTAGCGCGTCCGCCAAGACCGTGCCACTTACAGAACAGACCAATACAGATTACAGATTACGGATTTCGCGAAATTTCAGGGAGACAGACAGAGACAAAGACAGAGACAGTGACAAAGCCGGCTTACCTACAGATTAAGATCCGTTGACTTGGGGGTCTGGTGGGCTTGGGGGAAATCCCGGACGAGCCCCCATTTGTTATGCCCAGACCGTTTATTCCCCGAAGAAGACCACCAGAGTCCAGAGTCAAAGCTAAGCAGCAAGGATCTTTATTACAGGTTCGAACCTGGAACTCTCCCTCACTCGTGAAACGAGACGGGCAGGAGAGCTCCCCCACTCAGCTCCGAACAATGTTATATAGTCTAAGAAAAGTGGGCATAGAGTTATTATACAAATCAGATATATGATTGGCTAGTGTTTGAACAAGGTGATTTGGCTAACTATGATTGGTTCCTGCCATTTCTGATATTTTGGTTCAAACTTTGAGGCGGGAGAGCAGGTTTATGGCAGCAAGAGTTTATCTTACTTAAACACGTCTTGTGACTTTGCCTCAGAACTTACAAAATCTCTGGTATGTGCAAAACAAAATCTCTGGTACGTGCAGAAAACCAGGTACTCACAGAACTTACGAAATCTCTGGTATGTGCAAAGATTAGAGAGCAGAACAAGGGTGTAGCGGGTGGGGGGTGGGTACACATCTATCTTTGTGTCCTTTCAATAACTCACATGACCCATGATCTTCCCACCCAACTTATCATCAAACACTTCGACTTATCATCAAACAGACACCTTGCTGATAGAAGAATGCAAGCTAGCTCGCTGCAACCTTAGTGTTATCAGTACTGTGTGTAGCCATCTCCAGCACAAGCACAGTCCTATAAAATCCCCAGCAAGCCTCTGTTTCCTGGAAATCAGCTCCTGTCTTGCTGATCTGCCCATTACTTTCTTGCAACTTTGTACTTTCTCTAATAATCTGCCTTTCTTTACCTATGACTATCTTGGTAAATTCCTTTACTGTCTGTGCCACCGGCCCAGAGAGTTGCTACCTGTGATGTTGAGGGTGGCAAGAGGAAGGAGGGAGAGGCAGAAGCAAATGAAGAAACAGGATCCAGTCATTGGGAAATTTTACAGAGAGAGAACAGAGGCCTTAAGGCTGTATGTGTATATGTGTATACCTATACAGACAAAACATCAGTTTTAACTAAGTCACCTTTTTATTATAGAGCTCTAAAAAACCCTTTTTCTCAGTTGTAATTCCTACTGGAGCCATTTTATGTTGCTTCTTCTGGCCAGGTTTCTCTCACTAAACATTCAGCCCACAGAAGTGGCTGTCCACACACTGCCCTCCCTTACTGCAGTGAGATAGAAGTTCTCAGCTAGCAATCATTCTAAATATACCAGTGTTTTCAGGAAGTCCCTAGGGGTCTTTCTCTAGACTCTGTCCCGTTCCACTGGTCTCTTTATTTGTTTAACTTTCAATGCAGAGTTGATCAAGCCTTTTCTCTGGGGTCTGCAAGCGATCATATCTGAGACACTCTGCTGCGCTAGCTGGTCCAGGGCTTCTCGAGTCTGGCTGAGCCTCAGGGTTATCTGTGGAGCTTTTTCAAAACACTCACGTCCGCTCTGTGAGGTTGTGGTTCAGTGGGTCTGGTGGGGTTAGGAGTCTCAGGTGTTCACAGCCTTCCTGATTGTATCACCCACCACCAGACCCCACCTCCAGCACTGGGGGTTATAATTCAACATGAGATATGGGTGGAGACACAGATCCAAACCATGTCATTCATGCATGTGCAGTTTGTGCAGGTCTCGGTGGGCATAGCTTGTGTTTACTCCATTCACCATCCGAGAGGGCAGGTTGAAGACCAGAGCTGGAATCTTCAGAAGACTCACTCACTCACTCACTCACTCACTCACTCACTCACTCACTCTGGTAGTTGCTGCCGGATGTTGTCTGACACCTCAGCTGGGACTCTCAGATGGAACACACTTCATGTGGACTTGGATTTAAAACAACATGGTGACTGGGCTCCAAGAGCACAGACAACTTGTGCTTGAGAGAGCACATTGCCTTTTATGACCCTGCTCTGGAAGTCACCCAGCATCATTTCTCCTGGATTCTATTCATTGAGGCAGTTAACAGTCGCTTGTATCTTCAAGGTAAATAGACTTCCTCTCTCAGTGGGGAGGGGTAAGATCCTAGAAGAGCCTGGGGGATATTTTTATTCTGGGGATACTTTTGAGAAACGCATTCTGCCATACATGTATTTATGGTGCAGTGATTCCCTGAGCCTGCGTGCAGCCCTGCACCCCACCTCTCCCGGCCCTTGCTGCCTTCCTTCCTTCGTGCATTGCTGACCATGGCTCAGACTCACAGGATGAATGGGGCACAAGTTGTCCTTTTTCACAGTCTCGTGTCCAAACAAACAAAGTTATCAAAGGTGACAGCATCAACTTGGCAACCACTGGTGAGGAATGCGAAAGCCAAGAAAAATGTCTGCAAAACCGGGACCTTCCACGCTTTCCTTTCTTGTCAGCAGAAACAGTCAGATTTAGGGACTTGCAGTTAGCAGTGAGGTTTAAGATGTTTGGCCACACAAATAAAACACTACAGGTCTTCTTGGGTTAACCAGAACAAATTTATGATGGAGAAATTACGTTTTTTGTTTTTAAAAGACTCTAAGATTGGCTAAAATTCCTCTACCTGTAGGACAATCTTTTTCTTTTGAAAATTTGAATTTCTCATCAAGGTGAAAGGTAGCATTGGTGACCTTGTTTATGATGGAGAAAGCAATATATTTGCAAGGCAAAGTTCTTCCTGGGAAGTTAGCCTGTCCCTGACTTTTGTGCAAAGCTGCTTTGATTTATCCATAAGCCTAACTTTCCAGACAGAAGGAATGATTAAACTGGCTGGCAATTGAAATATGATACAGGCTAGTCGTGATTAGGGGAAGCCACATGACTAGATTTCTCCAGGAGGGCTTGGTGACCCTGGGCCAGATGTTTTGAGAAAAATTTATAGGATGAATGGAAAAACAAAGAAGATAGATGGAAATGGGAAAAATAAATCCCCATTCTGAAATCAGCAAAAGCGAGAGAGTTTGAAGGAAACTTTGAGATAAAAATAAATGGCTCACCAGTACTTTTTTTCCTTCTTTCTTTTTTTATAAATAAAGATGGGGTTTTGCTATGTTGCGCAGGCTGGTCCCAAACTCCTGGGCTCAAGTGATCCTCCTGTCTTAGGCTCCCCAAATGTTGGGATTACAGGTTTGAGTCACCACGCACAGCCTCACCAAAGCTTTTTAAAGTGCATATGCAAAACATGTTATAAAGCAAGTATATGTTTGTATAAAAAAGGTCAAAGACTAGCTATGGAAACTCAAAAGGTAAGGTGGTGATTGTAGAAGGATGGGTAGGTAAGTGAACGCATTCATCTGGCAAACTTGGTTGAGCACTAGTAACCTTACCAGGCACTGTACAAGGTCCTACGGATGAAGTTAGAAAGGCAGTTCTTGCCCCTTATACATTCATCATCTTGTAGGGGCATGTAGTTGGCTGAAGAATGCTCCCCAAAGATATTCATGTCCTAATCCCTGGACTTGTCAATGTTACCTTACATAGCAGAAGAGCATTTGCAGATATAATTAAGTGATGAGTCTTGAGTTGGAGAGATTAGCCTGGATCATCTGGGTGGGCCCTAACTGCAATCACAAGTGTCCTTTTAAGAGGGAGGCAGAAGGCCGGGCACGGTGACTCATGCCTGTAATCCCAGCACTTTGGGAAGCCGGGGTGGGTGGATCACAAGGTCAGGAGTTCAAGACCAGCCTGGCCAACATGGTGAAACCCCTTCTCTACTAAAAATACAAAAAATTAGCCAGGTGAGGTGGCAGGTGCCTGTAATTCCAGCTACTCAGGAGGCTGAGTCAGAAGAGACAGAAGAATTGTTTGAGGCCGGGCGCGGTGGCTCAAGCCTGTAATCCCAGCACTTTGGGAGGCCGAGACGGGCGGATCACGAGGTCAGGAGATCGAGACCATACTGGCTAACACGGTGAAACCCCGTCTCTACTAAAAAATACAAAAAATTAGCCGGGCGCGGTGGTGGGCGCCTGTAGTCCCAGCTACTCGGGAGGCTGAGGCAGGAGAATGGCGTAAACCCGGGAGGCGGAGCTTGCAGTGAGCTGAGATCCGGCCACTGCACTCCAGCCTGGGCGACAGAGCAAGACTCCGTCTCAAAAAAAAAAAAAAAAAAAAAAAAAAGAATTGTTTGAACTCAGAGGGCAGAGGTTGCAGTGAGCCAAGATCGCACCACTGCACTCTAGCCTGGGTGACAGAGTGAGACTCCGTCTCAAAAAAAAAAAAAAAAAAAAAAGGTTGGGGAGGCAGAGAGAGACTTAGCTACAGAAGAAGCAGGCCATGTGATGCTTGAAGCAAGATGCTGCACTGCTGGGCTTTGAAGATGAAGGAAGAGGCCACGAGTCAAAAGGTGCAAGGAGCACAGCTCTAGAAGTCGGAAATGAGAGCCTGGCCCTGCTGGCACCTTGGTTTTTAGCCTAGTGAAATGCAGTTTAGATTTCTGACCTCCAGATCTATAAGATAATAAATTTGTGTTATTTTAAGCCACCAAGTTTGTGATAATTTGTTATAGCAGCCAGAGGAAGCTAATCCAGGGAGTTAGACTTAGTAGATATCTGTATCTGCTAAGATGTAATTTTAAGCAATGTCCAACTGCCTTTCTGAAAATTTTTATACTGAACTTATGATAAATAAAAACATTTTTACTGTTTATTTCTTTGGCTTTAGGATTTGTTCAGTAGTCAACAATCAAATACCCATGGGTATAGAATTTTGGCCTCTTTGTCAATGCTCTTGCTAGATTTTAATAACAGTATGGAGAAGGAGAGGAGAGTTTGAAGAGACTCATTTAAGATACCTCTTCATTTTGAGATAGGTATGAGGTCATAAGACTGTTTTTTAAAAAGTAGATAGATTAAAATGTAGACATCCATCCAAACAAATTTTATTCCTGTCACATGTCCATGTGGGATGTTGTGTAATAACTTTAATGGTATTGCCATTGCTTAAAAATAAGTTAGATATTTTTCCTCTTAGAGCCTTTGAATATTCTCTATGGTGGCAACTCCATCATCCAATGGAGAATCTGATTTCCTATATAAACACGAATTTTCTCCAAAATCCAGTGATTATGTGGAGTATGATACTGACTATAACTATTTTGACTAAAGACAAACTGCAATCACAAGTGTCCTTTTAAGAGGGAGGCAGAAGGCCGGGCACGGTGACTCATGCCTGTAATCCCAGCACTTTGGGAAGCCGGGGTGGGTGGATCACAAGGTCAGGAGTTCAAGACCAGCCTGGCCAACATGGTGAAACCCTACCCCCAATTTTTTGACTTGTATACAAACAAATCCCTACCCCCAATTTTTTGACTTGTATAAAGACTGAGTTACATTTCCGTGTGTCTCTGTTTGCGTGTGTGATATTTCATTGAAATCAGGTTAGTTTATGCTATAAGGAGCTTTTTATTTTTTGTCTCACTAAAAAAGTAACATGCCAATTAAACAATAACATGATTCTTTACTAGAATTTTATTTTATATTTATTGAAAGACATATTTTAGCATTATTTAGACAAAGTACCACTCTGTGCAGGTCTGAAAAATAAAAAAAGTCACATTGGTTGGGATTGTCCTGAGATGTCTTCTCATCCAGTATCTGATGCTTCAGAATCAGTTTTTGACTTAATATCACTAATATCCAGGGCTGCAAACACAGTAATGTCCTCTGTGCCCTGAAGAGCATCAGTAAAGATGCATTCTAGGCCGGGCGTGGTGGCTAATGCCTGTAATCCCAGCACTTGGGGAGGCTGAGGTGGGAAGATCACCTGAGGTCAGGAGTTCGAGACCAGCCTGGCCAACATGGTGAAACCGCATCTCTACTAAAAATACAAAAATTAGCTGGGCATGGTGGTGGGCACCTGTAATCCCAGCTAATCAAGAGGCTAAGATGGGAGAATTGCTTGAATCCGGGAGGTAGAGGTTGCCGTGCCATTGCACTCTAGCCTGGGGGACAAAGTAAGACTCTGTCTCAAAAAAAAAAAAAAAAACCAAAAAACAAAAATGTATTCTAGAAGGATTGCTCCCCTTGATTCTCCTAGATTTTCTTCAAGTCCCTCTCACCGCCGGTGCATGTTTTGAGGTTGGTTGCTCCTTCTCTAATGATGAATACGTGCTTTGCTAGTATCACGTTTGTTTCTGGCTGCTCTGCTTCCATGCCTTTCTGAGTACCTAATAGCATTCTGTTTAATGTGGAACTATGTCACTTTTTCTCAAGATTGTAATTTTTTAGTCAATAGACTATTTTTCAGAGGATTTTTAGGTTTACAGAAAAATTGAGCAGGACGTACACAGAGTTCCTGTGTTCCCCCATTCCAACCACCTGTCATCTTTTTGAAGACATTTTGTAATCACTCAGTGGGTTCCTCTTGCATGCTGCACAGACAAAATCAATTCCCTGAGACCCTGGCATTGCAGTAAGGAAAGAGTTTAATTGGTGTGAGGCTGGCCCATGTGGGAAAACTGGAGTTACCACTCAAATTAGTCTCTCTGAAGGCTGGGATGTGGTTTCTCAAGGATAATTTGGTGAGCTGGGGTCTAGGAAATGGGGAGTGTTGATTGGTTGGGGAGGAAATCATAGGGGTGTGGAAAACAGTCCTCAGGTGCTGAGTCTGCCTCTGGATGGGGCAGATTGTCATGAGTCTCAGGTCCAAGTGGAGTCAACCAGTCTTCAGGAATGCACAAGTCTGAAAAAAATCTCAAAGGCCAATCTTAGATTCTACAATAGTGATGTTATCTGCAGGAGTAATTGGGGAAGTTACAAATTGTGTGACCAATTGCATTACAAATCTTGTGACCTCGGAACAATGGCTGGTTATCTCTTAACTACACCTACCTCTTAGCAGAATTCCAGCCCCTCTTATGATCCGAACCTTGTGGACTTTCATTAGTTTTAGAAAGGTGATTTCGTTTTGGGGAGGGCTATTATCATCCTTGCCTTAATGTTAAACTAGAAACTAAATTTCTCCCAAAGCTAATATGGCCTGTGTGCACGAATGACCAAGAACGGGTTGAAGGTCAGAAGCAAGATAGTGTCATCTATGTCAGATTTCTCTTACTGTCATAATTTTGCAAAGGCAGTTTCATTTTATTAGAAATTAAACTCAACACATGTGGTGCAGACATTGCGCGCTATCAACAGAAGTGAATACAGGGTGAAGTGAGGGTTTACACACCCACAAACCCCAATGACAACCATGGCATGACCATCTGTCTCAGTCCGTTTGTGCTGCTATAACAGAACACCTTAGTCTGGATAATTTATAGAGAAGAGAAATTTATTCCTCACAGTTCTGCAGCCTGGGAGGTCCATGATCAAGGCACCAGCAGACTTGGCATCTGTTGCTTCACGAAGCTTACTGTTTTCACAGATGGAGCCTCTTGCTGTCTGCTTACCTGCAGGAAGGGCAAGAGAGGGGCAGACAGTGTGTGCTCACATGGAGAAGAGGTGGATGGGCCAGGTAGCTCCCTGAAGCCTCTTTTTAAAGAGCATTCATCTCATTCCTGAGAGCGGAGTCCTCATGACCTAATAACCTTTCAAAGGCTCACCTCTTAATATCATCACTTCTGGGATTAAGTTCCAACATATGAATTTTGGAGGAACATGTGCATTCATACCATTGCACCATTCCTCGGCTGACAGTGATTGCAGGACTATAAGACACCCTGATTTTAGAGATGTTAAGATGTGAAAAAAAAATACGCCTTTTGGAATCCCTAAAACGCATCACCTTTGTTTAAGGTTGTAATTTTAAATCCATGTATACTATTTCTGTGAGCTGTCTACTGCACTGTCGCTATTTCCATGTTATGAATAAATCGCGGCTTAGACAGGGTAAGGGATTTTCTCAAGGTCAAACACATTCAAGGACATTGACCCTTGGCCCAGAGTCAATAAGGCAATCAACCTATTTTTTATTTTCTTTTTGTGGCAATTGGATGTAATACAGCAGGCTCTTAATAGTAGTTTTTATTTCCTTTAGAACCAGATAGACCTGACATAATAGTTTTTGAGAAACAAAACCATGTGCATACATATTTACTACAGGAAGACAAATACTCGTTTGCTTTCAATGTTGATGCCTGCATGGTTGATAAGTATCAAGAAAGCGTTTATGTGTGCTCAGTGGAATAGAAGGGAACCTCTACATATTCCGTTTCACATTTTCAAACGGTAATTGACTTTTTAGAGGACTGAAGATGATTGTTTCTTTCCCTTTCTCTCTCCTACTTGCGCATTTATCCTCAAATGTGAGCCCCAATGGGAATGAATCCCAGTTTTTTAAAGGTCTTTGAAACGCTTTCATTTAAAAACCTCATTTGCAGGGACTATTGACTTAATTAGCCTGAGGTCATTTGTTGGATTACTAGTGTCTCCATGTTCTCTTCTGGAAGTAGAGAAGTGGGAATTGTGGTGGAAGGAGAGTTTATTAGTTTGGCTCTGTGAACAGTTCAGTCAAGGTCTCCTGGTGATGGCTACTCTGTTTTTCTGTCTGGATTCCACCAGTATGGTCCACAATTTGCCTGACTGCTACAGAAGCCACATACATTCTTAGTAAGCACAGAAATCTATGAACTTTAGAAAAGATGGCATCACGGGATAGGATACTGTTTAGCCAGTGAGTTGATCATTTTGGCTTCTAAAGCTAAAATGAAATCACAAAGATATGATTTTCATGGGGGGTGGGAGGAGCTGCTGGTATTTGTTCTCTTATTTCTACTCAAGCATCTATAGAGACTGTATCAGACATGACAGCGGGGACTGGAGAGACAAGCACGAAAAACACAGGATTCCTGTTCCTGGCGGGCTTGCCCATTAGTAGCAGAGGCAGATTAACAACAAATGGAGTCAGTCCAAAGAGCAGGGTGTAGAGGGTGGAGCGGGCTCCCGGAGGAGAGTGTATCCCAGCCTGGATACATAACCTTATGCAGCAAACTGAGGAGTTCTCTTCATAGCAGGTGCCCGGGAAGAGTGTCTATAAGGCAGGACTTTGGGAGACTGGGGATGGGGCTTTCCTTGAGGCCTGACCAAGACTCCAGATTCCCCTCTCTCATGAATTCATCATTGACATGCTGGTCTCCAGGATCCTTCCCCTTCTCTAAATTATTAATATTAAAATTTGGTTCACATGTGTTTTCTCTGTTGCCAGACATTTCCTTTCCCCTCATTTTTATAGTTTCCACTTGAAATTGTTAATTATACTGATACAGAAATATTTTCTACTTATGTCGGGCACGGTGGCTCATGCCTGTAATCCCAGAACTTTGCGAGGCCGAGGCAGGTGGGTCACTTGAGGCCAGGAGTTCGAGACCAGCCTGGCCAACATGGTGAAACCCTGTCTCTACTAAAAATACAAAAATTAGCCAGGTGTGGTGGCGTACCTGTAATCCCAGCTGCTTGGGAGGCTGAGGCATGAGAATCACTTGAACCTAGGAGGTGGAGTTTGCAGTGAGCTGAGATCATGTCACTACAGAGTATTGGAGGAGGGGTCTGTAGTTTTGAAAGACACTTTCCTGGAGACGGATGCATTGAGGAGGTGGATGATTACATGAGGAATGTCCCTACTCTTTCAGGACTAAAGATACTTTTTACCATCTCATCCCAGGGCCCTTCTATTTATGCTTTTTTGATTGGGTGGATAGGAAAACAATTTCTAGCTCTGTTAATGATACAGGATCCCAGAGAGTTGAGCCTCCATTAATATTGTAGAAATTCTTATACTTTGATGAGCTAATCCGTGATCATATGTATGTAACATGTGATTGGTTTTGTTCATTTATTCAAACGTTTATTAAGCACTTATTTAAAATCAAGACTTTAGTTTCTGGAAGAATTTTTTTTTTTTTGAGACAGAGTCTCACTGTGTCCACCAGGCTGGAGTGCAATGGCATGATCTCGGCTCACTGCAACCTCTGCCTCCCAGGTTCAAGCGATTCTCCTGCCTCACCCCTCCCAGATAGTTGGGATTATAGGTGCCTGCCACCACACCCGGCTAATTTTTGTATTTTTAATAGAGATGGGGTTTCAGCATGTTGGTCAGGCTGGTCGCGAAATCCTGGCCTCAGGTGATCCATCTGCTTCGGCCTTCCAAAGTGCTGGGATTACAGGCATGAGCCACCGTGCCTGGCATCTGGAAGATTTTAATTAGAAAATTGAGACTAAAGTCTTTCTCTTATTTACTTAACTCTCTGCAGCACTGATGGTTAAAAATACGATCTCTTATAACTTTATTCATTTATGATTTAAACTCTACTGTGGATTCTGTTTTACCACTCTTAGCTGGATCTCACTCTAACCTCTCTGCTGCCTGTTTCTCTCAGGCTTCTTTCTCTACCTTTTCCTTAATGCTTATACCTCTGGTCCTTTTCTCTACTTACCAGTCCTCTCTTTGTATGATTGTCTTCTTTATCATGGTTTCACCTAATACTAACGTCTTTATGTTGATGACACACACATACCCACACGCACACAGACACACGAGAGAGAGAGACAGAGAGAGAGAGAGAGAGAGATATTCCTAGCTTTGTCTATTTCCTGATCTCTAAACCTGCGTGTACAACCTCTCCTGAATGTTTCAGAAACTTAACGTATCCAGAACTTCCCCTGCAAAATGTAGGCTTAATTATGGCAGAATTAGGGGTGTTCAAAGTTACAAACATAGAAAGTTACGAACATACTGAAGGAGTACTGTTTAATGGAGCTGTAATAGTATGCAGGGCTGTCCCTAGAACCAAATGATAGGATTTTGCCTGCATCTTGTCTTTTATGGCAATTTGGGTATAGACGTTAATGGCTGGCTGATGAAATATTTTGAATGATATAAATTTTCTTAGGGGTAGCTCATATGGTAGATGACAGAATCAAGATCCTAAGAGATCTCAGTTGGCTTTAATGATTGGTTAAGTTTTGCTTTTGTGTTGAAAAAATCTAACTGTACAATTAGAGAATAGGAGAGATATAGCGGAACCAACATCAGATGTGAAAAACATATAGATTTTGTGTTTTGTTGACTAGAAGTTCAATGAGTCAGCAGAGTGATGTTGTCTGCCTGCTCAGGGGTTGCATCCCATCCATCACTGTACGAGGAAAATTGACCCAACAGATTATCAAGAAGAAGGGGTTTGACAATGATTGTCATAAGGCCCAGGTGAAAGAACAGAAGTCTATATGCAGAAGAATAAAACTACCTTTCACCCTATACAAAAATCAACTCACAATGAATTAGGCTGCTCTGCCTATGGAGTAGGCATTTTTTATTCCTTTACTTTCTTAATAAACTTGCTTTCATTTTACTCTATGGATTCACCTTGAATTCTTTCTTGAGTGAGATCCAAGAACTCTCTCTTGGGAAAAAAACATGAATTGAAGATGTAAATGTAACTACAAAACTACTAGAAGAAAACATAGGGAAAATGCTTCAGGATGTTGCTCTGGAGAAAGATTTTATGAATAAGACCTTAAAAGCACAGGCAACAAAAACAAAAATAAACAATGGGATTACATTAAACTAAAAAGATTTGGCACATGAAAGACAACCTATGGAATGGGAGAAAATATTTGCAAACTATTCATCCAAAAGTTGGGGGGTGGGGGTCAATATCCAGAATACAGAAATAACTCAAATGTCTCAACAGCAAGAAAACAAACAAAAATGGGCAAATTTTCTGAATAGGCATTTTTCAAAAGAACACAACAAATGGCCAACAAATATATGAAAAAGTGCTCAACCTCACTAATCCTCAGGGAAATGCAAATCAAAACCACCATGAGGTATCATTTTATGCAAGTTAGGATGACTATTAAACAAAAGACAAAAAATAACAAACACTAACAAGGATATGGAGAAAAAGGGAACTCTTATACACTGTTGGTGGGAATGTAAACTAGTACAGCCACTATGGAAAATGGTATGGAGATTGCTCAAAAAACTAAAAATAGAACTACCGTATGATCCAGCAATCCCACTACTAGGCATTTATCTAAAGGAAGGGAAATCAGTCCATCGAAGAGACACCTGCACCTCTCTGTTTATTGCAGTGCTATTCACAAAAGTCAAGATATGGAATGAACTTAGGTGTCCAACAACAGATGAATGGGTAAAGAAAATGTGGTGTATATACACAATGAAATACTACGCAGCCATAAAAAAGACCAAAATTCTATCACTGTGGCACTAAGCAAGAAACTGGAGGACATTATGTTAAGTAAAATAAGCCAGGGACAGAAAGTTAAATACCACATGTTCTCACTCGTATGTGGAAGCCAAAAAGTTGATCTCATAGAAGAAAGAAGAAGTGGAACAGAGAGCACTACAGGCTGGGGAGGGTAGGGGGAATAGGGGGATAGGGAGAGATTTGTTGAAGGATACAAAATTACAGCTAAATAAGGGGAGTTTCTAGTGTTCTATACCACTGTAGGATGATTACAGTTAACAATAATATACGATACAGTTTCAAACGGCTAGAAGGAGGATATTGAATGCTCCCAACACAATAAATATTTGCAATGATGGATATGCTACATTACCCTGATCTGATCACTATACATATATGTATTAAAAAACACTACCCCATAAATATATTATTATATGTCAATTTAAAAAAGAACAGAGGGTATTTAGCTTCTCAGAGAAACTTTCTTAGCTAAGAAGTGTGGGAGGAGTAATACCTTGTTATCAAGGAAGGTGTTAGTCAAGAGTAATCACTTATATACTACTTTAAGTAGACAGAGTGTTAGGATATGTGTCTGGGAATAGCGTGGGGTAAACGTGGGAGCCCCAGGAGGAAGGGAAGATGAGAAGGTGCTGGTGCATAGTTCCTGTCTTTGTTTTGCAGAACGTCTGTTCCATTGGCTGCTGCCAGCTCTGACATATCCCCCACTGTCACCTCTCACCATCATACTGATTAAAACAGTATTAGCTTTATAGATCCCCAAAGAAAGGAAACATTAAGGTGCGTGGCTTAGGCAGAAGAAAAGGGAGACTCGGTGAATCAAATCACAAGTCTGGGCTGAAAATCACATAGAGTTTTCTTTGTTAGGGCACAGATCCACGCTAGATCCAGCACTGTCTCTGAATGTGCTTATTCCCCGCCCCTCAGGACCTTCCGGGGTAGATGGGATGTAACTCAAATAATTAATGGCTGTGTAAAAATAGCACGACCCTTTGATTTTTATAATAAGCCTGTATCTAGAAAGAGCCATTGTTATGGTTTCCCTTTATGGATGAAGAAACCCAGGAGAAAGAGGTTCAGAATTTGTGCCTGAGGTTACAAGTTGGTGACAAATTTGTGTCACTTAACCCTCAGCTCCAAGAGTCTAGACAATTTTGGTTTCTTCAGAAGCAGTGGAGTGGGATGGAGCTGGAAAGTATTGAGGAAAAGTCATCCCCTGGGTCTCAGCATCACGAAGCTCCTTTCCTATGAGTTACTTGTCTTAAACTAAGAGGGTCGACTTGCTGAGCAGGCAGTATTTTCTGACTGTACTTAGTGGGACGATGCAACCTAGAGGGCTCCTCTCAGCTTGTAGGATGGGTGTGATGCTTGACAGCTGTTATTGCTGCTGTTCTTCCTACCGGGGCGAAGTTGACATTGAAGCTTTCATCTTGAATTAGCTGTAGCCAAGACAACTTAAGGGACTTGTATTCTCTAAAGCCTCCAGCTGGGAAGGGTCTTGCTATAACAAAATACTGCAAGATTCGTGGCTTAAAACAACAGACATTGATTCTCTCATAGTTCTGGGGGCCAGCAGTGTGAGCTCAAGGTTTCAGTGAGGTCATGCTCTGGCCCCTTTTAGCTTCTGGTGTTGCTGGCAATCCTTGCTGTCTCTTGGCTCATAGATGCATCGCTCCAGTCTCAGCCTCTGGTGTCACAGTTTTCTTTCCTGTGCATTTGTCTCTGCCTCCAATTGTCTCTCTCCTTATGAGGACACTAGTCAGGCTGGCGTAGGGCCCACCTAATCCAGTACGCTCTCATTTTAGCTTGTTGACATCTGCAAAACCCTAGTTCCAAATAAGGTCACATTCATAGGTGATGGGGAGAAGTTTAGGATGTCAACATATCTTTCTGGAGGACACAATTTAACTCACAATGGTAAGCAACAGAAAAAAAGGGGGGAAGTTTCCATATATCTGTGGCAGTTGATGTATTCTATTCTTCAGTTTTTTGCTGTTGAGAATTTCTCCAAGAAAACTCCTGAACCACAAACCAATTTTTTATTAACACTCATTTAAAATGTGACTGCACAGGTTAAAGCAGCTGTACCAAGGAATTGGGTCCAAATTCCCTTTTATTTCCATCTGAATAATGCGAGATAATCCCCCCACCTCAAAGTCCTTAATGTAATCCCATCTGTAAAGCTCTCTTTGTCACAAAGGTAAGATAGTGACAGGTCCTGGGAGTTAGGACGTGGCAACCTTTGTGTATGTGTGTGGAGGGCATTATCCCGTTTACTGCACCATCTGATTTCAGAGTGGAAAGCTACAAAGGGCAGCAACAGCCTGCCCAGCATGGTGCCTCATCCATCACGATGGACTCTGTTTATTTTTTTGTTGAATTGAACTAGAGTTTATGTAAATGTGTTGCTCTTAAAGTTCCCCTCAGTAAGAGGGAAATTTGATAGGAACCTATTAAGCTCCCTGCTTGGAAACCCAGAGGCCTTGGCAGAGACTGTAAGGCCAGGCTGGGTGTGGGGCCATCTGGATCCTGCCCTGGGCTGTGGAACACAGTACCAACGGGTTCTCCTAAACAGGGGCGAGGTGGGAATATTGATTCCCAATGAAGCAGCCATGGAGGGCTTTGGGAAGAAAACCCAGTAACAGGTACAATGCAAAGGGCAGCAGGTAAGGCAGGTGCACAGAGCATGTGAGGGTGACAACCTGAGAAGGGGCAGGGTCCAGAGAGATAAATAATGACAGTGGCAACGAGAACTCATTTTATAAGCACTCATTCTGTACCAGCACTGTGTTAACTGCTGTACAGTCTCACATTTAACTCTCACCGTAACTTTATGAGGCAGATATTGTTAATATCCTCATTATACAGATAGGGAAACTGAGGCAGATAGTACGGAAATAACTTGATAGAGACCAAGAGCTAGCAAGTGGCAGATTCAGGATTTGAATCGAGATCAGTTCAACCCCAGAGTCCATAAGATGGATGCGCTTCAACACACCTCTGTCACTTTTCCGATCTGGAATGTTTGAATGTGGTACCTGCAGCTTTGCTTAGGGGCTGGGTCCCTAGGAGAGCAAGCCTTGGGGGATGAACCCAAGATGCTGGTTTTATTTGTATTAAATCCTGAACAGCTGAGCTGACTAGGCTCAGATCATTGACAATAATTTGCTTTGCATCATAACAAACGGTTCTTTTATTATTATAATTGTTGTCATAGTTATTTTTCATTGGCAAATGCTCCTGCAGTGTTATTTGCAACTCTGATAAATCGATGGCTTTTAAATTAAGTCCAGCCCAAGCTGGCTCTTATGAATTCTGCTGGGACTGCCCATTGCATTTTGGCAAGAGCACCCAACTGGGGTGAGCCCTGTATTAGCATTTTAATTGCTGGCTGATTGCTTTCCTGTTGCAAGACTTAGCCCACAAAGGTATAGCAAGCAAGTTTCAATTAGTTCTTATCCTGTGATATACTGAACCTATAAAGAACATCTCCCTGTAGCAATTGGAAAGTAATACTCTTAATGTACTGAAAGCAATACAGCACATTAAAGAAAAAGAATTGCCTTTACCAAGGTGTGGGCGTCCAGAGTCCCAAGGAAAATTCCTGTTTGAATGATAGTAAATTTTCTTGGGTGAGTTCTCATTGAAATGAAATGAAACACACAAAAAACAAGCCCCTCCAAATTCCAGCTTCAGAATTATCTCCTTAACATGGAAATATCGTCACTGAAGTTTTCCCCTTGGCCTGCTTTATTTTGTGGGCGAAGCTAGTTCATCAAAATGACATTTGTTATTGAGTTGTGTGAATTTCTTATGTATTTTGGATATTAACTCCTTATCAGAGATATAGTTTGCAAATATTTCTCCCCATTCCATAGGTTGCCTTTTTATTTTGTTGATTGTTTCCTTTGCTCTGCAGAAGCTTTTTAATTTGATGTAGTTCCGCTTGTTTACTTCTGCTTTTATTGCCTGTGCTTTTGTGTCACCTCCAAAAAAACTGAACAACCCGATTAAGAAATGGGCAAAGGATCTTTGTATTAGCTTGTTTTCATGCTGCTGATAAAGACATACCTGAAAGTGGGAAGAAAAAGAAGTTTAATTGAACTTACAGTTTCACATGGCCGGGGAGGCCTCAGAATCATGGCAGTAGGCGAAAGGCACTTCTTACACGGTAGCGGCAAGAGAAAAATGAGGAAGAAGCAAAAGTGGAAATCCCTGATAAACCCATCACATCTGGTGAGACTTATACACTATCATGAGAATAGTATTGGAAAGACTGGCCCCCATGACTCAGTTATCTCCTCCTGGGTCCCTCCTACAACACATGGGAATTCTTGGAGATAAAATTCAAGTTGAGATTTGGGTGGGGACATAGCCAAATCATATCAATTTTAATAGACATTTTTGCAAATAAGATGTAGAAATGGCCAACAGGTATATGAAAGATGCTCAGCATTACCGGTTATCAGGGAAATGCAAATCAAAACTACAATGAGATAGCACCTTATTCCTGTTAGGATGGCTATTACCAAAAAGACAAATGTTGGTGAGGATGGGAGAGAAGGGAGCCTTTGTACACTGTTGGTGAGAATGCAGATTGGTACAGTCATCATGGAAAACATTATGGAGATCCATCAAAAATTAAAAATAGAACCACCATATAACCCAGC
The DNA here is from genome assembly GCF_049350105.2 of Macaca mulatta. Taxonomy (NCBI): domain Eukaryota; kingdom Metazoa; phylum Chordata; class Mammalia; order Primates; family Cercopithecidae; genus Macaca; species Macaca mulatta. The sequence goes on from NC_133408.1 coordinate 192,430,923, forward strand.
AATTCCACTGCTAGGTATATATCCAAAAGAAATGAAATCAGCATGTCCAGGAGATATCTGTACTCCTGTTTTCATTGCAACACTATTCACAATAGCCAAGTTATGGAAACAAGCTAAGTGTTCATTGATGGATGAATGGATAAAGAAACTGTAGTATATACACACAAGAGAGCACTATTTAGCCTTAAAAAAAGGGAAATCCTGTCCATTTGTGACAGTGTGAATGAACTTGAAGGACATTATTCTAAGGGAAATAAGCCAGACAAAGAGAGACAAATATTGTATGACATCACCTATATGTGGAATCAAAATTGTTGAACTTTGAGTAACAGAAGTAGTGTGACTGGCAGTTGTCAAGGTCCCGGGGATGGGGGAGATGGCGAGTTGTTGATTAAAGGGTACAGACTTTCAGTTATAAGATGAATAAATTCTGGGGATCTAATGTACAGCATGGTGTTAGTAATAATGTACCTTATATTTGAAATTTGCTAGGAGACTATAGTTAGTAACAATGTATCTTATATTTGAAATGTACCGAGAGAATAGATCTCCAGTGATATGATTATACACACAGAAATGGTAACTGTGTGAGCGATGGATGTGTTAGCTTGATTGCAGGAATCATTACACAAGGTATCCTTAAATCATTCTGAAGTGCACTATGAATATAGTCAATTATTTTTGTCAATCACACCTCCATAAGGCTGGAGACAAAGAATGACATTTGTTAAGCTTAGCAAATTAATACACCAGGTTCCTATTGTATTTAAGAATTGGAAGCTGGCACCCTTTGAAACAATCAGATAGCTTGCCAAAACACAGATTCCTGGGCCCTGTCTCCACAGAGTTTGATTCAGTATGTCTGTAGCCATAACCACAGCAACCTTCATGTTCCCTCAGCTGGATGGAACTTTAGACAGATTTTTTCCTACTATAGGTCCCCGACCTCCCTTTCCTTAGAACATGTACTTTAGGAAACTTGGAATTGTAAATTCTTTGAGATATCAATCGTCTTCCAGCCTCTTGCCAGTTTTATAACCCAGGAGTGACTTTCTCAAGGACCTAGGAGCCATCTCTTTGAGATACAATCATCAAGGAAGACAGATCTCCAATTGCTGTCCAGTCTTTGTGGGAGGGTGGGAGCCTAACTTCTATAAGCTCCAATTAGCAAACACAGATGCCTAATCACATTGACTAGTCTCTCCCATAATGTCCTCCAAGTTTTATCCACTAGTTCACCCAGCACTCAAAGTCCCCTGCCTTCTGTTTCAGCAGAGTGTTTATTCTGTCTCCCTTATTGCAGTTGTCTTGGCCCTGATAGCAGTACTCTTGAATATAGTCACCCTACCCCGTTTAACCGCTGTCCAGTGCAATTCTTCTTTGGCAATGAGTTTGGCTAAATTCAGTCTAGCTTGAGTTTCTGCATTTATAATAAGCTCCCAGGTGGTGCTGATGTTGCTGGCCTATGGGCAACATCTTAAATAGAGACTTTAAATAGTAGGGGGCAGCACAAATGGAAGAAATGCAGTGTATGTACCTTGGAAGACCTTAGAGTACTTGTCCTGCTCTCTGTCCTGAGATCAAAGCAAGAAAGCATCTCACTTGGGGTTGGGGAGGGCCATACTTTCATTACTGGTGCCTCCTAGAGACAATACGGACCATCCTGACAGGCCAGCTGGTACTGCTAAGGTGTCTTGTTGACTGGTTGCCTTTTGTACTATCTAACTCCTTGGGTCCTGGAATTCTTCCTGTTGTTGGGGAGGATAAAACTGTAGTTATACCCTAGCAACTATAAATTCTTTATTTTTACAATTTTTTAAATTTATTTAAATTATTTCAACTTTGATGTTAGATTCAGGGGGTACGTGTGCAGGTTTGTTACCTGGGTTATAATTTTACAACTGTAAAGGAGACCAGTATTTTCAGGCCTCCCTTCTGCAGATTTCTTAAATCTCAAGGCTTTCAGCACAACTATAATAGTATCTTCTGGTGTGAGTGGGATCAAGCTGTGGAATATGATGAGGTTTCTCTTCAAATAGCCTGATCAATCCTTTCTTCTTTAATTCATAGTACCCCCCACTCTTTTTCTTTTTCTCTTTTCTGCCTTTGTTACATGCCCGGACATGCCACAGTACACGCTCATCAGTACCAGCTCACATGCCTTGCCTTAGTTAGAAAGGAGACTAGCTCTCTAGCTCATTGCAGACACCCCTTCCTCTTTTTTTTCCCCTCTCTCCCTTACGTGCCCACCTTATCTAAAGAAAGTTCAAATGTCTAGCCAACCGGGATTAGTTCGGATTGTGAGACACGACCCCAGCCAATGGGAAAAGGGTACAGGGGCAGGACTTGCGTCAGGAATAAAGGCTCTTGTGCCCCTTTGTTTGGGTGTGCTCTCAGGGCGACTGGCCAAGGAGAAGCATCCCTCTGCGCAGAAAATTGCTTTGCTAAGAATCCTTTGTTTGAGTGTTCAGTCTCCTTAAGATTTTGAACATTTATTCCCAACAATTCACTTGCTAATGAGTTGATCTTAATGTAAACTTTCACTGCAGCCTTCAAGGTGCTTATGGATCCCCTAAAGAGCCCATCTTCAGGGCTGGTCCATGCTTTGGTGTTCATGCTAGACTGAAATGGAGAGCAAAGAGAAGATCTTCCACATTTTGTGTTAAAAAAAAAGTTTAGGCAAATTAATAAAAAGGAATTGTGCTTGATATAATAATACACATTTTTTAGTTTTCTACTAGTGTTTGAAACCACTAAGAGGTTAAAAGACACGACCAAAATAGCAATAGTAATTTTTGTATAAATCAATCTTCTAAATTTAGAATTTTTCTCAAATCACAAATAGCAATTTTATAAAATACTTGTAGAAGGTAAATAATAAACCCAGCACCCTCTCACTATCCATGAACGGTGGTGCAATTGGTGCTATCCTATTTCTTAAGGTCTTTCCTTCAAAGAACACTAAGAACCCATTAACTTGTGCCATTGTCCTCGGATAAGAGGAACAAGGAATGGAAGTCAGGAGGGGTTTTGTGAAAAAAGAGATATATAAATGTGTCCTATTTATTTATCATTTCTATCATCTATCTCATCTATCCATCCATCATCTATTCATCCATCATCTATTTGGGAAAGGAAAATAAAATCTCAGGACCCCAAACTCACTATGCCAAAGGGAAAAGTTGAGCTTGGGAACTGAGTCATGCAAAAAACTGCCTTCCTTTTGTTCCTGAACAGATAGCTGCAAAGATAGAAGGCCACATTTCTGCCCAGGTGGCCTCCTTGCCCCGACAATGTAAATTAACAGCTCATCTTCATAGGCATGGGACAAAGACAAGACTAGAAATTATCCCTCCACTCACCCTGAGACAAATGTATATTTAGTTTCTTCCTCTACTTGATGTTAACTTTGTTGTCTGTAAACTGCAGAATAAAAAATTTTTTTTTAAGTTCTGGGATGTGTGTGCAGAATGTGCAGGTTTGTTACGTAGGTAGATGTGTGCCATGGTGGTTTGCTGCACCTATCAACCCATCACCTAGGTATTAAGCCCAGCATGCATTAGCTGTTTATCCTGATGCTCTCCCTCACTCCGACCCCTGATGGGTCCCAGTGTGTGTTTTTCCCCTCCCTGTCCATGTGTTCTCATTGTTCAGCTCCCACTTATGAGTGAGAACATGCAGTGTTCGGTTTCTGTTCCTGTGTTAGTTTGCTGAGGATGATGGATTCCAGCATCATCCATGTCTCTGCAAAGCACATGATCTCATTCTTTTTATGGCTGCATAGTATTCCATGGTGTATATGTACCACATTTTCTTTATCCAGTCTATCATTGATGGGCATTTGGGATGATCTCATGTCTTTGCTATTGTGAATAGTGCTGCAATGAACGTACAAGTGCTTGTATCTTTTTTATACAGTGATTTCTTTCTCTTTGGGTAGATGTCCAGTAGTGGGATTGCTGGGTCAAATGGTATTTCTGGTTCTAGATCCTTGAGGAATTGCCACACTGTATTCCACAGTGGCTGAACTAATTTACAGTCCCACCAACAGTGTAAAAGTGTTCCTATTTCTCCACAACCTCACCAGCATCTGTTGTTTCTTGACTTTTTAATAATCACCATTCTGACTGGCATGGTCAGAATGGACTGAGATGGTATTTCATTGTAGTTTTGATTTGCATTTCTCTAATGATCAGTAATGTTGAGCTTTATTTCATACGTTTGTTGGCCACATAAATGTCTTCTTTTGAGATGTGTTCTGTTCATGTACTTTGCCCACTTTCTGACGGTTTTTTTTTTTTTTTGGTAAATCTGTTTAAGTTCCTTGTAAATTCTGGATATTAGACCTTTGTCAGCTGGGTAGATTGCAAAAATTTTCTCCCATTCTGTAGGCTGCCTGTTTGTCCTGATGATGGTTTCTTTTGCTGTGCAGAAGCTCTTTAGTTTACTTAGATTCCATTTATTAGTTTTTGCTTTTGTTGCAATTGCTTTTGGTGATTTCATCATAAAATTTTTGCCTATGCTTATGTCCTGAATGTTATTGTCTTGATTTTCTTCTAGGGTTTTTATAGTTTTGGGTTTTACATTTAAGTCTTTAATTCATTTTGAGTTAATTTTTTTGTATAAGGTGTGAGGAAGGGGTCCAGCTTCAGTTTTCTGTAAGATGCAGATTTACTGAGTGTGAAATGAATGCATAATTGACTGTTCCTCTTGCCCCTCCTGCCCATTTTTTCCCCTTTAAATAATTAGGTGCTCAAAATCCCCTTTGGAAAAAGTACAGGCCACAGATTCTACGTGACTTGTGTCTGTTTCTCCTGGGTGCGTTCTCAACCTTGCAAAATAAACCTCTAGACTGATTGAGACCTGACTCAGATGCCAGATGCTTTGTGATTTTCTCTATCTATCTGTCTGTCTATCTGTCTATCTATCTATCCATCCATCCATCCATCCATCCATCTATCCATCCAGATGGAAGAGATACTCAAAAGGGGAAGAAAGTTATGTCCTCGGTAGAATATACTGCAAATTTGTGCATCAGTAGCGGTGGTCAGTGGGCCTTTGTGATCAGGCCAAGTGTGATATGTGAATAAGTTATTCCTAAATATTTTTCTCCATAACAGTTAGATCTCAGGATGTACATGTTTGTGTTCATATGTGAGTGGCTGAAAATAGCCAAGAGTGGTTGAGTGAGTACTAGTTATAGGAGTAAAAACTATACAACATCTAGAAGAAAACAGGAAAAAATATTTGTTACACTGGATTGGACATTGTGCCAAAGAGAACAAAGACAAAAAATATTAACTAAAAGGTGAAAAAAATTCATATAGCCTGCTGCATAGAAAGGTGCAGTTAAGAAAATGAAAAGGTAAATCAAGGGCTGGGAGAAAATGTGTATAGAAGATACTTTTTAAAAAACTCTTTTTTTTGGCTTTAGTACAGAATATATAAAAAACTCTACAACCCAATAATAAAAGTCAACCAAATAAAATGAACAAGAGTTTTTTTTTTTTTTTTTATGGACTCTACACTAAAGAAGATATAAGAATGGTCAACAAGCACATGAAAAGCTGTTCAGCATTACTGGTCATCAGATAATGCAAATTAAAAACACATTGACCTATGCTGTTCACTACCTAGAATGGCAAAATTTAAGGCTGACAATACTTAGTCATTGGTGAAGGCATGGAACAGCAGAACTCTCATATATTGATGGTGGGAATGGAAAATGCTGCAACCACTTTGGAAAACAATCTGGCAGTTTCTTTTAAAGTTAAAAAATACTTATCATGGACTGGGCACTTTGGAAGGCCGAGGCAGGCAGATCACAAGGTCAGGAGTTTGAGACAAGCCTGGCCAACATGATGAAACCCTATCTCTACTAAAAATATAAAAATTAGCTAGGTGTGGTGGCAGGTGCCTGTAATCCCAGCTATTTGGGAGGCTGAGGCAGGAAAATCATTTGAATCTGGGAGATGGAGGTTGCAGTGAGCTGAGCTGAGATCATGCCATTGCACTCCAGCCTGGGTGACAGTATGAGACTATGTCTCCAAACAAACAAACAAACAAAAAACACACAAAAAAACACATGATCCTGCCATCCTATATGAAAGCATAGTGAATGTTCACAGTAGCTGTATTTATAATGGCTCAAATTGGGAATAACCCAAATGTTTACCAGCAATAGAACATGTAAACAGATCTTAGTGTAGCCATGCAATGGACTACTATGCAGCAATGAAAAAGTGCACCGTTGGCCACATGGCAACGGGGATGAATCTCAAGAGTGTTAGTGCAAGTGAAAGAAACCTGATACAAAAAGTACCACGATTCCATTCATAGGACAGAGAAAACGATAGCCACAGACAATTAGTGGTTTCCTTCGTCTGGGGGGTCAGGAGAGAGGGAGCTGACAGTGAAGAAGCATGGAGGAGCTTTTGGGGAGTTGGAAATGTTTTTAATCTTGATTGTCATGGTGGTTACATGACTACATATATGCCAAAACTAACACAACTGAACACATAGGACGGGTGAATGATATTGTATGTAAATTACACCTCAATTAACCTGGGGCAAAAAGGTGATTAACTGAAGCCAACCAAGGCTGTCCAAGGAGCAGCTGTTAGAAGAAGCTTCCTGGTTAGAAGAACAGGCTTAGAAGCTAGGTCTCCTGAGGGCGAATCCCAGCCCTGCCCCTTGGTGTGTGACTTTGGGCAAGTCACTTTCCTCTCTGGGCCTTAGGTTCTTAATTTGCAAAATGAAGATAATGGAATAGACCTTTGTTATGGCCTGCATGTTGGTGTCTCCCCAAAATTTATATGTAAGAATCCTAACCTCCAGAGTGGTGGTGTTAGGTGGCAGGGCCTTTGGGAGCCCTTTGGGTCATGAGGGAGGCACTCCCATGAATGGCATTAGTGCCTTTACATATGGGACTTCAGGCTGGGCACAGTGGGTCATGCCTGCAATCCTAGCACTTTGGGAGGATAAAGCCAGAGGATCGCTTGAGGCAACATAGCGAGACCCTTGTTTCTACAAAATAAATAGATACATAAAATTAAAAGAGGCCTCAGAGAGTTCCCATATCCCTTCCATCATCTGAGGTTACAAGGAGAAGTTGGCCACCTGTAATCCAGAAGAGGTTCTGGTCATCACCAGAACTGACCAAGCTGGCAGCCTAAGCTTGGAATTCCATCTTTTAGACCTGTGAGGAATAAATTTCTACTTTTTTTTTTTTTTGAGACAGGGTCTTGCTCTGTCACCCAGGCTGCAGTGCAGTGGTGTGATCATGGCTCACTGCAGCCTCAACCTCCTGGACTTAAGCAATTCTTCTACCTCAACCACCTAAGTAGCTGGAACTATAGACATGCACCACCACACCTGGCTAATTTTAAAAATTTTTGTAGAAATGAGATCTCGTTATGTTGCCCAGGCTGGTCCTGAACTCCTGGGCTGAATCAGTCCTTCTGCCTTGGCCTCCCAGAGTGCTGGGTTTATAGGCATGAGCCACTGAATCTGGCCAAAATAAATTTCTGTTCTTCATAAGCCACCCAGTCCACATCTATGCTAATTTGTTATAGCAACCGGAACTGACTAACAACCATATAGGGCTTCCATGAGGATTAAAAGGATTACTAGACTGGGCTTGGTGGCTCATGCCTGTAATCCTAGCACTTTGGGAAGACAAGGCTGGATGATTGCTTGAGGCCAGGAGTTTAAGACCAGCCTGGGCAACATAGCAAGACCCTACCTCTACTGTATTAGAATAAAAATTAAAGTAAATAAATTAATATTTGTTTTTTATTTTTAGTTTTATTTTTTGAGAGGGACTCTCTCTCTATCACTCAGGCTGGAGTGCAGTGACGCGATATTGGCTCACTGCAACCTCTGCCTCCTGAGTTCAAGTGATTCTCCTGCCTCTGCCTCCTGGAGAGCTGAGATTACAGGTGCCCAACACCATGCCTGGCTAATTTTTGTATTTTGGTTGAGACTGGGTTTCACCACGTTGGTCAGGCTGGTCTTGCACTCCTGACCTCAAATGATCTGACCACCTCTGCCTCTCAAAGTGCTGGGATTACGAGCATGAGCCACTGTGCCCAACCAAGAATTAATATTTGTAAAAACACGTAGAAGGATACTCAGCTCCTCCATGCTAAATAAAGCCTCACCTTTGTTCCTGAATCTTGTGGGCTGTTGGCCAGTTTCTTGACAGTCTAAAGGAAGAGGTCAACCTCTCTGGAGACAAGAGGGTGAATGGATGTTCTGCCTCCCAAATGTCTACTCTAGCAAACTCCTGATCTGGAGGGATGGGAGAAGCTGCCTGCAGCTTGTGGAGGTGAGACATATATTTTACAACCTGCAGAGTAGCCTCTCCTCTTCTAGAGGAATATGTGCCCAATGTTGGGGGCAGGTAAACAGGCACGGGGGTTCATAAAACCTAGACCATACTTGCTCTGGAGTAGTTTCCAAAAGAGGGATCCTTGGAATGCCTGTTTCACAGGACACTTTGAGAAAGGTTTTGCTGCTTAGAAAATATTGGAGATCATGAGACAATTGGCGATTAAAAGGGTTTCTTTATTGCTTGATTCTAGCCTGTATTTTGCTGATGTACCTTGTAAATCTGTGAAATGAAGGTTAGACAGGGAGCATTTTCCAAACTTATTTGAGTTTGTTGTCTCTTTCTTGTAACAAATCTTCCATAACACATAGTCTGGGGAAAAAGGTGCCCCAGAGACATGTAGGTTACCTACATCTACCTACCTGCATTTAGTAGTGTCGGTAGGGATTCTGTGAAGCCAGAAGTGCTCCGGTTTGAGCAAGGTGAAGTCAGTTACCACCACATTCAGAACAGACTTCTCCAGAGAAAATAACCCACATGGCAAATCACAGCAAGAAATGTCCTCCTGGGGAAAGGAGTTTTCATCCATGTGCACACTCTCCAAACAGAGCCTCTGGATCTGGGTAAATATGCCTGTAGGGGCACGTGGGGTGCATAGTGTCGGAATGAACATATACTGCATTGTTCATTGACGTCCTCTAGCGTTTCAATCAGTTGCTTTTATTGTTAATGCTTTCTCTTTCTACAGTTTATAATAATTTCTCCATGCTTAAGAGTTGTCCGTAACTTGGTCTTATGGATACCCAAAAGTCCCAACTATCTCTCATTACCTGAAGCTGTACCTGAAATGTCTCCATCAAGCTGACTCTTCTTGGGTTAAGTTATCATTTCCAGAATGCTTGTGGGAGGAGACACACACTGTTGGCAGCATTTACTTAGGAATAATTGATCAGAGTAGGCTGGACAACAGGCAGGGTCCAAGATCATTCAGAGCTCCTTGAGGGAAGAGAATGGGAACTTGTGGGCAGGTGGGCCGTGAGCCCTCAGGAATTTGGCACAGTAGCAGGACCCTGGCACTTAAGGTGGGGAGTTGGGCAGAACATCCTCCTCTGGGATTCTTGCTGATTTCCCAGACTCAGGCTCTCCCAGCTCCATTGGGCTTCCTGTGTACAGAGGTACTTCTAAAATTACTGTCTATAAGAAATATATTCGTGGCATGCTGTTCTTAAGCTCTAGTTCATTGAAGATTTGAAGGTTCTGGAGAGGTAGTGTCACTTTTGGCTCCAGCCTGTCTCCTCTTCCATCACCTCCTGACTCTCTAGAGAAAAGGTTCCATCTACACATCTGACCCTGGATATCTCATCTTCTACTCTAAGTACTTTTCAAGAGGTCCTCCCAGCAAATAAAGCTTCTTCCTAAAAGCATTTCTGAAGCCAGCTGTTAAAAATGTTCACAGTTCTCCACTTTCTCATTTAGGATCAGCCAGAAGAGAGAAGCAACTTTGATTTATAAAGTAGGAAGAGACTCGATATTGAGAACTGCGAGATTAAACTACCACTGGAAAGCTGAGGAAGTGAAGATCAAGGAGGTTATTTTCGGGAAATCTGGAAGCGTAGAGATTGCTGGAAATCATACCTTTAATAGCATCAAAGTAGGAGAGTCTTGGGAGGACACCCAGAGATGTTGAAGGTGCCAATGAATGCTCTCAATACAGCACCAACAGAGGTGAACTGAGACCCCGTGATTGTTGATCTTGCAAATTCCAAGCCACTGAGAATAATAGCATCCTCTTTTTATCCTGCCTGCCAAGTCCTGCACAAGTTTCTCGTTGGAGGTATCAAATTGGGATTTGGCTGGCAAGGGGTCTGGGAAATGTTATTTCCAGTGCAGGGTGAAGGGTGCTGAGGATCAAAAGCAACGTCCAACACATCCCTGGTTTATACGTGATTTCAGGAGGCGAAGGAAAGGGAGGGAGAGATTCTAGGCAAGCAAGTGTCATGACCGAAGGACAGCATAGGGCACAGGCCTGAGGCCAGGCCCACAGAAGCTGAGGGTGCTTCTGTCACAGGAGGGGCTAGAAGCCAGATGGTGACAAGGTTGTGAGGCCTTTGAGTACCACAGGAAGGGTCTGGTGGAGACATTACATGAGGAAGCCATGTGGTTAGGAAAAGGTGTTGGGAAAACTGAAGGGCTGGAAATGGGAACAAGGCTCAGTTGGTTGCACTGACTCAATTCCCTTCTCCTGGATCTGGATCCTGGGTTTGGATTGTTTCCCATCACAGTCACTGAGAGGGCGATGACTTGAAGGAAACAGCATCGTCCCGGCAGGAGCAGTCAGGACAGTTGTAAACCCTTATGCTTTAATATCCGTGTACTTGCCACCAATTTAACAGGGTCTTGAACAAGGTCACAAGAAAATAGCCTTTTCCCCTGATGAACTGCTGATGCAGTGTCAGTTACTGGGGTTGGCAAAATAAACCTGCTTTTATAGGCTGTTTGCTTTCAAAGGTGAAAGCTCTTGAAAATTACATTTGGGTCCATTTTTCTGTCAACCTTTAAACGGTGACACATGAGCATGCTTGGGGATTGGTGCTTTCCTCATGGGGTCTCTGGTTCTAACTGAATCGATCAACCCATCAGTCAATCAGTCTATTACCCAAAGCCCCGAAGGGTGGTGTCAGGGCTTCTGGGGACAGTGTGGGAATAACTAAAGTAATGGAAGATTTCAATGTCCCCCGATGAGGCTGGGCTTAAATCTGATGCAGGACCGAGGCTTGGAAGGACTTGGAAAGGCATTGTATTAGTCTGCTTTTGCACTGCTATAAAGAATCTGAGACTGTATAGTTTATATTTGTGTGTGCCTCACGAAGTTCTCGTGCTATGTTTTTCAGCTCCATCAGGTCATTTATGTTCTTCTCTAAATTGGTTATTCTAGTTAGCAATTTGTCTAACCTTTTTTCAAGGTGCTTAGCTTCCTTGCATTGGGTTAGAACATGCTCCTTTAGCTCGGAGGAGTTTGTTATTACCCATTTTCTGAAGCCTACTTCTGTCAGTTCATCAAACTAATTCTCCGTCCAGTTTTGTTCCCTTGCTGATGAGGAGTTGTGATCCTTTGGAGGAGAAGAGATGTTCTGGGTTTTGGAATTTTCAGCCTTTTAGCACTGGTTTCTCCCCATCTTCATGGATTTATTTACCTTTGGTCTTTGATGTTGGTGACTTTCGGATGGGGTCTCTGAGTGGATGTGCTATTCCTTTATGTTTGTTAATTTTCCTTCTAACAGTCAGGCCCCTCTGCTGCAGGTTTGCTGGAGTTTGCTAGAGGTCTGTTCCAGACCCTGTTTGCCTGGGTATCACCGGGGAGGCTGCAGAACAGCAAAGATTGCTGCCTGTTCTTTCCTCTGGAAGCTTCATCCCAGAGGGACACCTGCCAAATGCCAGCCAGAGCTTTCATGCATGAGGTGTCTGTTGGCCCCTACTGTGAGGTGTCTCCCAGTCAGGATACATCGGGGTCAGGGACACACTTGAGGAAGCAGTCTGACCCTTAGTAGAGCTTGAATGCTATGCTGGGAGGTCCACTCCTCTCTTCAGAGCCATCAGGCAGGGAGGTTTAAGTCTGCTGAAGCTGCACCCACAGCTGCTCCTTCCCCTAGGTGCTCTGTCCCAGGGAGGTGGGGGTTTTATCTATAAGTCACTGACTGGGGCTGCTGCCTGAGGCTCTGAAATTTATATAAAAAAGATGTTTAATTGACTCACGGTTCTGCAAGGTTGGGGAGGCCTCAGAAACTTTACAATCCTGGCAGAAGATGAAGGGGAAGCAAGGCACATCTTACATGGTGGTAGGAAAGAAAGAGAGAGAGAGAGAGAGAGAAAGAGAGAGAGAGCACAAAGGGGGAAGTGCCACACTTTTAAACCATCAGATCTCATGAGAACTCCCTCACTATTGTGAGAACATCATGGGGGAAACTGCCCTTATAGTCCAATCATCTCCCATCAGGCCCCTCCCCTGACATGTAGGGATTACAATTCAAAATGAGATTTGGGTGGGGACACAGAATGAAACCATTTCATTTTGTCCTTGGCTCCTCCCAAATCTCATGTCCTTCTCACATTTCAAAACCAATCATGCCTTCCCAGCAGTCCCCCAAAGTCTTAACTCATTCCAGCATTAACTCAAAAGTCCAAGGCCAAAGTCTTATCTGAAACAAGGCAAATCCCTTCCACCTATTAGCCTGTGAAATAAAAAATAAGTTTGTTACTTCCAAGAGACAGTGGGGGTAGATGCATTCCTATTCTAAATGGGAGAAATTGTCCAAACAAAGGGGCTACAGGCCCCATACAAGTCCAGAAACCAGCAGGGTAGCCATTAAATTTAAAGATCTGAAATAATCTCTTTTGACTCCATATCTCACACCCAGGGCATGCTGATGCAAGGGGTGGGCTCCTATGGCTTGGGCAGCTCTGCCCCTGTGGCTCTGCAGGGTTCAGTCCCTATGGCTGCTTTCAGGGCTGGTGTCAAATGCCTTAGGGTTTTCCAGGTGCACGGTGCAAGCTGTTGGTGGATCTACCACTCTGGGGTCTGAAGGATGGTGGCCCTTTTCTCACAGCTCCACTAGGCAGTGCCCCAGTGGGGACTATGTGTGGGGCTCCAACCCTAAATTTCCCTTCTGCATTTCCCTAGTAGAGGGTCTCCATGAGGGCTCCGCCCCTGCAGCAGACTTCTGCCTGGACATCCAGGCATTTCCATACATCCTTTAAATTCTATGCAGAGGTTCCCAAACCTCAACTCTTGTCTTTTGCACACCCGCAGGCCCAACACTATGTGGAAGGCAACAATACTTGGGGCTTGCATCCTCTGAAGCAATGGCCCCAGCTCTACTTTGCTCCCTTTTAGCCATGGCTGGAGCTAGAGTGACTGGGATGCAGGGCACCATGTCCTGAGGCTGCACAGAGCAGCAGGGCCCTAGGCCCAGCTCACTAAACCATTTTTCTTTCCTAGACCTTTGGGCTTGTGATAGGAGGGGTTGCTGTGAAAATCTCTGAAATGCCCTGGAGACACTATCCCCATTATCTTGGCTATTAACATTTAGCTTTCCATTACTTATGGAAATTTCTGCAGCCAGCTTGAGTTTTTTTTTTCCCCAGAAAAAAAATGGGTTTTCCTTTTGTACCACATGGTCTGGCTGCAAAATTTCCAAACTTTTATCCTCTGCTTCTGCTTTAAACATAAGTTCCAATTTTAGATCTTCTCTTTGCAAATATATATGATTATATGCTTTTAGAAATTTTCCAGGTCAAATCTCGAATGCTTTGCTTCTTAGAAATTTCTTTTGCCAGATACCTTAAATCATCTCTCCCAAGTTTAAAGGTCCACAGATCTCTAGGGTAGGGGTAAAATGCATCCAGTCTCTTTGCTAAAGCATAGCAAGAGTCACCTTTATTCCAATTCCCAAAAAGTTCTTCATCTCCATCTGAGACCACCTCAGCCTGGACTTCATTGTCCATATAGCTATCATATTTTGGCCAAAACCATTCAACAAGTCTCTAGAAAGTTCCAAATTTCCTACATTTTCCTGTCTTCTTCTGAACCCTCTGAACTGTTCCAACCTCTGCCTGTTACCCAGTTCCAAAGTTGCTTCCACATTTTCAGGTATCTTTATAGCAGTGTTCCACTGCTGGTATCAATTTTCTGTATTAGTCCATTTTCATACTTCTACAAAGAACTACCTGAGTCTTGTTAATTTACGAAGAAAAAAGGTTTAATTGACTCACAGTTCTGCATGGCTGGAGGGGCCTCAGGAAACTTATCATGGTGAAAGTCAAAGGGGAAACATGGTACATCTCACATGGCAGCAGGAGAGAAACAGAGATCAGGGGAAACCACCACTTTTAAAGCATCAGATCTTGTGAGTACACTCTCACTATCAACAGAAAAGCGTGAAAAAAATCAGCTCCCATGATCCCATCACCCCCCACTAGGTCCCTCCCCTGATATATGAGGATTACAATTTGAGATGAGATTTGGGTGGGGACACAGAGCCAAACCATATCAGGTGCAGTGGTTGCTGTTGCAGTTGGCAGCAAATCTCAGTGAAGATCCTAAATCACCAAGTCTTCACGGTGTGAGTCCACCATGAAGACCTTTGCGTGACACTGTTTTGACTAATGAAGAACTCAAGCAGGGCAGGCATTTACATGCAAATAGTGGCCATGCCCCACCTGGCCTTTCCTTTTTTTAAGTTGATGCTGAGGTTACAATTAGGAGGCTTGAATTTTATTTTTAAAATATGTACCCTTGTGTACACATGCATTCCCAAGAGATGACTAATTGAATATACATCATAGATAAGAAATGTTACTTTATAAAATATGACTAAAGATTTCCCCACTGTGAATTGCAGATTTGAAAAGGCTTTGCATGTTGCTCATGGATTCAGCAGGTCTATTAGTGAGGCCGCCACATGACCTTTAATTTAATTAAGTAAAAATCCTATCCAGGACTATTAACTGAATGTTTAAAATGTGCTTATTACCATGCTAGCTGTTGTAAGGTTTTGGGGGCTCAACACACATGCTATGGACTTTAGCAATGCAAATTGTATTTGCCTGTGGCTTGATCCTTTACAAAACACATTCACATACATCATTACAGCCCTGAAACAGCCTTGCCCAAAGAGACAGGGAGGCATTACTTCTTAATATTTTTTTTGAGGTGACAAAATCAAAGTTGGGAGAGGCTCAGGCTGCACAGGAAGTCACAATACTAGGGCATGGCAATAAAATTGATGGCGATGCAGGGCGGCCACATTGCTAACTTTGAAAAGTGTTTTGTTAAAGTGTTGACATTTAAAAACTATGTATCATCGAAGACATTTATTGAATACTAGACATTGCAGGGGGGCTCAGGATGGGAATTATCTAGTCTGTTATTATCGGGTTATCCATCTCTCCAGGCTCTCTTAAATATTACATGTTTGTAAAGACTCCCTCCCTCCCTAACTCTCTCACGCATCCCCCACACTTCCTCATCCCCCACACTTCCTCATCCCCCAGGAAACACTTCCTCATCCCCCACACTTCCTCATCCCCCAGGAAACACTTCCTCATCCCCCACACTTCCTCATCCCCCAGGAAACACTTCCTCATCCCCCACACTTCCTCATCCCCACACTTGCTCATCCCCCAGGAAACACTTCCTGAGCTTTTATCTGGTGCCACAGAATAGGACCTGGTCCCACCCTCTGTGGCACTGCTGACCCTGTGAAACACTGTCTAGCTGGTGCCAGGGGCCCACGATTCATCGGCTTTTAGGTTTTGGTTCTTAAAATATTTGTTTTCTGTTGAGCACAGTGGCTCATGCCTGTAATCCCAGCACTTTGGGAAGCCAAGGTGGGCAGATCACAAGGTCAAGAGTTTGAGACCATCCTGGCCAACATGGTGAAGCCCCATCTCTACTAAAAATACAAAAATTATCTGGCATGATGGTGCATGCCTGTAGTCCCAGCTATTCGGGAGCCTGAGGCAGGAGAATCGCTTGAACCTGGGAGGCGGAGGTTGCAGTGAGCTGAGATGGTGCTACTGTACTCCAGCCTGGTGACAGAGTGAGACTCCATCTCAAAAAAACGAAACAAACAAACAAAAAAAAAATAAAAAGGTTTGTTTCTCAATACCTAATGCATGTGGGGCATAAGACCTAGATGACAGGCTGATAGATGCAGCAAACCACCATAGCACATGTATACCTGTGTAACAAACCTGAATGTTCTGCACGTGTACCCAGAACTTAAAGTTAAAAAAAAAAAAAAAAAAAAAAGATTTGTTTCTTTCCAGACTTCAAAGAACTTAGTTCTCCACTCTCTGGGGTTCTGTTTCCGTTTTCTAAGTCACCACCTGCATCTCCTTTGCTTTCTTCTTGGGGTCTTCCTAACAGCCAGACAGTCGGTCACCCAGAGCTCTGCTCTCATCCGGGAATCCAGCCTGAATGGTGGTGGCCATTTCTAGGTTGGGGCTTCTTTTAAGCTGGTAAGAGAATTCCTAATAAATTTTAGAATATGTGGGTTGAATTTGAGCAAAATATACTAATTGCAGGCACATTTAGAAGTGTCCTGACAACCCCTTCAATCCTCACATAATTTTATCACACAACGTTTCTCATAAAATGGACTTGTGACAATAACTGGAGACCTGCAGCCACCCAGCGATGCGGTGTGGAAGCTGAAAGCCGGCCGAGCTGTGTCCGCCTGCTGACGGGCTCCTTCCCTGGCTGCTGTGTCCGCCCGCTGACGGGCTCCTTCCCTGGCTGCTGTGTCCGCCCGCTGACGGGCTCCTTCCCTGGCTGCTGTGTCCGCCCGCTGACGGGCTCCTTCCCTGGCTGCAGCTTCTTGGTAAAAAAGGTTCAAACTGCTGCTTCAGCAAAAATGCAATGAATGATTCCATGGGGTTTTAGGGGCCTGGGTTCAATGCTGGAGGTCAGACAGTCCCGTGGCTCTGAGAGTCTCTGCGTAGATGCCCCTGACTGGTGCCCTTTGCTCCGAGCCTGGGGCCGCTCTGCTGTCATTGAGGTCAGAAGCTCCTGGGGTCGCTTCCTGCTGCCTGTGGCCTCCCCGCAGCCTACCCTCCGTCTCACAACTCAAGGCCCTCGGCCTCGCTGAAAATGCCAGCAGCCCTTTGCAAGGATGACGGTGACTCCCTGTGTGTCTCAGAACAGCTTCGGCCTCTGTTCAGTTCACCACCACGCTTTACACAAAAGGACAGACAATGCTGAAATCAGTAAGTGCTGCAGTAAGACGTTCAGTAAAAACAGAAATGATCCAGAGAGAAAGAGAACCGCCTTCACCCTGTGGTAGTCATCACTTCTGTGAAAGGAGAATAAATTCTGGGACCCCAGAATCACTAAGCCAAGGGGAAAAGTCAAGCTGGGAACTGCTTCAGGCAAACCTGCCTCTCATTTTATTCCTAAGTAAGATGGCTACAAACATAAAAAGTTACACAGCTCCCTTACCACTTGCTTGTAGGGAATCCTCGTGGGCCTCAAGATCTTCTTCTTCTTCTTTTTTTTAAGTGTCTTGCTCTGTCACCCAGGCTGGAGTGCAATGGCACTATGTCAGCTCACTGCAACCTCTGCCTCCCGGGTTCAAGTGATTCTCCTGTGTCAGCCTCCCAAGTGGCTGGGATTACAGGCATGTGCCACTGCACCCGGATAATTTTTGTATTTTTATTAGAGACAGGGTTTCACCATGTTGGCCAGGCTGGTTTTGAACTCCTGACCTTAAGTGATCCGGCCACCTTGGACTCCCAAAGTGCTGGGATTACAGATGTGAGCCACTGTGCCCAGCCGTGCCTCAATATCTTTACCCTAAAACAGTTGTGTGGAATTTCACCCTGGCAATGTGAGTTCACAGCTTATCTTCCCAGGTGCTGGACGGGGACAGAACTCACTGAGGCCAATGTGCATCTGATGACTTCCTCTGCCCTGTATTCATGGACAAATGCAGTTTCACTGAGCCAGACTAAGGCACAAGTGGCTCTTCCTCTACCCCTCTCTCACTTGTAAATTGCATAGTCACTGAAAGGCTGATCAGAGACTCAAAAGAGTGCCACCGTTTGTCTCTTATCTGTGACGTGAAAGTTCCAGGCTTCGTGTTGTCCCGCCTTTCTGGACCTAACTAGTATACATCTTATACATACTGATTGATGTCTGTTTTCCTCCTCAAATGTTTAAAATCAAGCTGTGCCCTGACCACCTTGGGCACGTGTAGTCAGGACCTCCTGAGGCTGTGTGACGGGCACATCCTTAACTTTGGCAAAATAAACTTCTTGAGCTGATTGAAACCTGTCTCAGCTACTTTTGGGTTCACTCCTTCCTGCTGTGGGTCTACACAAGTGGTACTTTGGGTGTCCTCACAAAATACAACACTTTGTGTCTCTAAAACATAGCAGTGTGCTTTTTCATCGCTTACGTGCGTCTCTGCCATGTGGCTTCTAAGGGAGTGTTGTTTTCAGTTGAAGGAGCAGCTTTACTCCCAAGGAAGAGGGGGTGGATGATTGTGGACCATGTGGCCATCTCCCTAGCAGTTCTTACCAGTCCCTCGGACCCTGCTGCAGTTACAATTCACAGGACCCCAAGGAAAGAAATACAAGCAATAAGAATTTATTGAAAGATGTTCTAAGGCTCTAATGGAAGACAAACATTATTCAAAGATATTTACTATTCTAGCCCTGGGCCAAAGGGCTGAAACTGGAAAGAAGGAATTTCAGGCATTTGCAGTAGGAATTTGGGGACCTGAGTACCTTTCCTCAAAATCACCCCATTGCCTCTAACATCACCCCAAGGCGAGAGTCACAGCTTCAGAAGGGCAGGCTGTGGCAGAGGAACAAAATAGTCATCACAACATGCCTTTCATTTGACTGGCTACCTCGGATTCATGTCCTACAAGCTGGGCTGGGCTGGTTAGAACCAACGTTGCTGAGGTAGCTACTGCACAAATACTTCCCTTTCCCTCGGTGTCTGAAGCTTGGCCATCGAATATCTTTCTACAAAGTCTGGAGGTTTGGGGGAGCATATCCCAGAGGAAAACTTTCATGTCAGAGGGGACCAGGGCGCCAGAGACCCCCAGACTGTGCAGGTGCCCTCACAGAGACAGCTGGGGCCAGTCTGGGCACTTAGGGCTTCCACTCCACAGGAAGACTACCCAAAGCTCAGGTGCCAGGGTGTAAATGCCTCCTGTTTTAGAGGCAGAACTCACTCCCTCACCTCTCACTGTCCCGTGGGCCCAGCTAGAGGCGGCAGGGATTGCCCAGGACAGTCCTTAACCTTGCACTGTGGGTTTCCACCCATTTCAACAGATGCATTTCTGTTCAGCCAACTTTTATTGCATGATGGTTGCAGAGGACATTTCATCCTTCCCAGGGACGTATTTACAATGAGCAAACATTCTCTGGGAACTCAGGGTCTTCACCAATTCTTCTAAGGCTCAGGGATCATGGGTGGATCTGGCCCTATCTAGTTGTAGGCATCTTGACCTACAATGTTCCACAATACTCCCCACGGCCATTTTGGTGTCCCCCCAGGACGGCCACAGGTCCTATTACAAGACAGGCGTGGGGAGAACATCACCAGGAGTGGTGGGGGAGCCAGCAGGAGCCGCCCTCAATATCCCACCCATGGTGGTTTGTCCTCCTATCCTCTGGTGAGTGTTGGCTGGTGTGATCCCAGCACATGCTTGTGAGCCTTGAGGGACCCTGTCTCTACCACGTGTCCTAACACCGAGGGCTCTTCACTTGCAGCATCCATGACTCAGATGTGGCCATTGAATATCAGGCCCTGGATACTGACAGAGGGAGAGGAAGGTGCAAAACAACCCAAGACAAGAGTGGGGCGCTGGTGCCGTCAGGTGGAGGCGGAGGCGCCGCTCACGTCAGGATCACAGGGGCCGCTTCCCTGCCCATTCATCCGTGTATTCATTCATTCACTCACTCAAGGAACGCTTGCTGTTTGAGGACCTGCTGTGTGCTAGGCATTGTGTAGAGAAAATACAGGCCCAGAGAAATTGTGACTTGGATAAAGTCACTGAGCTGGGCTTGGCGACTTCACTGTTGAGCTGGGTGCGCTCTGCTTGTCTCTCCAGACCCATTCTCCCTGCATGCATTCTTACACACTGCTCTGCACCGCGTAAGGCTGGCCTCCGGACACATTCTGGCTCCTTTGTCCAGTGGCTTCGCGTTGTATTCCACCAGTGAGAGGCACTGACAGGAGGTGGAAAGCAGGGAGGAGAGGCCAGGCTATGTACTGCCCTGGGATGTCTTTGCTGGGTTGCAGTATGGCAATGTTTGCCCTTCTCCACCTAATGCTCCTGGGCTCCACCTTTTCTAACAGTTACAGCTCTCAGGAGGTTCAGATAACCAAGCCCTCCCCTTCCATCTCAGGCTAAGGAATGCCAATGGCTTCCTAAAGATGTGGGCTCCAGGTTCACTCATCTTCCTTTGTTGATTTCCCTTAACCTGGCCAGTAGCTTCGGGGGTACCCCTCCCATAAACTTGCTTCATTTGCTTTTATTCAAGCATGCTGTTTCTGTTAGCATCCTGACTGGTGCAATAATTGGTACTCAAAGTCCCTGCAGCAAGTAGAATCTCAAAACGGGACCCCGGGATTGTGCAGAGCAGGTTTGCTAATTACTAATCCCAAGGGAGGACTCCCACACAGCGTAGAAGGCAAAGATCGTCACCCTGCCTGCTTCCAGGAGTAGGAGTCTAGTCGCTTCTGCCCGTGGCATCTTGGGCGACAGATTTACCAGCTGCCCAAGTCTGTGAAACAAAACACACTCACATGAAACCAGCTATATGAGGAGGGTGTTCCTTAGGAACTGGCAGCCAGGGACACAAGATGTCTCAGATCCATTTTGAGCCTGTCCCCCAAGGCTCAAGAACGCTATCCTGGGGCAGATGGAGTCTCAACTGCGTGTGCTCCACTTGCACCACGGCCGAGGGACCCTGAAGGACAGCCCACCTGGGTAATACAGCGCAGGGCTGGGCAAAGCTTTGAAGGACATCCTGCCTCCCAGCTGGAACCGGGCTGTCCTGGGCAGCCCCTTCCTACCTCAAGATCTGAAACTCTTTAGGAGGAACAGGACAAGGCCTGACTGCTTCAGGCAGTTCCTCTGTCTCTCAGGATGTTACGTCTCCAGCATATCTTATGGTTATTCTGAGAGCTACATGCTGGGAAAAAGGAGAGAAATGGGTCGGTTCAAGGCTACTTGGAGAACTATCCTGAGAGCCCCTGGGACTGTGTGCTCACATCTTGGATGAATGCACAGATCATTTTTCTCATGGAGAGAAAATGGCTTTAAATAGAAGGTGAGACCCCAGCTGATCCCATGAGAAGGGTGACTTCAGCTGGGGCGCTGTGTCCCAGGGCTTCCTAAGCCTGAGATTCTCAATGCGGAATCTGGGAAACAGGACGGAAAGCAAGGGAGGAATAGAAAAAGACCTTGTGGCCATTTTCACGATATTGATTCTTCCTATCCATGAGCATGGTATGTTCTTCCATTTGTTTGTGTCCTCTTTTATTTCACTGAGCAGTGGTTTGTAGTTCTCCTTGAAGAGGTCCTTCACATCCCTTGTAAGTTGGATTCCTAGGTATTTTATTCTCTTTGAAGCAATTGTGAATGGAAGTTCATTCATGATTTGGCTCTCTGTTTGTCTGTTACTGGTGTATACGAATGCGTGTGATTTTTGCACATTAATTTTGTATCCTGAGACTTTGCTGAAGTTGCTTATCAGCTTAAGGAGATTTTGGGCTGAGACAATGGGATTTTCTAAATATACAATCATGTCATCTGCAAAGAGGGACAATTTGACTTCTTCTTTTCCTAACTGAATACCCTTGATTTCTTTCTCTTGCCTGATTGCCCTAGCCAGAACCTCCAACACTATGTTGAATAGGAGTGGTGAGAGAGGGCATCCCTGACTTGTGCCAGTTTTCAAAGGGAATTTTTCCAGTTTTTGCCCATTCAGTATGATATTGGCTGTGGGTTTGTCATAAATAGCTCTTATTATTTTGAGATACATTCCATCAATACCGAATTTATTGAGCGTTTTTAGCATGAAGGGCTGTTGAATTTTGTCAAAAGCCTTTTCTGCATCTATTGAGATAATCATGTGGTTCTTGTCTTTGGTTCTGTTTATATGCTGGATTATGTTTATTGATTTGCGAATGTTGAACCAGCCTTGCATCCCAGGGATGAAGCCCACTTGATCATGGTGGATAAGCTTTTTGATGTGCTGCTGAATGGCCATACTGCCCAAGGTTATTTATAGATTCAATGCCATCCCCATCAAGCTACCAATGAGTTTCTTCACAGAATTGGAAAAAACTGCTTTAAAGTTCATATGGAACCAAAAAAGAGCCCGCATCTCCAAGACAATCCTAAGTCAAAAGAACAAAGCTGGAGGCATCACGCTACCTGACTTCAAACTATACTACAAGGCTACAGTAACCAAAACAGCATGGTACTGGTACCAAAACAGAGATATAGACCAATGGAACAGAACAGAGTCCTCAGAAATAATACCACACATCTATAGCCATCTGATCTTTGACAAACCTGAGAGAAATAAGAAATGGGGAAAGGATTCCCTATTTAATAAATGGTGCTGGGAAAATTGGCTAGCCATAAGTAGAAAGCTGAAACTGGATCCTTTCCTTACTCCTTATACGAAAATTAATTCAAGATGGATTAGAGACTTAAATGTTAGACCTAATACCATAAAAACCCTAGAGGAAAACCTAGGTAGTATCATTCAGGACATAGGCATGGGCAAAGACTTCATGTCTAATACACCAAAAGCAACGGCAGCAAAAGCCAAAATTGACAAATGGGATCTCATTAAACTAAAGAGCTTCTGCACAGCAAAAGAAACTACCATCAGAGTGAACAGGCAACCTACAGAATGGGAGAAAATTTTTGCAATCTACTCATCTGACAAAGGGCTAATATCCAGAACCTACAAAGAACTCAAACAAATTTACAAGAAAAAAGCAAACAACCCCATCAAAAAGTGGGCAAAGGATATGAACAGACATTTCTCAAAAGAAGACATTCATACAGCCAACAGACACATGAAAAAATGCTCATCATCACTGGCCATCAGAGAAATGCAAATCAAAACCGCAATGAGATACCATCTCACACCAGTTAGAATGGCGATCATTAAAAAGTCAGGAAACCACAGGTGCTGGAGAGGATGTGGAGAAATAGGAACACTTTTACACTGTTGGTGGGATTGTAAACTAGTTCAACCATTATGGAAAACAGTATGGCGATTCCTCAAGGATCTAGAACTAGATGTACCATATGACCCAGCCATCCCATTACTGGGTATATACCCAAAGGATTATAAATCATGCTGCTATAAAGACACATGCACACGTATGTTTATTGCGGCACTATTCACAATAGCAAAGACTTGGAATCAACCCAAATGTCCATCAGTGACAGACTGGATTAAAAAAATGTGGCACATATACACCATGGAATACTATGCAGCCATAAAAAAGGATGAGTTCGTGTCCTTTGTAGGGACATGGATGCAGCTAGAAACCATCATTCTTAGCAAACTATCACAAGAACAGAAAACCAAACACCGCATGTTCTCACTCATAGGTGGGAACTGAACAATGAGATCACTTGGACTCAGGAAGGGGAACATCACACACCGGGGCCTATCATGGGGAGGGGGGAGGGGGGAGGGATTGCATTGGGAGTTATACCTGATGTAAATGACGAGTTGATGGGTGCTGACGAGTTGATGGGTGCAGCACAGCAACATGGCACAAGTATACATATGTAACAAACCTGCACGTTATGCACATGTACCCTAGAACTTAAAGTAATAATAATAATAATAATAATAATAAAAAAGAAAAAGACCTTGTTTCGCTGATTCTCAATAAGCCAAGTTTAGCAGTTCCATGGGTGCCCCTGGTCAGAAAAGGAGAGCTCCGGTTCCATTTCTTCTAATAATTTACTCTGTGACCGTGGGAAATTTACTCCATTCTAGCACTCTGCATGATACATGATTCTACATGAAGGCCAGTTATTTTTATTTTCATATTCCTCTCTCTCTCCTCTTTATTACTGCCTTACTTAGAAAGTAGTAGCTTTTTCTCAATATTCCCAAAGACATATTTCAAAAGTTTTTTTTTTTATGACTTATTGGAAATAATGCTATTAGAGAATGAGAAAGTACTAGAAATACCGCTGGCTGGCTCCGTGCAGATGCGTGGACTGGGCACTCTGGTGGTGACGGTTATTCAACTCCAGAAGCCAGCAGGGCTCTGAACTCTGTCCCCAGCCAAGTGATTTGCCGGCATTGGGAGACAACTTCGCCAGCCCGGAGAGAAATGCAGCAGGGAAGAGGCTGTGTCCTGGTTGACTGCATGAAGGTTTTTTTTAAAATTTGAGACAGGATCTCACTTTGTTGCCCAGGCTGGAGTGCAGTGGCACAATCATGGCTCACTGTAGCCTCAATCTCCAGGCTCAAGTGATCCTCCTGTTTCAGCCTCCTGAGTAGCTGGGACATGCCACCATACCTGGCTAATTTTTGTTTTGTTTTTGTTTTGCTTTGTTTTTGGTAGATGGGGTTTTAACAACAACAACAAAAAAGTTCACAGTGTTGCCCAGGCTTGTCTCAAACTCCTGGGCTCAAGCTATCTGCCCACCTCGGCCTCCCAAAGTGTTGGGATTATAGGTGTGAGGCACTGCACCTAGCCTCATTAAGATTTTAATATGCCTAAGTTTATCTTTTTTTTAAAAACCCATGCTGAGTATATAGGAAAAGAGACAACATATAAATGAGCTTTTTCACAATCAAGTTAAATATTACTTAAATAAGCTGAGCTTTCCTAACCAAATGCTGCCACAGGTATGATTTTAAAATATTTTTCTTTTTCAGAATAGTGCTTTTTTTTAGAGACAGAGTCCTGCTATGTTACTCAGGCTGGTCTTGAACTCCTGGATTCAAGCAATCCTCCCACCTCAGCCTCCCAAAGTGCTCAGACTATAGGCGTAAGCCCCTGTGCCCGGCTTGCACAAAGCCTTGATATCTTCTGTGACTGGCAGGTATCCAGTGGTTCCCAGAAGACCACTTGTGAGTATGCAGGAAGAAGGGGGTTTATTTCTGAAGGTCCAGACTTAGTGTGTCCATAAAATCAGCCTCTTCATGCTCATCACCCAAGGCTGCACTGTTCCCTCTTTAGTCATTATGGGGAGATGGTGCTATGTGTCCTAACAGCCAAAAATGCCCCTTACTAGAAGGCAGGGCTTCAGCTAAGCCTTGGCCTTAGTGTAGCAGATCCCCCGTGGGGGGGTCTCCTCAGCCAGTGATGACTTATTCTCTGGAAACTGACCCAGGACATGGGAGACGCTCATGGTTTCTGAGCCTTCTTGTCCTCCCCATGCACTCACTTGTGGTCACTGACTGATTTGGGAACAGCATCATTTTCATCTCAGGCCAATCACATTCGTCCTCCCGGGAATGGGAACGGTGAGCGGTGGCCACGCAGACTGGAGCTGGGGCCCTGGTGATTGTGCAGAGCGCTGGGAGCTTGGCCAGGACTGTCTAGTTTCCGTTTTCCGTGGTTTGGCTGTTCAGCCCTTCCCTCAAATTTGGGAGTTACTCAGTTCCTCGGAAATGTGTCCAGTTCGAGTTTGTGAGTGTCATTTTCTATGTCTTCCCTTTTATTCCTGGGGTGGTGGAGAGGAAGGCAGCACACGCTTCTGATTGGCCTGCAAGACCCCCTCAGCGTGTCCTCATTCCCACCGAGACCTGGTTCCCAGCGCCTCTGAAGGCACATCCCGAACAGTGACGGAAGCTCGTGCACAACCCTCTGCCTTTGCTGCATCGAAACTGGCTTCACATCTGTCTCTTTCCTCCTCCCCAGTCTCACCTCAACGTCACGGTGCAGCTCAGCCTCCTCCTCCGTGAAGACTTCTTTGTCCCCTTCTTTGGCGCTCTCTTTCCGGTGCTATGGGATTAGTTAGGCCCCACACTGTGACATTCTATCCATCACCCAGAGTTTCCGGCGTGTTTCTGCTCCCTGGAAGCATGGACTCATTCTGACACTTCCTTTCTGTCCCTCAGTGCTGAACGCAGAATCACACACCTTCAGATGCTCAGTGGCATTTTACTCAGCAGAGATGGGAAGGAGCAAACATTTCGAGGAACAAGAAGACTCCAGCTCCTCATCAGGATAAAGACTGTATTTTCAAAGGAAGTCAGACCAGAATGAGGCCGGCATCGAGTGTCAGGATGTCACTTGTCCCAGGTGTGAGTCCTCAAAATGCAAACACAGCCACTAATTGTAAGGAGCCTCCACAGAGACAGTGACAGCTGATGAAAGGAAGCGGCATGGAGGAAAGGACAGTGGCATAGGAAGAGTGACCTATTCCATTGGGGTGGAAGGATGCTGTTCAGACTCAGCCAGCAGTCATCGAGTTCCTCCCTTGTCCTAGAGACTGGTCTGAGTGTTTTCACACT
The DNA here is from genome assembly GCF_049350105.2 of Macaca mulatta. Lineage (NCBI taxonomy): Eukaryota > Metazoa > Chordata > Mammalia > Primates > Cercopithecidae > Macaca > Macaca mulatta. The sequence continues at coordinate 192,457,288 of NC_133408.1, forward strand.
ATCCAGTTTAATTTACATACAACCCGGTGAGGTGCATAGTCCAGGCTCAGAGGCAAGAGGATTGAAGCTCAGGATGCTAAGTGACTTGTCCATGGTCAGATGGTGATTAAGGTGCAGAGCTTGGGCAGGAATCCAGGTGTCTCCCAGGTGTTCTGACTCCACAGCATCTTCTCTCCATAGCCTTTGGCTTTCCTTTTACGTGAGTCACTGTGGTCATCCTTTCAGCTGTGAGCTTCACCACTAGAGACTGGTTGACTAAACTGTGCTGGACGCGTATGTTTGTTGCAGCACTATTCACAACAGCAAAGATTGGAACCAACCCAAATGCTCATCAATGATAGACTGGATAAAGAAACGTGGCACATATACACCATGGAACACTATGCAGCCGGAAAAAAGAATGAGTTCATGTCAATTGCAGGGACATGGATGAAGCTGGAAACCATCATTCTCAGCAAATTAACACAAGAACAGAAAACCACATGTTCTCACTCACAAATGGGAGTTGAACAATGAGAACACATGAACACAGGGAGGGGAACATCACACACCAGGGTCTGTTGGGGGGTGGGGGGCAAGGGGGAGAGAGCATTAGGACAAATACCTAATGCATGCGGGGCTTAAAACCTAGATGAGAAGTTGACAGGTGCAGCAAACCACCATGGCACATGTATACCTGTGTAACAAACCAATCCTCAGGTTAGCTGAGTTTCATACTCTAGCACTTTCCTGAAGGAGACTCGTAAGAGCAATATCATTTGAATTCTTTCCTGTTAAAAACTTTTGTCTGTCATCTATACATGAAGGACCATTTGGCTGGATGCAAAAATACTTGGCTTACACTCTCTGTACTTGAAGGCCTAGTATGTATCGTTACATTGTCTGCTGGCTCTGAATTTTGCTGAGGCAAGCCCGATTTCTTCCCTTAGAGGTGACTTTCTTTGTCTGGCTGCAGGAAGGATTCCTTTTTAATCTTTGAAGTTCAGTGACTTTAATAGCCCATGTTGTAAGGTCAACAATTCTGGGTTAATTTTCCCTGGTACATTGTATTTCTTTTAAATGTGTACATACAAATCTTTATTTTATAAAAGAGTTCTTCAATTATAAATTTAATTTGTTCCATTATTCTGATTTTTTTTGGTAAAAAAATTTAATTATGTATGCATTGACTTGCTTTTAATCGTTTTCTCCATATATTCTATTCTCTCTAGTCATTTTAAATTCAGTCTTTGGGGTTGGGCGCGGTGGCTCACGCCCGTAATCCCAGCACTTTGGGAGGCTGAGGTGGGCAGATCACCTGAGGTCAGGAGTTCAAGACCAGCCTAACCAAATGGAGAAACCTTGTCTCTACTAAACATACAAAATTAGCTGGGTATGGTGGCGCATGCCTGTAATCCCAGCTACTTGGGAGGCTGAGGCAGGAGCAATGTTTGAACCCAGGAGGTGGAGATTACATTGAGCTGAGATCGCGCCATTGTACTCCAGCCTGGGCAACAAGAGCAAAACTCCGTCTCAAAATAATAATAATAATAATGATTCAGTTTTTGTTTTCACTCTATCACTTGTGTAGTTTTTGTCCCCGGAATCACTTAGCGGCTGAGCCAGGATCTACGCCTGTGGTTTGCCCTCGTCTCATTCCAATTTCGTCTTAATTTCTGCAATGATTTTATTTCCTTCTCCAATTTATTTCCCCAGTTTGCCCACTGCTGCTTCCTCTTGTTCTTACCATCTCATGCTCTCTTTCCTGAGTAACTAAGTGTCTGCTTGATGTTCTTCCTCAATAGAGGCAATTCTTAAGATTTAAGAAAATGCACATGAAATATCAGGTCACCATTTTTAATTGTTTCATGGCAACATTTTTTTGGTGGGTGTGATTTTTCTGTTAGTACATTTGATTGCTCATTTCCTGCCTTTTTCTAACAGCATCTTTAACTTATTTGTATTAGTTATTAATAAATAAGTTAGACTTTCCTGGAGGCATGAGGGGTCTTCTAGACTCTTTTCTGCTGCTACAGATGGAAATTGTTTCCTGAAAATAAGACTCATCCATGTAATAAGCTTTGACCTCAATAGTAGGCAATCAGTATATAGTTGTGGGTTGAATAAATTCTAGGAAAGTGTGTGATTAATGCATTCATACTCAGTAGTAAGCGGCTTTGCACTGATTTTCAGGAGCTGAATGGGCGACTTCTTGTTGAGGCTGATTAAACCTCAGGGAATAGATAATAAATTAAGAATATCCTTTGTAATACAAATGAAGTTATTATATATGTAAAAACAACTTAAAAGTGTTTTAAAGAGAGATAAATCTAAAATGTTTCCCTTCTCTGTTTTCGGCATTAAAAACTGAAATTATAAAATTGAGTATAAAAATAATTAAAAATCAGCTCTCTGTACTGTAGTGTGGGAGCTAATAGAAACAGGAGGGAGGGAAGAACTAGAGGGAAAGGAGGAGGAAGGGACATCAGGAGAGAAAAACAACTTTGCTTCTCAGAGAAGCAAAAAGCCCAGATGCCCGGGAGGCCTCACGAGGGATGCCTGGGGGCCGGGAGGGACTGGAGGGTTCGCCCTGTGTGGTAGGAATGTCCTCAGCGGGCAGGCTGCCAGGCAGCCGCAGCGTTTATTTCTCCATGGTGCCACACGCGGAACCGAGCGTCTGAGTCCAGCAGAACGGTGCTCACTCTGTCTCCCAGGCTGGAGTGCACTGGCTCAATCTTGGCTCACTGCAACCTCCGCCTCCTGGTGCCATTAATCTGGATAACTGAAGTCAGGGCCAAGCCAAGGGGGAGTGCTCCTCCGCAATCACCAAAATGCAGGAAGTGCCCTGCCTGGGAGCCTGCAGAAAAACCGGCCTGTAGACAAATCTTGGCAGTAAAAGCCGGGTGACCTTGGGCAAATTACTTCTCTTGTCTGGGCCTCTATCTCTCATCTGTACGACAAGGAAGTGACCCCATGGCCTCCTCTTGTCCCCTCGGTTCCAACAATTTCATTATTAAAGTTGTCTTCGGACAGGGACGGATGGCGTATCTCCGGGCACCCAGTCTGATGTTGAGCCGTTATGGCTGGAATGTGTCTTTGCAGAGAGCCGCTGTCCTGCGTGGACGCCAGCTTTGCCCAGCAGTCATGCTGGGTGGGACAGTGGCACCAGGGGAGGAGACAGGACTGGGGCAGCGCGGGGAGTGAAGACTCAGTCTTTCCACATCTGCTCCGTCTGGAGGATCTCCTGGCTTCAGGGACTTCAGGGACTTTGGCTTGAAGACAGAAATGAAATTCTCAATAATTTCAAAAAGAGGAAAAATGCTGTAGTCCCCTCCTACACATTGCCACCCACATTCTCTTTCTTTTCTTTTTTTTTTTTTTTTTTTTTTTGAGAAAGAGCCTCACTCTGGCTCCCAGGCTGGAGTGCATGGGCGCAACCTCGGCTTGCCGCAACCTCGGCTCACCGCAACCTCGGCTCACTGCAACCTCGGCTCACTGCAACCTCGGCTCACTGCAACCTCGGCTCATTACAACCTCCGCCTCCTGGGTTCAGCGATTCTTATGCCTCAGCCTCCTGAGTAGCTGGGACTACAGGCACCGGCCATAACCCTCGGCTAATGTTTTGCCTTTTAGTAGAGACGCGGTTTTGCCATGTTTCCCAGGCTGGTCTCGAACTCCTGAGCTCAGGCAATCCTCCTGCCTCGGCCTCCCAAAGTACTGGGATTACAGGTGTGAGCCACCACACCCAGCCCACAGCATTCTCTTTCTAAAACAAATCTTACTATTCCCCGTGTGTCTACTGACTGACAACGTCCCTTGGCCTGAAGTTTGCATTTTGGGCCTTTAAGGACAGACACTTTGTTTTACTCGTCTTCCCGTCCTCAGAACTTAGAGTGGGACCTCACGTGAACCCTGATGGCTGAGGCCCTGCTGTCTTGAGACTCATGTCCAGGTCCATCCTCCTTACAGAGCCCTGTGCCTCAAACCGAGGGCTGAACGGAGGAAGGGAGAGAGAGGGTGGCTGCTACTGAGCGAGCAGACTTTCTCTCCGCAGACTTAGGCTTTCTTCGGGGTCATCCGTGGTTTAAATTAAAATAAGTCAAATGGTTTCAACCTGGGAGTTCCCTGATAGAACGTGTGGCAGCCAGATGCTAAGGGGCTCCTTATCCCCACTTTCCAGCATCTCATCTTGTGGACGCCTCTGCCCGCCACAGAACAACCAAATGTTGCTTCCACGAGTGTTGCTTCCATGAATATGTTATGTAAGATTAGAAGATGTTACGCATTTTGTCCGGCTGACTGACTCTCTTGCCTCTCTCCCTTGCTGGATTTTTTTTTTTTTTTTTTTTTTTTGAAACAGGGTCTCACTCTGTCACCTAGGCTGGAGTGCAATGGCATGATCCCACTCACTGCAACCTTGACCTGTGCTCAAGCAATCCTCCAGCCTCAGCCTCCTGAGTCACTGGGACCACAGGTGCATGTCCTGCCCAGCTAATTTTTGTATTTTTTTTATAGAGATGAGGTTTTGCCATGTTGCTCAGGCTGGTCTCAAACTCCTGAGCTCAAGCAATCTGCCACCTCAGCCTCCCAAAGTGCTGGGATTACAGGCGTGAGCCGCAGCACCCGGCCTCCTTGCTGGCTTTTGTGATGCACACTGCCATAGGCGCCGCCGCGCCCTGCCTCCGTGCTGGTTTTAATGGTGCACACTGCCATATGCAGACTGCCATACCTGGCCTCTTTGCTGGCTTTCATGGTGCACACTGCCATATGCAGAGACCTGCAGGACAGGGAACTGCAGGTGGCCTCCAGCAGCCATCAGCCAGCAGCCAGCAGGGAGCTGAGATCTCGCCCCACCTCATAAGGCACTGAATCTTGCTCTCAGCCTTGTGAGCTCAGAGGTGAAGCCTCAGAGGAGACTCCAGCCCTGGCCGATGCCGTGAGTGCAACCCAATGAGAGACGTTGGTGCCACAGGGGAGCCTGCTGAGTCGTGCCTGGATTCCTGATTGACAGAAATTGGGTCATAATATATGTGCATCGTTTTAAGCTACCAAGTGTGTGCTGATTTGTTCTGTAGCTAAGAATAACTAGTAAAGAAAGTACCCAGCGTTAGCTACTCTCAAGGTTCAGGGCACAACCTTTAAGACTGCCATGTTGGTGTAAGTCTCTGAAACCAGTCACAAGATTGGGGATATCAGGGACCACCCTCAGTTCAGACCATCTGGCTAAGAATATGGGGTTCCTATGACCACCTTCAGGTTCAGTAATTCACTAGAACAACTCACAGAACTCAGGAAAGTGCCATACTTACAATCACAGTTTCATTATCGCAGAAGGATACAAATTAGACCTGGCCAAAGGAAGAGATGCAGAGGATGAAGTCTGGGGGCTCCCATCACCCTCTCAGCGTGGATGTGTGATGGTATGGCCTCTCTGCACCTGGGAGCTCACCTGAGTCTGGGGATTTTATGGAGGCTTCGTTGCCTAGGCATTATTGGTTGAATCATTGCTTTTGCAGTAAACTCCCCCTCCGTTCTCCTTCTCTTCCCTGTTTGAACTGATATATTAGGCTGTTCTTGAATTGCTATAAAGAAATACCTGAGACTGGGTAATTTACTTATTTTATTTTATTTTTTATTTTACTTTAAGTTCTGGGATAAATGTGCAGGTTTGTTACATAGGTATACATGTGCCCTGGTGGTTTGCCGGATCTATCAACCCATCATCTAGGTTTCAAGCCCTGCGTGCATTGGGTATTTGTCCTAATGCTCTCCCTCCCCTTGCCCCCCACCCCCCGATAGGTCCCGGTGTGTGATGTTCCCCTCCCTGTGTCCGTGTGTTCTCATTGTTTAACTCCCGTCTATGAGTGAGAACATGCGGTGTTTGGTTTTCTGTTCCTGTGTTAGTTTTCTGGGAAGGATAGCTTCCAACTTCATCCATACCCCTGCAAAGGACATGAACTCATTCTTTTTTATGGCTGCATAGTATTCCATGGTGTATATGTGCCACATTTTCTTTATCCAGTCTATCATTGATGGGCATTTGGGTTGGTTCCAACCTTTGCTATTGTAAACAGTGCTGCAATAAACATATGTGTGCGTGTGTCATTAATTGGCTCCAGTTTCTGCAGACTGTACAGGAAACATAGCAGCATCTGCTTCTGGGGAGGCCTCAGGAAGATTTTGCTCATGGTGAAGAGTGAAGCAGGAGTAGGCACTTTACATGGCTGGATCAGGAGCAAGAGAGAGAGAGGAAGGTGCCACACTCTTATAAACAACCAGATCTTGCAAGAACTCACTATTGTGAGGACAGCACCAAAGGGATGGTGCTAAACCGTTCGTGAGAAATCTGCCCCCATGATCCAGTCCTCTCCCATCAGGCCCTACCTCCAACACTGGGGATTACAATTCAACATGAGATTCGGGTGGCCACAAATATCCAAACCATATCAGCTGATGTCACGCAGCTCAAAGTTCCAAACCTCGAATGATATGGCTGTTCTTTCTGGCTGGCCCCACCCTGAGTCACCTCATGTATAAACTGCCAGATGGTTGGAAGGGCCCACCGTGAACAGACACTCCTGTCGCTTGGGACCTTCTAGGAGTTCAGGGACTTTCTCCCAGGACCTGGGACAGAGACCAGGCCTTTCTTTGGGTAAAGTGAATTCTTCAAGAGGCAGCAGGGATGGTTTCTGGGCAATGGAAAGGAGTATTGGTTATTTAGGAAGCAGAGGATGGGTCCCGCCCTAAGGACAGGGGCCTGGAGGCCAGGCTGAACACAGCTCGGGTTGAAGTTGTCCTCGTGTGAGACCCACTAAGGTCGGTAGAATTTTTCATGCAGAGGATTTTCAGGAAAAAGTAGCCTAACATTTGAAAAAGGGCAAAACATGGTTTCACAACCTTTGAATATCATGCCAAGCATCTTCCAGTAAGCCCAGCTGAAGGTCGTCTGACTCATGGGAAGGGGAATTGTGTCTCACTAGCAATTCATTGAGACCCAGGTGTTTTACAACCCCGTAAAATTAGACGTTAACTTGCAGAAATCTGACAAAGGGTTCTCATTTTTTTCTGACTAATAGCAAAGATAACCTCAAAGTTTATGGTTTTATTGACTTATAGGACATTTACCAGTTTCTTAATATAGAATTCAGCAAACGTACTTCCTTCTCCCTCTGCCTGTTGTTCTCTTCCCCGCTGTTGATTTCTCTTTCATTCTCGCCTTCTCTCCTGTCCCCCTTTCTCTTCGCCTCCTTCCCTTGGCTCCTCACAGCCTTCCCTGTCTCTACTGCCTGCGACTCCTTCTACAATCACAGTGACCTGAATACTCTGCTTCCTCCCCACTGTGTGGCAAGCAGAGGCTGTGTGTCCCCAGTCCCAGAAAACAGGAGGTGTATTTCCGTAGCAATATTTGATTTCCCTAAGTATAGTGAAGAATAATGCCCAATTCCAAACTGGTTCATTGAGTCCCCATGTATTGCTCCCTGGGGGGGAGGGTAAGAGATCTGTGTGTCCTTAACTGTTCCTGCAGATCAGGGAAAAATAAAAGAGCAGTGAGCAATAAATTATAGGATAAATGAAAATATACACAGGACCTCTGCGATTCTGTCTGAATGCAACGCTGGGTTCTAATCAATATAATGTATTTTTTATTATTAAATAGCCCATTATAATATAATGGGGCAATAAATACTGATAAAAGTGTTCCCAGTGAGTCATTCCTTTTGGAATAATGACTATTTGATTATAGAATGATTTGGCTTTTAATTTACACCAGCACTTAATGTGTTCCTGTTAACTTAATCTCCCAGTGGTGAGTGCGGGCCGGTCCCAGACAATGATGAATGGAAACACAGTGGGGAGCTTCATGATGGAGCAGCTCCCGTGTGGGGCCACCCTGGGTTCTGTGTCCTGCAGGCTTCCAGATCCCTCTGGAGTGAGTCTTCCTGCTCCAGGGCACTGCCTGGTCTGGCAGGGACAGTTGAGTGGGTGGGGCACAGGGTGTGTCTCTGTATCCCCTCTTGCCTTTCTCTATCTGCAGACTCTGGATGACGTAAAACCTGGTGCATTCAGCCATTTAAAAGGACTTCTTCAAGAGCCTGCTCTGTGCCAGGCACTATTTAAGGGCAGTAGTGGAAGAAGAAAGGAACCACAAAACAAGAACCCTGGAGTGTGGCATTTTGGGAAAGGACAGTCATGCTGTGCGAGATAAAGCCGGGCGCTGGTTAAAGGGGGGTGCATGGGCTTTACTCAGTAATGGCCGTTGCAATGGGGCAGGTGCCCCAGTGAGGTCGGAATGCATCTGGCATTTGTGCATAGGCAACGGAGCACCCTAAAGGGAAAGGGGCGGGTGAGCTGGGCTCCAGGGGAGACTGGTTTGTTCCCTGGTGCTTATCTGAAAGGAGAAGCAAACTTCTCACATCTGTGACAGGAGGTGGTTGTGCTGATTAGAGCAAGGAGCCCACCGGGCTGATGGTGGAGAGTGCGAGTTCTTCTTCTGAATGTTTGCATTCCTGAGAGAAACCCCAGGTCCCTGAGAAGACCTACTGGGTGGTGGAAGGCCATCACGAAGCGGGAGAGAAAGGACATGCAACTGCAAGCTTTATGCAGTAGCTGCTGTAAGGGCTTCCCGGGGCCTGTCTGTCACCAGATATCAGCTGGAACAGACAGTAACCCTCCCAGCAGCTTTGAGCTTTCTCAGGCAGGCACTTTAGCAGTGCTAGGGTCATGTTAGGGATTTGACCTTGGGCTGTTAGCAAGGATGTGAGTGTTGTTTAAGACTTAGCATGGAGTGGGGATATGGATGAAATATTTTGTGCTGAGAGTCTGCTGTTTTTATAGCCAAAGTTGAGGCCTGGTTAAAGAGAGGGCTCAGAGGAGCTGGACTAGAGTTTGGTCAAGAGGATGGTCTTTGTCAATTCCCATTAGCATGAGGAAGGGATTTCCATCATCTGCAATCCCTCTTCCCTCTCTCTCCCCACCCAGCCGCCTCCCAGACACTTCTTCCAGCTACAAGGGCAGAGCTGGGGGTAGACCTCCAGCAAGCAATGTTCTAAGCTTTGGACCATGGCAGTCATCCCATTCTCTAGGACAGAAAATAAAATGAGAATTATCTATCAAGAATTTCTGTTTTCCTAAGTGAATTATAGACTAGTCATTAAACACTGTCGTCCCCAAACTCAAGATGTCTAAAGCCAGCCAGGTGCAGTGGCTCATGCCTGTAATCCTAGCACTTTGGGAGGTCAAGGCGGGAGGATCGTTTGAGGCCAGGAGTTTGAGACCAGCCTGAGCAACACAGCAAGACCTTTTCTCTACAAAATATTAAGCTGGGCATGGTGGTGAGTGCCTGTATTCCCAGGTATTTGGGAGGCTGAGCCCAACAGTTTGAAGTTACACTGAGCTATGATTGCGCCACTGCACTCCAGCATGGGTGAAGAGTTACAGCCTGTCTTAAAAAAAAAAAAAGTGTAAAGCTGAATTCATCATCTTCTCCTAAAACATTCCCTTCTTCTTCTCTTACTCATTTATATTGTGGAAGATCCCATGGTGTGCTGGTAAATGTTTAGCTTAGAACATTGCTGCTGGAGGTCTAGCTCTGCCCTTGTAGTGGAAGAGGTGTCTGGGAGGCAGCTGGTTGGGGTGAGAGAGAGGGAAAAGGGATTGTAGATGAAGCAGATTTCCTCCTCATGTTAACAGGCTCATGAAAAACATACCCTGATTTCCTCGGTGTAAATACTGCCACCAAGGCTGATTCTGAGGGTGTCACATGTTGTCAGTGACAGTGACATTGGGAGGAGTGGCACACCATTGGCTCTGGTAGGCTGGCGTGAGCTGACTTAAACCAACCGCTGGCTGCACCACTATCCAGGTCACTCAAGCTTAAAACCTAACCTTCAACGTGATTCTCTGCCTTTCCCTTTTCTTCCAACATCAGGAGAAAAGACGGGGCTTTCTCTCCCGCCCAAGCCCTGCGGACAGTCATGACACACTCATGCAAACATGTCACTAGGAGGTGAGGTCTCAGTCTCCATGGTGTCCATTTGGATTAGGGATTCACTTATTAGTCCACTGGGGCTAATAACACCCTCTAAGGGAATTTGGGAAATTGGTGGGAGCATTCCTTATTGTCACACCAAGGGATCATCATGGGCATTAAGAGGATAAAATCCAAGGATGTCCCTCAAGGCGCAGAACAGCACTGTCCAAGAAAGAGTTGTTCTTGTTCAGCATGACATTAAAATATTATGCAAGGGTGCAAAATTTGTTTATAACATCTGAGCCTAGAGCTGAATTCCATTTTACGTATAAGCACAGAGTGTTTTGTTTTATAATTTATTTTTTTATTATACTTTAAGTTCTAGAGTACATGTGCACAACATGTAGGTTTGTTACCTATGTATACATGTGCCATGTTGGTGTGCTGCATCCATTAACTCGTCATTTACATTAGGTATATCTCCTAATGCCATCCCTCCCCTCTACCCCCTCCCCACAATAGGACTCGGTGTGTGATGCTCCCCTTCTTGTGTCCAAGTGATCTCATTGTTCAATTCCCACCTATGAGTGAGAACATGTGGTGTTTGGTTTTCTGTCCTTGAAGCACAGAGTATTTTTGCATGGTTTTATTATATGCCAACTCAAATGGCTTTTATTCTGATGTCCACCCTTACCTTTCTCTTTTGCTTTTCTGTACTTGAGTGAATTAGCTTCTAGTCTTCTTTTTCCAGAATCCAAATGTACTCACTATATATCCACACATATACGCCAGACAATATAGTTTATTATTTTGGGGATAGCTGTGTCCAAACATGAAACAGATGCCATTTTATTATAAATTGTTTATATCTCCTTTAGTAAAGTAAGGCATTACATTTATTTTTTTGGAATTATGTACTTATATTATCTTTGGATTTTTTTTGGAATTTTTTGAGAGGACAGAAGATAGGACTTTGGAAGGTCAAATGCCGGGGGACAGGTAGGAAATCATCATTCGTCTCTTCTACAAATACTGCAACTCCAAAGCGAAGCCAGTCTGATGCTAGAAACATTAAAAAAAACCCAAAAAACTGCACGTTTGTTCAAAAGAGTATATTTCTAGACCTGATAAATGGAGTTGTCTAAGCACTGCAAATAAAATTCTTGTACAGGAATACTCATATGTCAGAATTAACTTTTTTTGGTCCTGTCTGCATCTTTTTAGGCTAGTCTGCTTTCATTTGCATGATTTAAATTACAGCAGCCCAGGTGGGATGATAATAAAAATATCCAGCTCTCAGGACAGCGGATCAACTGCTGTAAAAAGGATTCCGCCAGTGCAGGAAAGAAGGCTCCTGGAGCCCCTGCTGGGCCCGAGCTTAAGCTTTTAGTTGCTGGATGGTGGTGAGGTCTGCGAGGGCAAGGGTTTGAGTGGCTGGGGTGGGAAGGTCATTTCGGGGCTTGGGGCTGTGGACGTTTATCATCCGGCATGGAAAGGTTTCAACGTCTTATTGACAGGGTGGCTGTACAGGTGCTTACAGGCTGAATCGAACCCCAAGCCCAGAGGGTAATATCAAATATGGCCCCGAGCTCTCCAGAGAAAGCGGGGTGAGGGATGGGCTACGTCATTATGAATTCCAGGCACTCTGGTGGGGCCTCGTCTGCTGGAGCCTGCTCCATGCCCGGGCGTCCCTGACCGCTCTGACGTGTGTCTGGCTTGGCACTTGCTCTGGTGCCACTGCCCATGGCTTCTGAGGACTTCGCTCACTGTCAGGTATTGATTTATAATTTTATTAAAATGTGATCAAAGGTGCACTGGGATGATTAATCGCTCTCACCACTGCCATCTAAACCCACTCAGCAGCTGCCAAGTGTCGGGGAGAGACACATGGATCAGCGCTAAGCAGGCCTGGACGCCAGGGCCTCGGCGCGGTGGGGGGCTCCTGTCACTCGAGGATGCTGTGGGCAGTGCAGGCTCTCTGGTGCCAGCTCGGCCTAGACCAGCCCTGACTGACAGGCTTTGACCTCTCCGATGAGCTTCTGCGAATGTCAAGTTAGATCATATACACCAAGGTGCCAGGCTATAATGCAAAGTATTTCTTAATGTTCCCCTTTTTACAACAGTACAGTTTTTTTTAAAAAATACATCAAAGCAGTTCAGAATAGCACGTGGTAGACATTTAAGAAAATGGTTCTTTACATAAATATCCAAAGACATTTATTTTTCAGGTTCTACGTGGTGCCCTTTTTGCTACATTTTAATTTACCCTTTACCAAATGATTCTGAACTCCAGCTTCCTGGCCTGCCTCGCGCCTTCTTGGAATATCAGGCTGCTGTGATTGGAACTGGAAGAGGGGATGCGGAGGGGAGGGCTGGTGGAGGGACAAAGCCAAAATCACTGCAGGAATGGGGAGAGGACATACAGTCACTTGGGTTGAGATGTCCCCCACCGGTACTCTCAACTTGAACCTCTGTGAACTCCTTTAAAGGATCGTTAGCTGTCTCCTTCCCAACATCCCAACCTGTCTCTAGATTTTCTTTTTTATTATGGTAAATACAGATAACATAAATGTAACCATCTTAGCCACTTTTAAATGTACACTTTAGTAGAGTGTTAAGTACATTCACATGATTGTGCAACCACTACCAGCATCCAGCTCCCGAACTTTGTCACCTGCAAAACGGAAACCCTGTCCCTGTTAAGCATGTCATCCTCTCCCCTCCCACCAGCCCTGGGTGCGCACTAGTCTGCTTTCTGTCTCTATGGATTTGATGACTCCAGGAACCTCATATGAGTGGAATCATGCAGTATTTGTCTTTTTGTGACTGGCTTCTTCCACTTAGTATGATGTCCTCAAGGCATGTGAAGCATGTGGAGGCATGTGAAGCGTGTTGAAGCATGTGTCAGAATTTCCTTCCTTGTTAAGTCTGAATCCTGTTCCATGACACGGATGGACCATATTTTGTTTATCCATCATCCATTAATGGGCATTCGGGTTGGGTCCACCTTTCGGCTGCTGTGATAAGGCTGCTGTGGACATGGGTGCATTTCCTCCAGTTCTAATCATTGAAGAGCACACTTGCCATATCCAAATCTTTTCAAATATACTACATTTGTCCCCTGGATCCAGTATTATTTCAGTTCCGTAAGCACACACCCCTACTCAGGTGCCCTACCTGGAATCAGCTTGGGCCTTGCCTCCACCTCACCTTTGCTCCCGCTCTGCCCCAGCTATGAAAGGGTCTCCATCCTGCTCTGCCCTCTTCCCACCCCTCCCTGGTCTCAGTATTTATGTACTTTCTGAAACCCTGGCTTTGCTCCCTGTCTCTAGAACTGCCCAACCCCTGGTTCCATCAGTTAAATCCAGCGTGGCTGGTTTGTTTCCAGGCAGTTCCTTTGGATGTAACTACCCGAGCCTTGGTCCTTCCTTCCCATTCCAGGAACCACAGCACCCGGACAGCGAAGGCTGAGTTCACAGAACAGAGTTCAGTATTGATATTAAAGGAAACTTGCAATAAAGCTAATCGAACATGTAATCAATTGCATGCACCATGGTTATGATGTAACTTGGGAATTAGGCATGACTGATAAGTAGCTCTGAAGGGACTGTGGTTAGTTTCACTTTGATGCATCCTCTCCAGGCCTCTCCGGAATCAGTGAGGAGTGCTGTGTGTGTTTGCATGCACGTGCATGTGTGTGCTGGAGGGAGAGGAGAGGATGGGAAAGGGTCATTTGGAGAGGTAGTAAGTCACAGGGCAGATGGGAAGGAGATTTATGTCTGTGGCCTTGACCTCTAATAGTGGGATTGGCCAGGAAGTGTTCCTTCTGCAATTGCTTTCTCTCTCCCACCTTCCGCCTGCCCCCTCTCTTCTTTGTGTCCCTGCAACAGTTTCTCATTTTCTTTCTTTTGTGTTTCTTTCTTCTGTCCCTGACCTAAAGAGAACAGGCTGGCGGCCGTAACTCCTGGCAGGACATGCCAAATTTTAGGATAAGAGGAAGACTCTTCGCTTAAAAATTTCTCTGTGCAGTTGCCTGAAATTCTAGCCACTGATTTACCTGGCCAAGTCCTCTGACGTGGTACACAAGGATATTGGAACCTCGGGGTAGATCATGGGACGTTCCAAAACGGTATTCCCAACTTGTGGGCTGAGGAGTTACTGCTGTGGGGTCTGTGCTTGTCTTATGTTGAATCATTGTCTGCCCATATTTACCCAATTTTTAAAAAATGTGCAAGGATGCACGAGGATTAGTCAACTCTACATTTAATGTATTTACTGAGCCTAGTTCTTTATCATTGTATATATTTAATCAATGGAAACCAAAAGCACAATTACTGTCCTCTGAAGTGGTTTCACAGTTAAAAAGTGATCTGCCTTTTAAAGCTCTTAGCCTATTTTTTCTTTTCTTTTCTTTTTTATCTTTTCTTTTTTTTTTTTTTGAGATGGAGTCTCACTCTGTGGCCTGGGCTAGAGTGCAGTGGTGCAATCTTGGCTCACTGCAAGCTCCACCTCCCGGGTTCAAGTGATTCTCCTGCCTCAGCCTCCTGAGTAGCTGGGATTACAGGTGCCTGCCACTACGCTCGGCTAATTTTTTTGTATTTTTAGTAGAGACGGGGTTTAACCATGTTGGCCGGGCTGGTCTCAAACTCCTGACCTCACGATCCACCCACCTTGGCCTCCCAAAGTGTTGGGATTACAGGTGTGAGCCACCGTGGCCGGCTTCATATTCTATTTTCTTCTTCTTGAAGGCGCTTCATTCTTGTGAAAGCAAACTGCCCTCTGCTCCCTGGACATCCCATCCACTTTCACCTCCACCCCTTTGCTCATATTTTATTTTATTTCATTTATAAAATCTTATCTTATATTTTATCATTTTACATTACATTTTATAAATGTGACCTTCTATGCCTTTCCAGGAGTTGCAATCCAAACAGTCATAAAGGTTGCTTGCCATCTTTTTCTAACTCCTCAGCCAGAAACACCGTCTCCCTCCTTGTACTCATACGATGCAGTTTCTTGCTTTGAGTACTTAATACATTTAATCTCAGGTTTTAATTACTTGTGTACTACCTTCTCACTCATAGGGATTAGGTACCTCCTCAGTTCATTTGGTTTATTTTTAGAGCCACAACAGATATTGCACACAAATTAGGCACTCAATGTCTGTTTTTGAATCATGTTGCGTGGAAATGTCAGCAAAAGGCTAGAGAGGTAGCCAATGGACTTGAAATTTCATCACCTAAAATTTTAAATCCTATTGGTTTCACCCATTATATTAATTAGATATTCTTGTCCCAACTTTCTTATTCCCCTTATTCTAATAAAGGATGAATCATTCTGTGTGTTTCATCTGCAAGGATTTTACTCGCTGTTGATAACAGCAGGTGCTAAGAGTTACTCAGTGATTTCAGGTCAGTGCTGCAGGCTGAGCTGACACAGGAAAGGCCGTCCTCCTTTTCCAACACATACGCATGGTAGATAAATCAAACAGCAACAACAACTACAACAGTAACAATAAAGGTTTATTTATAGAGCTGAGGTTTTTGTTTGTTTTTTGTTTTGGAGATGGAGTCTCACTGTCGCTCAGGCTGGAGTACAGTGGGACAATCTCAGCTCACTGCAATCTCCACCTCCTGGGTTCAAGCGAGTCCCCTGCCTCAGCTTCCCGAGTAGCTGGGATTACAGGTGCACGCCACCATGACCAGCTATTTTTTTTTTTTTTTTTGTATTTTTAGTAAAGACGAGGTTTTGCCATGTTGGCTGGGCTGGTCTTGAACTCCTGACCTCAAGTGATCCACCCTCCTCGGCCTCTCAAAGTGCTAGGATTACAGGCATGACCGACTGTGCCTGGCCAAGATATACTAAATTTTTATTCAGCTACAATACACATCTCCGAAGACCCATTAACTAGTTAAGTTTAATGATGGGAGCTCAGGGCTTAGGGCAGCCCAGAGAGACAGGTAGTTTTTGGCAGGAAACCTTTTAGCGGCATGGTGGGGAAGTGAACGGCGTCATGCAGAAGGACCCTTGGGACATCTAGCACCAGAGCAAAGGTCCCCGTCCGCAACCAGGAGCAGGTGGGGAGGCAGCCACGTAATTATCTACATGGCATTGACACCTGTGCTTCCTCTCACAAAGCTGCTGCTGGGAAATGACGGGGCTGGCTTCCCCTAGGCATGAACACCTGGGTACCTGGCTTCCTGGGAGTCCTTTTGGCCAGTTCTGAGGGAGAGGGTTTGCTAAGGGTGCGAATGATAATGTGACAATATTGCACTCTCATGCCACTCACAGCAGTGGGGTCGAAAGAGCCACCTGGATAAACACGTGTCTGTTCTCTAACAGCCCAGAACTGCAGCTCTGGAACTCACGTGAGTCCACATCCGTCTCTCGTGGAGCTGGACTGGAGTCAAAATACCAACACCTGGTAGGTGCCCAGTAAAAAGCAGTTTCTTCTGTTCAGATTTAATCAAAATCCTCTTGCTGCGATATTCTCTCCACAAAAGTGATGGGAAACAGCTTGCCTGTTCCATCCTGTTCTTCAATATTTTAAATCACACCCATCCCACATTTTCCCTCATTGTCCAGCTGTGACCCAGTAGGTGAGCTCAGCACAGCCCTGGAAGGCACTGAAGAGTAGACTGGAAGGTGGCAGATGTGGATTCTAAGCCACTGACCTCCCCGTGTAGTCACTAGCTGTGTGACCTTGGATGTGTCATTTCCACCTTGCTGGGCCTCACTTTCCTCACCTGTACAATGATCTAAAATTTGATGCAATGTCTTGGCTTTAGATCTGGAGTCTTTGTGCCACAACTTGGCTGATATCTATCAGCCTCATTAAACAAATGGGTGGGAAGTGAGGAGAAAGGATCATGACAAACAGTGGCTGTGTTTGGAGGACACTGTGGGATGTCACTTCCTGTGCTTTCTCAGTCCTGAATCTCCCCATCTGCCACCTCCCTGCCTATGAATAGCAGGTGCATCACAGACATGCTGCCACAATTCTAAGGGGGTGCAAACTGATGCCATCTCCTTATGTCTTGTTTTTCTCACTGTTTCCCCCCTACCCCCGAATTCATGACTTAACAGACCTACTAATTAAGTATATGTTCTTCATCTAACAAAATAGATTGTCCTTTATTTCAGTACAATCTAACAAGGAAGAATGCAAACATGAAGCTAATAGGAAGAACAGTAGATTTTATTAGTCTCTTTTTCTATTAGTAGGATTACTATGTATAAAATATAACCTATCTACAAGAGACAGCTTGATACATTTTGCGTGCGTGTGTGTGTGTGTGTGTGTGTGTGTGTGTGTACAAGTATGTGTGTTCACCACCCAGGTCAACATTCAAAAATACTTCCAAAGCTTCAAAAGGCCCCTTCGTGCTTTTTCCCTGGGTAATATCTTCCCACAAAATTAACCATCATTCTGAATTCTACTCCCATAGAGTAGTCTTATCTGTTCTTGAACTTCAAATAAGCGGAATCTTAGAGTGTGTAGTCTTGTATCTGGCTTCTTTGTCCCATGATTGTGTTTGAGATTCATGCACGTGGTTGTGTACAGTGGTAGTTCATTTTTACACCACCACCATTGTAACCATCTATTGCCTGCGTTATCCTTTCTGTTATTGATGGGCATTTAAGGAGTTTCTACTTTTGGTCTTTATAAATATAGCTGCTAGCATTGGCGTGTGTCTTTTGGTGGACACATGCAGTAATGATTGGGGTACATACCTAGCAGTAGAATTGCTGGGTCATAGGGTAATTGCCTCTGAGGCTTTTGTAAATACTGTCAGTTCTACATTTCCACCAGGAATGCAGCTTCTACTTTCTCCCCAAGCTCACCAACACTTGGTATTATTAGTTTTCTAATTTTAGCTATAATAATAATTATTATTAGTATTATTTGTAGAGATGAGGTATTGCTTTGTTGCCCAGGTTGATCTCAAATTCTTGGCCTCAAGCAATCCTCCTGCTTTGACCTCTCATGGATGACATGTGAGCCACCACAGCCTGCCTAATTTTAGCCATTATGATGGGTGTGTAGCATTATCTCTTTGAGGCTTTTGGTTGCATTTTCATGATAAATAATGACGTTTTGCTTTGCCCATATGTTTATTTGTCATTTGCATGTCCTTTTTCATGAACTGTCTACTCGAGTCTATTGCCTATTTCTAATTGGCTTGTCTTTGTCTTATCAATTTGAGGGAGTTCTTGACATATTTGAGATATGAGTTCTCTGTCAGGTCTATGTGTTCCCCTCTTTTGCAAAGTAAATATTTTCCTATTTGTCGTCTCCTTTTGCTGCTGGATTGAAATGCCCTTATTAAGATGGAAAATTCTACCCATCTTGGGAACTTGCAGGACTGTGTGAGAGGCTACCTGACTTGCTACTGTGATTTGTCCTTTCACAATCTATTTTTTTTTTCTTTCTTTTTTTTTTTTTTTGAGATGGAGTCTCACTCTGTCACCCAGGTTGCAGTGCAGTGGTGCAATCTCAGCTCACTGCAACCTCTGCCTCTGGGGTGCAAGCAATTCTCTTGCCTCAGCCTCCCGAGTAGCTGGGACGACAGGCACACACCACCACACCTGGCTAATTTTTGTATTTTCAGTAGAGATGGGATTTCACCATGTTGGCCAGGCTGGTCTCGAACTCCTGACCTCGCGATCCACCTGCCTCAGCCTCCCAAAGTGCTGGGATTACAGGCTTGAGCCACCGCGTCTGGCCTCCTTTCACAATCTTAATCCTGCCTCTTTATGGACAGTGTTTTGAATGGTCATGAAGTCAATTTATCAGCTCTGAATTTCTGGCTGGTGCGTTTTCTGCTATGTTTAAGAATTTGTTTTCCCCTATGTCATGAATCTAGTCTATGCATTTATCTAAAAGTTTTATTTATTTCACCTTTCACAGGTCTATGATCCATGTCTAATAAATTTTTGAGTATGGTATGAGAGAGGGGTCAGGATTCATTTTTTTTCCATACAAATATCCTATTGATCTTGCCCATTTATTGATCTTGCCCTCACTCAACAACAGTGGTGTCTTTGTTGCCAATCAGATGTGTGGGAGGTTTCTTGCTGTGCAATACTCTAAGAGAAGTACCTTCTATTCAGTCCTAAATGTACTCCAGGAAGCTAGAATTTTTCTATATTAATAAGAATATTCCAATCTAGAAGAAAATGGAAAGAAAAACATTTACTTTATACTTTGCATCTGATCACTTAATAAAAAGAAAAAGACTGAATAATAGAGCAACTCATTCCATAAAGATAAAAACTAAGCTCACAGATGCTTCAAGACTACAATTTAATTAAGCCCAGTAAGCACTGATCTTGTCCACTGGCTGCTGAGCTCTTTTTTTTTTTTTTTTTTTTTTTGAGAGAAGGTCTTGCTCTATCACCCAGGCTGGAATGCTGTGGTGTGATTTCAGCTCACTGCAACATCTGACTCCTGGGCTCAAGTGATCCTCCCATCTCAGCCTCCCCAGTAGCTGGGACTGCAGCTATGCACTACCACATTTGGCTAATTTTTAAAGTTTTCTTTTGTAGAGATAGAGTCTTGCTATGTTGCCCAGGCTGGTCTTGAACTTCTGGGATCAAGCAATCCTCCTGCCTCGGTCTCCCAAATTGCTGGGATTACAGTCATGAGCCACCCCCTGGCCAGAAAAGATACTCCATTGACTGTGACCTCTATTAGGGTCCTGGAGTTGATCAATATTATCTAAATAAAGGGAATTTTTTTCCCCAAGAAGTCCTTGCTGCTCCTAATGAACTCCATCCTAAGCTGAGGACATGGGGAGGGGAATGGAGGAGAATAGGATGTGTTCCCAGGAACAAAAGTTGCCAGGGGCACAGACGACCACATGCTGTTCCTCGCCGGGAGGGCAGATCCCAGCCCAAGGTGGGAGGGGCCAGCGGGATCTGCAGGGACTCACCTTGAGTTGCTCTTTGTGTCTGTGCCTGAACTTCTTGAAGTCCCACTCACAGCCTGGCCAAAACGGCCCACTAGGGGCGCTCTCCTCACCTGTAAAGTCTGTCTTGCAGAAACATCCTCTGAGTCCTTTGGTTTGGTTTTGTGTCTTCATCATTTGTTTGTGGGCAGCTATGCTGGGCACTTACCCACACAGTCAGTGAGACCCTCAGAGGGGCCCCACCTGCTGCCAAGAGGCTCTTGACAGGGGCTGAGTGCCTTTGCTCTGGGCTCCAGGGCATCTGCCAAGCCCCTTACCTGTATATGGCTTGAGCTGATCACAGAAGCCAGCACTGTCGTCCTTCACCCCATCAACCAATGGCACCGGAAGCCAGGGCTGTGCTCCAGTGGGCATGGTTCATCCTTGGTGTGGAAATCAGGAGCATCCTGGGAACATCTGCTCAGGCCAACAGGCTCCCATGAGGTGGGCATTTCACCCAGGGATCCTGAGGTCCCTTTGTTTTCACCCTCAGAAGCTTTTGCAGTGGCTGAGAACTGGCTATTCCTTAAGTTTTCACAAAGCTACTTC
Source organism: Macaca mulatta (assembly GCF_049350105.2). NCBI lineage: Eukaryota > Metazoa > Chordata > Mammalia > Primates > Cercopithecidae > Macaca > Macaca mulatta. Next base: position 192,477,736 of record NC_133408.1, read on the forward strand.
ATACAGTAGGTTGAGAATAGTTACCCTTTTTTATGTTCACCTTAAATTATGTTCAGTTATTATATTAGTCTACATAAGTGAGGCTGTGCTGGAGTAACAATAACAAAAATCCAAAATCCCCATTGCTTAACACCAATGTATTTGCCTTTCCTAAAAAATTCTCCATGAGAGTGGGAGACAGCCCAGGACAGCTGTCCTCTGGGGCTGCAGTCTTGCTCCACCAATGCAGCATGGGGCCCCATGTTCCTGGGTGAGGGGATCACAAGAAGGCTCAAGGGGCACAGTGGCAGTTGGAAGCCACACATGTCACTGCGGCTCACGGTTCACTGGCTAGAAGTGGTCCCATGGCCCTGCTTAGCTGCAAGGGGTCTGGCAAGTACAATCTTCCTGGAACCTAAGGTGGAGAGAATTGGATACTGATGGCCAGCAGTATTGGGTATGACAGCCATGTTGTCCATCAAGCTCCAGACATTGACATGGCCCAGGTGATGCGCACCATCTCATGTAAAACCCACTAGTTCTGGGCGGTTTGCTGCCACCATAACATTGAACATGCCCATTGTATAGCCCAGGCCTTGTTCCATGAAGTGACTATGACTCCTCAAATGAGTCCCTTCTTCCCACAAAATGTTTGCCTCTCCCATTTTCTTTAATTCATGATTCTATCTGTTTCAGCCGGAGGAATGTTGCTCAGGTCGCTGGGTAGAGTCTGGGTTCCTTGTGCAGCAATTATAGCCCCATGAACTGGTGTACAAATCAGAGTCTGAACTTAAATTACTTCTATCCCAAGTCTTCTGTGCACTATTGTCAGGGCCCTCTGGTTAGAGCTGTATGATGCCGTTGACTTTAAGATCATTAATGAACACCCCTTAGATTTTCCAACCTAAAATTAAAGCAGTGCTTAGTTGATTGAAAGAACGCAATACTGCTGCAAATTAGGGAGATCCTTTGCCTTCCCTTCTTGAGTCTTTTGTGAGTTTTGTATCTGAAATTTCAAATGCCTAGGGAGGTTTGCAGAGCCTCACAGTCACTACAGAAGTAGAGTTTTGGTTGTGACCTGGCAACCATGCAGCAGGCTGAGAAAACAGGATGAGCTGCTTCTCCACCTCCTAGGCTGGGCTCATCTGTGCGGAATGCGTTCAGCTGCACTGTGAGGAGGCAGGGGTGATGCGCGCCGGAGACTGTCCTGGAGAGCGCATCCCTTTGTGGGGTTCTTTTCAAAAGAACAATTGAGGAAGAGACATATTCAGTCAGATTTCACAAGAGGCCTCAGGGAATAGTGGAATAAATCCTCCAGAAAGCATTGATCACACCTGACCCCTTTCCTGGTAGTGTTCTGAGAAAAGGATGGTGATTCCTTCTGCAGCACCTGTCATTTTCCGTTCTCCTGCACTTTCCTTCATTGCTCCTTCTGAAGGAGATGATGCCTTGGAGCTTTTCAAAATGCCAGATTATTGCTGTAAAATGTAATGCAATACAAGGACAGATCAAATTTATGGAATGCCTTTTATGAGACTATCCCAAAGGGCTCCGTACAATGGCTATAAAATTGTGAAACACATTGTGGAACAGATTTAATTTTTAAAGCAGCTGAAAATATCTATTAATGATTTACCATCATTATTCCTCATCAGAGGTCTTTAGGAATACTAATAAAATGACTCTACCTACAATTATTTCTATCCAAGTGTTTCTTCGTGGAATTCAATCTGATCTTATAGCATGTAATTGGCCAATCAAAATAATGTTCTGGAGGAAAAAAAAACTGTGGAATTGTTTCAGCTGAAGAGCCCTCTGATTTTGTCATTTTTTTTCCATCCCATGCCTTCGCCAGCTGTTCACCTTCACCTTGGCTTTTCTTAGTTTTGACTTGCTCACAATTATGCATTGCCCACACAATATTATTTACGGCGAAATAAATTTGATGAACATTTGTTGGCCCTTGGGTTCTTGCTGGACAAGACAGGTGGATCTAGGATTATTGTGTACTGTGCCGTATCCCGATCCTATCACTTTTTTTTTTTTTTGAGAAGGAGTTTCACTCTTGTTGCCCAGGCTGGAATGCAATGATGCGATCTCGGCTCACAGCAACCTCCACCTCCCAGGTTCAAGCGATTCTCCTGCCTCAGCCTCCCAAGTAGTTGGGATTACAGGCATGATCCACAATGCCTGGCTAATTTTACATTTTTTAGTAGAGATGGTCAGGCTGGTCTCGAACTTCAGACCTCAGGTGACCTGCCCACCTTGGCCTCCCAAAGTGCTGGGATTACAGGCGTGAACCACCGTGCCCAGCCTCCTATCCGTTCTTGAAGATGCAACTCAAGGCCCTAGCCTTATTGAGTAGAAGTCATGATTTCCTCCCCAACTTTCATTCCACCTTCCCCTCTTATTTTTCTGTCTTGCCGTTTGGAAATCACTGACTTCACACCCAGCTCCTGCCCATGGGAGCCTGGACTGGTCTCCCCGTGTGTTAACAGCATCTTCCCTGCTGGAGTACTGGGCACCTAACGTGGACCTAGACAATCACCACATGGTATTTCTCACCACAGGCACTGGTTCAGGTGTGATCCAGTCAGAGCGTAGGTCAGGAATTTTGTTCCACAAGTCAGGAGGCTACACTCTCTCCTTCTGAATATGCACAGAGAAGCCTGCTGCCCTTATTGCTGCTAGCAGCCATTTTGTGTCCATGAGGCAAGCCCATCCATGGATAGAATGGCACTCAGAGGGGGCAAAGCCAAGATGATCACAGAGCAGGAGAGACAGAAATCTCGTTGAACCATACCTAAAATCCTATCTGCTTCTGGCTTTACACAGCTCAATAAATCAATTAAATCATTTAAGTGAGTTGGAGTTGTGTGTTCTCTTATGTGTGTTCCAGAGTCCTTGGAAGGTCCTGCCCCAGTGCCTTTTCCGTGCTGGGCATGTGGATAACTGAATACAAGGAAAGCTGTGGAAGGGATGGGGTGATTATGTGGTCACAGGATGGATCATCTCCCCAAACACTGCTCAGAGAAGACCACTGTCCAGTGTTCTTTAGAGCCTGGATGACTCAGGCCCAGTTGAGACAGGCATTATTCCAGGAGGCCCAAGCTGATAAAAAGGACACAGAATCAGGGTAATTTTTAGATTCGTGGCAATATTTTAAGGTTAAATAGATGATCTTATAGTGCAATTCCAGACTGTCTGCCTGGATTCCAGCCAACAAATCAATCACCCTAGGCAGATTGAATTTTGGACCCAAGAGAGAAAGGAAAATTTGGCCAGACATGGTGGCTCACGCCTGTAATCCCAGCACTTTGGGAGGCTGAGGTGGGTGGATCACCTGAGGTTAGGAGTTCGAGACCAGCCTGGCCAACATGGTGAACCCTCCCCATCTCTACTAAAAATACAAAAAACTAGCTGGGAGTGGTGGGCTACTCAGGAGGCTGAGGCGGGAGAATCGCTTGAGCCTGGGAGGTGAAGGTTGCAGTCAGCCGAGATCGCACCATTGCACTCCAGCCTGGGCAACAAGAGTAAAACTGTCTGAAAAAAAAAAAAAAAAAAAATTCAGACACCTACTTGCTGCAGAGAAGGGGGTCCTATGCTCCCGCCTGCCGTGGACAGCATTTGCTCAGCAACTATAGTTGGCTGAGCCTTTGGGGTGGCTGCCTTTGTGCCCACAGCTGGTCAGTATGGGAGATGGCGGGGCTCCCCTTGGAGAGTCCAATTCAATGCAACAAGTGCTTCTTGGGCACCTATGCTGTGTAGTGAGTACAGAAAGGCATACCCTTGAGAAAGTCATGATGGGGCTTCTGAGTGAGGAAAAAAAATCCAAGGAGGAGACAGATCACAGCTCCTTCCTTCAACACACAAAAAATAAATATATAAATAAAAGTCAGCAATGGGGTGGGGACTGGGGGGTCATGCTTCAGGCCATAAGCCTGGAAAAGTGACCTCTAAGGTAGGGAAAAATAATACCATAAGTAGCAATATAAAATTTTCATGAGTGGCTCAAGCTATAAAAGGTCTTAATAATAACAGGTATTGGATAGTGTTCAATCAGAGATGTGACTGTCCTGGAGGAAGGAACTTAGTACAGGAAGTGGATACCGTGCTGCCGGGGAGCTCATTAGGCCGCCTGGGGGAGGACAGGAGGTGGATCCGGTGCCGCCGTGTAGCTCGTTAGGTCGTCTGGGGGAGGCCGTGGCCTCTGCATCTGCTGCTGGGCCTGAGGCTGTCCAGCAGGAAGGAAAGATGGACAGGGAGGCTGAGCAGCCTGGAACCGCGTCTGCCCTCTCCTAGCGATGACGCGGCCGCCTGCAGGAGAGGCTGCATGTGCCCCCAGCCCCAGATGCCACAGGCTGAAGGTGGGGCCCCGGCATGAGCTGCCCCAGTGGCAGGTGAGCCAGAGGGTCACAGACGACAGGCATGTGCCCAGCAGTACCTGCCCTGAGCTCCTTGCAGAGCATGGCAGTGACTGCACTTGTGCGCCCCTCCACGTCTCTTCGAGCTCTCTTCTGGCCAGTCCTGACCCAAGACCGAAAGGGAAGGGATGTCAGGGAAATGTAGGCCCCACAGCTCAGTTGACATATTCTGAAACAAGAACTCAAGGCAGCAACAGTAACCTGGCACGGTAAGACTAAAAGGATGTGGCAAGCTGAGAACAAGGATTTAGAGCCAGAACATCCTTTCAGCCACAGGCAGAAAGGGCCTCCAGACAGAGAGGAATGATGTCTGTTCTCAGTGCCTTCTGAATCCCCAAAATAGCTGGCACTGAGTTGCTCACAGGTAGGCGGTCAGCATGTGCCAGATAACCAAGAAATCACCTCTCTGGGCTGGATGAATCCAGGTAATCACAAGTCCTCATGGCAGACACCCCGGCTCCAGCCACCATCTACATGTGGGTGCTATTGACCTCTCTGGGGTGTGGCCCTCCAGGATGGAGCCACTATCATCCTTCCATGATAGTCCCACCATTCCCTCACCCTAGACCTGCTTGTCATCGTAGCGTGGGTGCCTTTGGGGTCGCAGACGAGAGTGCGATAGGATCTACATTCTAGTCCTGGCTTTGACCCTGACCTCTGTGACCCTGATGTGAGAGGGCCTTCCATCTTTTCCAGCCCTGAAGCTCCTGCATTCCACATTTCGCTGCTCCTTGGAGGAAGGGTGCCCGGCCAGCTCAGTGGAGGCCTCTCCTGTCTAGGGGAGTGTCACTGTCCAGGCTGTAGTTTTATAGTGGCCGTAAAGGAAACACACAGGAGCCACGTTGTCTGCAGCACTGATGGCCAAGGTGCACTTTCTCTGTGGTGTTTCCATGTCACCCTTTCCCTTCCTTCCAGTTTTATAGCCCCGTAGCTTTCCCAGGATGTCACCCTTTCCCTTCCTTCCAGTTTTATAGCCCCGTAGCTTTCCCAGGACACCACTCCCTCGGCAGTCTCTAGTGAGATATCAGAGCTGCTTGCTGCTCAAAATCCATGCATCTTGTTTGACAGACCCAGAGCAGAGCCATCACAACAGAAATGATCAGCTCGAGTGGGCACTCCTCCATTGTCTTCTAGTCTCCGTGTGGTTCAGTCTCCGCTTCTAGGGGTGAGAGAAGACAGAAAGCAGGGCTAATTCAGGAGACAAGAGACATGGGTTCTCCTCAGTGCTCTGCCTGGAACTTGCTGTGTGACCTCGAGCAAGTCAGTTAACTTCTCTGGTTCTCATATCTGTAAAATGAGGTTTTAGACTGGGATGCCTTCTAAACTCATTTCCAACTTTTATATTCAATAATTTATGAGTTGCAAAAGTTTCAAAGCTACAGAAAGCTTAATCATTTTTGACTGATTTCATTAATACAAATGAAGGAAGAGATGCTGGCAGTTTAGGAAAAGCTTCCAAGAAGCTAGGGCACTGCTATTCTGTGGTGATGGCTTTGGAGATCATAGGAAGGGAAAGCTCCTTATTGCTTAATCCTTATCTCTCCAACAAGCTAACCTCAAAATCCTTTAATCAAATCTAATCAGCTCAGCTAGGCTTTGGAATGGAGCTGGGAAATGACTAATGTGTTTTCTGTCCATCCAGCGTTATTCACTTGGTCTTTGTTATAAGTGTGTTCCCAGGTGATGCCAGGAATGACAGCGACAGAGAGAAGCAAAGGCAAATCAGGAGAGAGTTGAGGCTGTGACGACAGAGTGTGGCAGCCACTTGAGCAATACTGGCAAGGGGATGTCCTCATCTCTCCTGGAACTGGGGCTCATCTTACTGAGCATTCAGAGGGAGGGGTTGAGGTGTGTGCAGGTGGGACCTCAGGGCTGGCTGCCAGGGCCCAGGTGAGAGGTCAAGCAGCTGAGGTGGGGATCGGTTGAGGGGACCACACAGGAGGTGGTGACACAAATAGGAACCCAGATGCCAGCAGGAGGTTCACTCAGACCCGTGGCCCAGCCAGAGGCAGAGGCCCCAGGCAGGATTACTCCAAACTGGATCTTAATTTCATACCATCATTCATTTCCTCCCTTGCCCCCTCTTTCACCCCTTTTAACATCTACACACACTAAACTCTCTCCCATCCATCCAAGTGTTGGAGCTAAAAGCCCAGGAGTCTTCCTTGACCACTTTGCTCCATCCCTCAGCTTCCAGTTAATCACAGAATGCCTGGATTCTGCCTCCGTGACACCACTCTCATGTGTCCACTTCGCTCCCTGCCCACTGCCTCAGCTCCATGCCAGCCCTGAGGCCACCTTCTAGTGGTTCAGCATTAAGTACTGGCAGCGAGAAACCACAAAGACACGCCAGCTAGAAACTCCAAGTCTACCAAGCCAAGGTGCAGAGCTGAGCAGAACTGAATGCAAGCCTTTCTCAAGGCTGTCCTTGGCCCTGGGTTCCCTCTGGGACATGAAGCCACCAATGAGGGTTCTTCTGCAGGTGGCGATAGCTAACCCAGAATTGAGAGAGTCCAACTTTACACTCAGACGACAAACCATCACACAGGAAAACTGTCCCCAGCTCTCGTGCATCCCCCAAAGTGCATTCAGCTGAGGCTCTGCTGGTCTGGGGTCCCAGATCATCTTCAGAAAGATCATCTTCAAAGAGAGGAATCCAGCTCAGCTACAGTGAATTCTGCCTGAGTCCGTTCAGGCTGCTCTAACAAAATGCCATAAGATGGGTGGCAATTTTCATGCAGGCAAGGAAAGAAAATGCATCCGGAATCTGTCAGTTGTAGTGAGATTAGTTGCTCCCCACTGAAGAGTAGTCCAGTGTAGCCGACTTGCAGCCAATCATCTGTTTGGTTTCCACGAGGGGTGGGCTCCTACTAGGGCTTAGCACCTGTCTCTGTTGCTGACAGGATGGCCATCAGCCGGGTGTCAGCCAGCTGAGCCTTGGAAAGTGGGAGTCCATGCTCTTGCGCCCCAACCCGGCCTCTATCTCAGCCACTGTGGCCACTTTATCTCGGTGCCCATGTGCCAGCCCTGGGGTGGCCAATGACAAAGGCTGGCCAGCTTCAACCAGGCAAGTCCCTCTGTACACTCGGTTGCTTGGTGAGTCTTCTGAAGTAACTTCTGTCTGGAGAGCATTGTCATGTGATAAAGACCTTCATGCCCACTGCCATAGGCCCATCTGTAGGCCCCTCCCAGAGCTTCTTGCTACCGATTCCCCAATTTGGACCTTTCTAGGGCCCTATCTAAGCCCTATTTCTACGCTCAGGCTACCTCTTCTTTCACACAAAGTAGACAACGAGGGTCCTACCCAAAGCTCTGTCTGTTGGGAGGATATCCCCCCAACAGTATCTTTGAGGGCTACCTCAAGTATGTTTATAATTTCCATTTTGCTGAACAAAGCTTAGTCTTTTTTCTCTCCAAGCCTAGTCCTAGGAGGACTCCCTATCCCCCACCGCCTCTGCCCTGTGATCTGAGGAAGAAGCGCTAGTACAGCAGCCTTGGATGGGGTTGGGGTTTGCACCCTCTGGTTGTGCAGCTGGCCTGCACCTTGTGGCCTTGCTCACACCTAATCACAGAGCCCACTTCTGTCTCATGGTGGATCACTGCTGGGCCCACCCCACCTCATGACTTGGGTGGGTGGGTCTAAATCAACTCAAGATGGGGCAGTTCTGGCCATCAATGCTGTGTGGTCATTGATGTCCCAGAATCAGATGCTCCTTCTCTACCAGGGCCCATTCACATTTCAGGAGCTATTTTTTTCAGAAGGTATGTAATTCTCCACTGCAGGTGATCTGGTCTCACTTTAGCACCCTAAGGAATCTATATCTTGATTCTCCTAGTGAGGCTTGCCATACATTCTATATGACATTTTTCCCACCACAAATACTTCTAATACCATGGGGTCTGCTGTGTCTCATGCCCCAAGCAGCAGCACTGTCTACATTATGGCTTGTGTCTGCTGCCATGATGTTTCTGTGCTGGGACCACAACAAAGGGGTAGTCTTTTGATCATCTGGTATATGGGTCAGAATAATATGTCCAAGCATGAAGTATGCTGTGTTCCAAGCCTAAAGAGGCCTACATGGCATTAAGCATTCATTTTTCATAGAGGATGGGAGATAGAAGATGAAATAATTATCCTGTATGTTAAGGGAATTCCCACATGCTCAGAACACTGAACCACAAAATACACGCTGTGAAGCAGGCCCCTCAATCTTGTATGGTTTATCTGTCACTCTCTGGAGCATGTGTTTCTAACAAAGCCTCCAATAAATGTTGCCATCTTCATCTAGTCTAGTAAAGATGATGTCACCTACAGAGTGAACCAGTATGATGTTCTGGAGGTTGTCCAGGTGGCTCAGGACCCTTCAGATTCTTTGGAAAGATGGAAAGTTAGTGTAACCCTGTGATAGGACTGTAAATGTGTACTGCTGTCCCTTCCAAGTAAATACAAGGAGTGTCTGATATGCCTTTCTGATGAGGCTCAATGCAGATCAATGACTGCATACCAAAATATACCTGAGTGTATTACTGCTCTAGCAATAATGTGATATCTAGAATAGCAGTTGTATGTGGGGCTACTACTTGGGTAACTTTGCAGTCATTCCTTTCATACTTTCTTTCTGTCTTTTGTAAGAGAAAGACTGATGAATTAAATGAAAATATGTATGATGAATACCACAACCCATACATACTTTTAGATCTTTAAGGTCCTGCACGTCCCCTTGGGGTGTGGCATTGTTTTTTATATTTTTACTGTAGTCATGGGAAGTTAGCATCAGAGCTTTCACTTGGCTTTCCTGGACCTGATAGTTTTTATCTACAGGACAAGATACCAATGTGGATCTTCTGCCAATTACTATATATGACTAGTCCAATTGCAAATTCAAGGACTGGGAAAATAATCACCAGATGAATTAAAAAAAACCTCAGTGGATCCACTGTTAGTTAATCTGGGTCATGACTCCATTTCTTACCTGGTCCCCATGTGCCCTACTCTAAAGGGGTTGGGGATAGGGGGAGAAACATGAAGGTATGATGAGGTTTGGGATTCACAGGATCAATGTCAACTTCATTGATGTCTAAGCATCCTCAAAACACTTAGATGTTTCCCTCTTCCAAGTTTGTGGTTACTTGAGTAATATGGTTGCGATTTGTGTCCCTGCCAAAAATCTCATGTTGAATTGTAATTCTCAGTGTCGGTGGAGGGGCCTGGTGGGAGGTGACTGGATCATGGGGGAGGATAGTCCTCCTCGCTATTCTTGTCATAGTGAATGAGTTCTCATGAGATCTGGTTGTTTAAAAGTGTGTAGCATCTCCCCCTGCTGTCTTCCTCCTGCTCTGGCAATGTAAGACGTGCCTCCTTCCTCTTTACCTTCTGCCATGTTTGTAAGTTTCCTGAGGCGCCCCCCAGCCATGCTTCTTGTACAGCCTGCAGAACCATGAGCCAATTAAACCTCTTTTCTTTATATATTACCCGCTCTCAGATAGTTCTTTATAGCAATGCGAGAATGGACGGATACACTGAGTAAATGGCCTTCTCTTTAGAGAAGCATGGGGAAATCACACCGCATCCATCTGCTGTGGTGGTGCAGGACCCTTCTTCCTGGCTTTGGCCTCTCCTTCAGTCAGTGGTTTCAGGTCCCCAAATTGGTTCATCCTCCAAATCATCCTTCCTTGGCTTCTTTTGGCTGTAGGGATGTGGAGTGTCTTTGTTGGCTGCTCATCTTTCTTTCCCCCAGAGACCCCCTGCCTTGTTAATAATCTCCGTGGTTCTTTGTCGGTGAGGCTTTCCTGGCTGTCCCTCCAATCCTACTGCTTGTTATAATTGTGCTCACCTTATCCCTGACTATGTAGCATCACCATTATCCCTAGTACTTCACGCTTCTGGCATCTCATTGCTATCTGAGAGCTCTCCTACCATGAGCCCTGGCCTACAGAGGACAGCCACCACTGAGGAAGGATGAGTAAGATCTCCCAAGGTTAAAGCATGCACGTGTGTGTGTGTGTGTGTGTGTGTGTGTGTGTGTGTGTGTGTGTGTTCTGGAGAGAGCTGTGTGTGTGAGTGCATGAGTATGTATGTGTACATGGGAGGCAGGGTTTTAAGGAGAGTGGGCTGACATCGGGTAGAATACAGATTGCAAAGAAAGTAAACTTTCAGTGGCCCAGAGTGACCAACTGTAGGTATTCAGGAATCTTCAAATAAATTAATGGGACTGGATTGGAGGATGGTACCCTTCTCACCAGCACATTCCTTATTGCTTTGGCAAATGGAGTACACAGTAGAGAGATATGAGACCTCTCATCATCTTTAGGACTTAAATTAGCTGTCACCTCTCCTGGGAAAGCATTCTTGACCTCCTAAGCTGGTTTAGAAGCCTTCCTTATAGGACACCTTTGCATTATTTTCTTATGATGGTTATTACGCTGTACTATAATTACTTATTTACTTGGTCTACCTTCAGAATAAGAGCTATGCCTGATTCATAATTATATCCCCCAGAATCTAGATGTAACTGAACCACATTAAGAGTTCAATAAATGTTTGTGGGTGCCATGATCCAAACAGTCTGCACTATGCTGGGGCCATGGATCTTTTTGGTGTCATGAGGGTGGCCCCGGTCTCCCTTTTGACACCATTTCTGCCCTTCTTAGATTCCCAGTCTCCAGCTCCAATAGAGGTCCAGCCTGACACAGCTGCTTGGGAACACCTTGCTGATCTGATAAATGCTTATGAACCATAAAAGTGTGACAGGCTGAATGTGTTACCTTTCCAAGGTATTTGCCATTTAAAGGGAATTCATAGTGAGAAAACTAAGGGAGGAGTACTCTTAATGCTATATTTCTCTAAAAAGTGAGCTATTTGAGCAAACTGTACGAGCCTTTATACCAGCAACCCTGGTTCACACCACCTGCCTGCATCCCCGGTCATATAATATAACACCCAGTGGTAAATGCAAATCAGATGTGTGATACTATTAACTTTTTTTTGAAGGGGAGTCATTGTTTATTTCTGGAACTTGTGTTTATCACCTGTAAAATGGATCTTTTTTTTTTTTTTTTTTTTTGAGACAGAGTCTCGCTCTGTCACCCAGGCTGGAGCGCAGTGGCCGGATCTCAGCTCACTGCAAGCTCCGCCTCCTGGGTTCACACTATTCTCCTGCCTCAGCCTCCAGAGTAGCTGGGACTACAGGTGCCTGCCACCTCGCCAGGCTAGTTTTTTTGTATTTTTTTAGTAGAGACGGGGTTTCACTGTGTTAGCCAGGATGGTCTCGATCTGACCTTGTGATCCGCCCGTCTCGGCCTCCCAAAGTGCTGGGGTTAAAATGGATCTTACAATAGTGTCTACCTCATCAGGTTGTCAGGAGGAATAAATTAGGTAATGCACTTAATGTAGCTTAAGATGGTGCATGGCATATCATAAGTGCTAAGAAAATTTCATCGTGTTTTTTGTAAGACAAAGCATGGTCAGATGCAGCTCAGAGGGACCTCTGTTCTGGGAAACCCCAACCAGAACTCTGGACTGGTTCCCAAAAGGTTTGGGAAGCAGAGGAGCATGCGCCCCTCATCTTGGTCCAGTTGGTAACCCTGGTGGCTCTTCCACGATGATGCCTGTCTTCTAAAACAGCAGCTCAGGCTGTCCAGAGCCGGAACCACACTGTATTGTGCATGTACAGGGTTGATAGCATCACTTCCTGGCTGTCACAGATTTAGAACTTTTTATTTTATTTTATTTTATTTTTTATTTTTTATTTTTATTTTTGGGACAGAGTCTTGCTCTGTCACCCAAGCTGGAGTGCAGTGGCGCAATCTTGGCTCACTGCAAGCTCCGCCTACCAGGTTTACGCCATTCTCCTGCCTTGGCCTCCTGAGTAGCCGGGACTACAGGTGCCCGCCACCACGCCCGGCTAATTTTTTTTTTTTTTTTTGTATATTAGGAAAGATGGGGTTTCACCATGTTAGCCAGGATGGTCTCAATCTCCTGACCTCGTGATCCACCTGCCTCAGCCTCCCAAAGTGCTGGGATTACACATATGAATCACCCTACCCATTGAATCACCCTACCCAGCCGATTTAGAAATTTTTAATGAAGAAAGACAAATCTTTCTGCCTCTGTGATGCCAACTTCTACATTGCTTAGACAAAGAGTTCGAAAATCTCAAATTTGTAGACTTTTGTTTGTTTTAGTCTACTTACTAAGTGATTTGGGAGCACATGTTGACTGCTTTGTCAGAGAAATTCCCCAGTCAAAAAACAAAATGAAAGAAAGACCCCCAAAATCCCACATCTGCTCTAAATTACAGTCTTTAAACATAGATACAAATGTAGTCTGTCTCTCTTTCTCTCTCTAAAAATTCATCTCTGCCTCTCAGTAGTGTATTTTCTTTCTAGAAACAATTTTATCCATCTCCTCCAAGGTTTTACACCACAGAGATCTTGGGGCCACTGACTTGCCTTACACCAGTGTGCTGACAAGAAAGTGCTGTGATGGTTAATTGTATGTATTATTTGACTGGGGGCTACAGAGGGCCCAGACCTTTGGTCAAAAATTGTTTTGTGTGTGTCTGCGAGGGTGATTCTGGATGAGATTAACATTTGAACGGGTAGGCCGAGTAAGGCAGAGTGGGTGGGCTTCATTTAGGCACAGGCCTAAATAGGACAAAGAAAGCTAAAAAAGCATAAGTTCCTCCTGCCTGCCTTTGAGCTGGGACATCCATTCCATCCTACCTTCAAACTCAAGCCAAAACATCAACTATTTTTGGGTCTCGACCCTGCAGCTACACCATCAGCACTCCTGGGTCTCCAGCCTGCAGACTCAGCCTGCAGATCCTGAGACTTTCCATCCTCCATAATCATATGAGCCAATTCCCTATAGCAGTAAATCTCTCTCTCTCCCTTTCCATATGGACAGGGAGAGAGAGAGAGAGATTTACTGCTATAGGGAATTGGCATATATATATATATGCTGTTTTTTCACATGTATATGGAGAGAGAGTGACAGAGAGAGTGACTCATATATTTGTTGGGAATTGGCTCATATATATATAGATATATGTTCTATTTCTATATATGGGTATGTGTATATGTGTGTGTGTATGTATACATGCATGTATATATACACATATATATACATCTATACGTGTGTGTATATGTATATGTATATGTATATGTATATATATGTATATGTACATAGGTTCTGTTTCTCCAGAGAACCCTGACTAATGCAAGCTCCTTGTATTTTAGTTGCTTGGGTCTCCTACAGGAGGGTCAAGTTAGCCCATTTTCTACTTCTGAGTTCTGCTCTGTAGGGAAAAGTGTCATAACTAAGGCTGAGTGTATACTTGGGGACTCCAGGGTTGATAGAAGCATTGGCTCATGTTTCTGTTTGCATACCAATTAAGTAAAATGAAGACTTACCAATGGTTTGGAAACCCTCCGATGCTCTCACAGGGCCCCTGGAGAGCCATCTTCCACCACGATGAATGTGCCGCTTCCGTGGGAAGGCTTCACTCCTGCAGCTGTCAATCAACTCTGCACCAAGGCCCCCGTGTTTGGCGCAATGTCGGTGTTCCTGCTATCCTTCCAGTTTCCTGACGTGTTCCTGTGCGTCACAGTTCAGTCCACTCCAGGTTACGAGGGTGCCAAAGCCATGTGAATGACAGGCTTAACGCGTGGCCAGCTGTCCCCTGTGCCTCATGCGACCACGTGCTGAAGCAGAGAGGTTAAGTGTTCCGCACTTTCCTTCTCCTAGGGCGATCGCAGTCAGCAACGGAGATTCATGGCAGCCATTTTGGGCTCTTGTTGCATCGTTTGTCATGAAAATGAGGTATTAGAATTTCAGTGCCTAATATGCTTCATGAGTTATAGTGGAGAGGAGAGCTGTGCCTTTGGTATTTCCGATAATATGTAGCTTTGTCAAAAGCTGATGGCGAACGATCAGTTCAAACGTGCCTTGGAAAAGCACACTCTTCATGTCAAACGGCTTACATTGTGGAAAAAAATTACCATCTGTCAAAATGCAGATTGCGAGAAGCTCGCACGCCTAGAGGAAGCCATTTTCACCCTCAGAAAGTTATTTTAAGGTGACATCTGGATGACGGACAGGGCCCTCCGTGGCAGCCTGAGTGACAGCAGCCTGGCTGTGGCTTTCTGGCTGCAGGTGCCCCACTCAGGGTTGTTGCTCCTAGGAGGCCAGGCCTGGCCCTGCGTGTAGGAGAAAGCAGCAGTCTAGAAGGAGCTGTTTTAAAGTTCCCCACAGAACATCAGTTTACCTAAAAATATTTCCCACCCACCCAGAATCGTGCTCAGGATGGTCACCGTTTGATTTACGTTGTAGGAACCATCTGGAGATGGATACATTTAACTAAATTAAACTTCTATCCTCCCAGGAAAAGAAGATACATTCACCAGTTTGTGGGGCTCTTGTAAAGGGTAAAACTAAGGCCAGTTTTTGAGAGCTCTAGGGAGGAAGATTTTAATTCAGTTAGGACCCAAAATGGAAAGGGTTCTTGACAAAGAACTCCCTGATGCTGGGCACATTCTGACAGTGGCCATAGCAGATGGGAAGTGGGGTCAGGTGGGCACTAGGGTGCCTCTGGACTCAGGTGGTCTGTAATGTTATAATTCAGAATGGGGAGCACAAGGGGATTCTCTTTTTTTTTTGTTTGTTTATGTTTTTGAGCTGGAGTCTCACTGTGTCACCCAGGCGGGAGTGCAGAGGCTCGATCTCTACTCACTGCAACCTCTGCCTCTCAGGTTCAAGTGATTCTCCTGCCTCAGCCACCTAAGTAGCTGGGATTATAGGTGTGTGCCACCACGCCCGGCTAATTTTTATATTTTTAGTAGAGATGAGGTTTCTCCATGTTGGCCAGGCTGGTCTCAAACTCCTGGCCTCAAGTGATCCATCCACCTTGGCCTCCCAAAGTGCTGGGATTACAGGCGTGAGCCACTGTGCCCACCCTCTTCTTTGGAAAGCCTATTAATAATGTTAGTAGATGACTGGGCAGGAAAATCTAGGCCTGGTCCTTTCCATAGATTCCCCTTGGTAATCCACATCACTTCTCTAGTTTCCATCTATTAAATAAATGGATTGATCTCAGTCCCCAAGGGCACTTCCCATTCTGATACCCCACAGTTCTCTGAGCCTGGTTAAATCATATAGAATCTTTCTGATTACATTAGAATGGCAGAATAATAATATAGCACCAGAGCGATGAGAGAGCAAGCTTCACACCAATTCTAAGTGATTGGTTTTGGCTGCTTAGAACACTGTGCCAAAGAAGGATTGGAGGCCAAGTTCAGAGATGACTGCGAGGTATTTCCACAAATAGTGAGGGGCATCTGCCAACAGGGGTGGTATGGGGAAACGCTGACAATGAACCATGACAGTTCGTCATCCTGCAGTAGACCCTTGGAACTTCAGCTTCCTCAGCTTCGACCATCACAGGTGATTGATGGGCCATGACATGGCCAGGAAGAGGCAGTGGCTGAAGTGGGCTGAGAGGGTGAGTGAGGGCCGCTGGTCATAGGCGGGAAGATCTCCGGGGCCTTGGGCCTGGAACCACAGCTCTGAGCTCAGTGCTGAGAGGCTGAATGGGGGCCACTGGTCACAGGCGGGGAGATCTCTGGGGCCTTGGGCCTGGAACTGCAGCTCTGAACTCAGTGCCTGGGACTCTAGCTTCTTCTTTACCATAAAACACTGTTCTCTCTTTATCATGTCTGAAGTTATTCTTTAAGCCTTTCAGGTGCATTTTATTCCATTTTATGGGGGAAATCACTGATTTTGAAGATCTGAGAAGGCTTCTGGAAATCACTTGTAAATGTCGAGAGTGTGTTGTAGAAAGCCTTCCCTATGGTACAGAAATGTTTACAGCATGAAATGAGCGGCCAGGTGTGGTGACTCATGGGAGGCCGAGGTGGGTGGATCATCTGAGGTCAGGAGTTTGAGAGCAGCCTGGTCAACATGATGAAACCGTGTCTCTATTACAAATATAAAAATTAGCTGGGCGTGGTGGTGTGCACCTGTAATCCCAGCTACTTGGGAGACTGAGGCAGGAGAATTGCTTGAACCCAGCAGGTGGAGGTTGCAGTGAGCCAAGATTGTGCCATTGCACTCCAGCCTGGGTGACAGAGTGAGACTCTGTCTCAAAACAAAAAACAAAAAACAAAAAACCAAAACAACCAACCATGAACTGAAATAGGGCATATAAAAGTGCTGTCTGAGATACAAAACTGCACCACTGTAATGCATCATTAATATTATTAATAATAATTTGCCCTTCATCTCTTCAAAAGTGGTATGTAAACACATCAGCAAGATGTAACTTCAATCAAACAGTCCATGTTAACAAGAAGACTGATAGAGAGTTAATGTCTGAAGAAACAGGCTAGGCATGGTGGCTCACACCTATAATCCCAGCACTTTGGGAGGCTGAGGTGGGCAGATCACCTGAGGTCGGGAGTTCGAGACCAGACTGGCCCACATGGTGAAACCCTGTCTTTACTAAAAATGCCAAAATTATCTGGGCATGGTGGTGCATGCCTGTAATCCCAGCTACTTGGGAGGCTGAGGCAGGAGAATCGCTTGAACCAGGGAGGCAGAGCTTGCAGTGAGCTGAGATCACGCCACTGCACTCCAGCCTAGGCGACAAGAGCAAAACTCCATCTCAAAAAAAAAAAAAAAAAGTCTGAAGAAACAGATATAAATTGGAGAAAAACAAAAGAAAATAAATTCCTCACAGGTACACTATGCATCCTTCATGTGTCTTTTATGAGAGAGATATATATATACACACATATACATACATACATACATACATTGTGAATGCATAAATCTAACTAAAATACACATTACCTCACATAGTTACAACTTTTATGATGAGAACACTTAATATGCACTCTGTTAGCATTTTTTCGAGAATATAGTATGTTATTAACCATAGTCACCATGTTGCACCAGTCTATTGAACTTATTCCTCCTGTCTAACTGAAATGTTGTATGCTTTAACCAACATCTCCCCAATCCTCCACCCTTCAACTTCCCAGCTTCTGGTAAACACTATTTCTGTTTCTATGAAATCAACCTATGGTGGCCGAATAGTACCTCCCACAAAGATGTCATCACCCTAATCCCTGGAACTTACGAATGTGTTACCGTACATGAAAAAGAAACTTTGCGGATATGATTAAAATTATGGACCTTAATAGAGGAAACTTATCCTGGATTGTCTCTACGGGCCACTGTAATCACATGAGCCCTTGAAAATAGAGAACTTTGCCCAGCTGGAGTCAGAGAGATGTAGCGGATGGGCACGAGAGACTGCAAGCTTGAAGCGGAATCACCGCCTGGATTGCCGGCTCTGAGGTGCAGGGACCCATGTGTAAGGACTAAAAGGGAGTTCCCAGGAGCTGAGGGTGGCCCTTAGCTGGTGGCCAGCGAGGAAATGGGGACCTCAGTCCTACAACCACAAGAAATTGAATTCAGCCAGTAACCTGAGTGAGCTTGGAAATGGGTTCTTCCCCAGAGCCTCCAGAAAGAAATGCAGCCTGCAGACACCTTGATTTCAACCTGGCAAGACTCGTGTTGAACTTCTGACCCACAGAAATGGCAAGATAATAAATTTGTGTCGTCTTAAACTGCTGAGCCTGTAGTAATTAGTTACAGCCGCAACAGATAATGAATCACAGTCCCTATGGCCTGCAGGACAGCTCAGAACCTACACACGCCAGTGGCAGGTCAAAGGCTCGGCATCAGTGTCCAGTTTCCAGCTGGTCTTTCTTCTCTGTCCTTCTCGTCGTTCTATTAATATTATGGGGTGCTTGTCTAGTCCCCAACTTATTTCCCTGCCCAGTGGCTGTATCCTTTGAGAGCCAGGATCCTTCTCTGCTATGTTCCCAACCTCAAAGACAGATGTCCAGTCTCTTAGCTTAGTTGCTCCAAGCAAACCTCCTCCTGATTTGCCAGCTGCTGGGCCTGCAACCCACCCCATCATCCTTAACTATCTCCTATCCAAGGTCTGCCAACTTCAGCAAAGACATATGCCTGATAATTCAGCTAATGATGCTTTGTCATAGAAAGCTCCTTGGAGGAAGTTGAGGAACCAAGCTTAGAAGTCCGAGAAGTCTGCATGGGAAATGGCATGAGCTAATGCACTGAAGCAAGAGTGAGTGATGAAGTGATGTTGATTATTCTGCAGGAAGAAGAGAGATGGGCTTGTGAAGCCCCAGAGGTTTAGTGATCAAGTAAGTGTGGGGATGCCCTATTAGGTGTATGCAGAGCAGAATAAGAAGGTTACCTGGCTGGAGTGAAGGACTGTTATCAGGAGACATGAATACATTTGATGCATGAAGGATCTGAGAGGCAAGGCTGAGCAGAGGTGAAAGAGAGACCAGGGTTACATGGAAGAAAGGCAGACAAGAAGGAAAACATGACAAAATGGAAAGGGAAAATTGTATTACCTGAATGCCCACCATTTGCTAGGCATTGTGCTTTGCATACGTTTTCTCATCTGATTCTCATGACAACACTGCAAGGTGGGTGGAATTTGCCTTCCTTTACAAGCAAAGAAAAGGAGGCTAAAGGTCAAATAACTCAGAAAGCAAGAGCCATGATGCTATGCTAGATCTGTCTACACAAAGCCCCTGCTTTCCCTGCCTTCTCCTTTTCATCTACCGCCTCTCATAAGAGGATAGAGTTATAGTGTGTGTGGAAACTCTGCAGAGAAAAGCCATTGTCTTCATCTGATGTCTTTATAGTGACTTTCCTCAAAAGGAAAAAAACTTCCCCCAAGAAGAGGAGTAACAAAAGCAGACAAGGGCTCAGCTTTCCTGGATGTTTCATTCTATCCTCAAAGATACAGCAAAATGAAACAGACATTGTCATCTCCGAAAATATCCAGGGCCGTTTCCCAGCCAAGTGTCATGGATGGTGAAGGTGTTCTCTCCACTTCTTACCTCTGTCATGCTTTGTGAAAAATCTTCTCTTCCCTTCCGCCAGTAACTAGACTGCTCCTGTGGCTATAGTGTTGCAGTTAATAGGATAGAGTCTTTTTTCCTGGGGGACTGAGAGGGGAAGGATGACTGATGAAAAGAATTTTATTTTCGACTTCTTTTTTTTTTTTTTTTTTTTTTTGAGACGGAGTCTCGCTCTGTCGCCCAGGCTGGAGTGCAGTGGCCGGATCTCAGCTCACTGCAAGCTCCACCTCCCGGGTTTACGCCATTCTCCTGCCTCAGCCTCCCGAGTAGCTGGGACTACAGGCGCCCGCCACCTCGCCCGGCTAGTTTTTTTTTGTATTTTTTAGTAGAGATGGGGTTTCACCGTGTTAGCCAGGATGGTCTCGATCTCCTGACCTCGTGATCCACCCGTCTCGGCCTCCCAAAGTGCTGGGATTACAGGCTTGAGCCACCGCGCCCGGCCAAGAATTTTATTTTCAAGTTACAATTACATTATGAATTAACAGCTTTATCCTTAGAAATAGTTTTGTCCTGTACCTAATTTGTCTAATAATTTTAAGTCCCCAAAAGATTTATTTGTTTGTTTCTTATGTTGTTACCTTAAGCTAGCATAATATTGACAGAAACAATCGTAGTACAGGGCATTTCTTGACTAATGACAAGTTAGAAGAAATGGCTGGTTTGGAAAGTCTGACAGCAATTCATCCAAGCCGTTATTACATTTTTCTTTTTATTTTGTTTTATATTTCTCTTACCTCTCTCAGCTTTAATAAGGTATAATGAATACATTAAAATTGTATATATTTACATATACAATATGATGTTTTGACATATATAATAAAATGATTAAATCAAGCTAATTAACATATTAATCACTTCACATGCTAATTGTGTGTGTGGTCAGGAGAGTTAAGAAGCACTCTCAATGGTCTTGAAGTTATAATATTTTGGCTTTGCAATGGTGTGAAAGCTATACGCATTCCAGAACGTCAATAAATTACATGAGATATTGAATACTTTATTACAAAATAGGCTTTGTGGGCCAGTGCTGTGACTCACGCCTGTAATCCCAGCACTTTGGGAGGCCAAGGTGGGTGGATCACGAGGTCAGGAGATTGAGACCATCCTGGCTAACACGGTGAAACCCCATCTCTACTAAAAATACAAAAAATTAGCCAGATGTGGTGGTGGCGGGTGCCTGTAGTCCCAGCTACTTGGGATGCTGAGGCAGGAGAATGGCGTGAACCCGGGAGGTGGAGCTTGCAGTGAGCCAAGATCGCGCCACTGCACTCCAGCCTGGGAGACAGAGTGAGACTCCATCTCAAAAAAAAAAAAAAAAAAAAAAAAGGCTTTGTGTTAGATGACTTTGCCTAGTTGTAGGCTAATGTAAGTGTTCTGAGTACATTGAAGGTAGGCTAGGCTAAACTATGATGTTGGTAGTTTAGGTGTATTAAATGCATTTTTCACTAGAATATTTTCATCTTATGATGGTTAGTCCCCACATAACCTTGTGTATGCAATATAATATTATTAACTATAGTCATCAGCTGTACAATGGATCTCCAGAACTTACCTGTCCTAACTGGAACTTTGTGCCTTTTGACCAACTCCCCGTTCCTCACCCTCCCCACCCAAGAAAGGATTCTAAGGCCATATTTCCTTGGCTCAAATCCCTGCTCTGCTAGTTCTTTCTAAGAATGTGACCATATGGAGCCGAATCTCCATTTGTAACTCAACTGAGCAGGCCTTCACCTGGCAACTCCAGTCATCAGGCATCCTCCACAAATTAATTTATGATGAGCAACAGAGAGTGAGACCCTCCTAAAGCTCATTGAGGGGGTGAATGCCGATCTCATGGGTCCTACATGAACATTTAGAAGATATATCAAGGAATGAACAAAACTCTCCTTGTTTCTTCTTGGAGGAAACTCAGAGCAGATTGGGAGGGGTATGCACACTGGAAAATGAATAACGCAGCTCAAGTAGAGTGTTGTGTTGCAAATAAAAATGATGATGCAATTGCTGTAAGCTTTGGAGCTTCTTGGGGGCATGCAGATCCCATTTTTTCTGCTATTATTATAGTCAGTGTAAGTACTTTCAATGTTTGTAAATCAACATCATATCACCAGTTCTACGTGGTGGCCGTTCCTGCATAGAAGGATTCTAAGGATTCAAGGATGGTAGAATTCATCCTCCTGGGATGTTGGCCTGTATGAATTGACAAGTTTTCAGAAACAGTGGCAGTTCATTCCTTCGAGTGCTTTCCCTTTCTCTTGTTACCACCAAGGAAGGCTGAGCTCACCCAAAGGGCTCATCTCTCTCATCTAATTGTTACAAAGGGAAGGAAATGCCTAAAGTCATACAACTCTAGTGTTTGAGAGACATAAAGGAACTTAAGGCCCACTTGATTAGAGCATTCTACCATGTATGACATGTCTACTGTGTGCCAGATACTGTTACAAATATTTGCATGCAAACTATCTCAGCACTTTATGAATGTACTTTTGAAAAAAGTCATGTTTGATTCTCACTATAAACTGTGAGGAAGATATGTAAAGTATTAGTACATTAAAATAGCAACAACCACTAAGGATCTGAGAGGTTGAATGACTGAACCCAACTGGTAACTGGAAGAGCTGGGAGCGACATTGAGAGTTTTGGCTCTTGTCCTGTGATCTTCTTATTGTGTGGTCGTGTTTTTCTGAGGACGAGTTTGGATATGGTGAAGGAGGAGGGGAGTGAGAGAGCACAGGGCTCCACTGCAGGCATGGGGAGGAGAAGCTGGCGGGGGAGTGATGGCTGAAGATACATCTGCTTCTTCCCAGGGTTTCTAGGGCCAGCTGTAGCTCATTTGGCCGTTGTTGATTTACTCCCCTAGCTTTTTTCTGGAGGACAAATAGCAGTCAGTGGATATTGACTAGTATTGGGCTAGACTGTGAGGAGATGTGTCTGCTGATCTGTTCCACCTACTCCACTTGTACCTTCTTATCTCTTAAGTGATATAACCATGAAGCACTCTTTGCACACATTTCACTTTGCAAATCTCCTACTCTTTGTGCATATTTCACTTTGGAAATATCTCATTGCCTCTGAAGTTAATTTTGGATTCTCTTAATTTAATAATTGTTTAGAAGTACTTTTTATGATCCTCTGTCCCTTCTACTGAACGCTTTAGTCCCCAAGAGCAGCGACCACATCTGTTTTGTTCCTGGTTGTATCCCCAGCAGTATTTCTCCTAGCTCCTCCTTCTGCTTCCCCTTCTCCGTTTATCTGCACTTTGAGGAGAGGTGGTAGAGTTGAGATAGTAGGAGCTGTTGAGGCCAGCGCTGGGCTTTCCATGGGAACACACCAAGATCCACTCCTGGCTCCCATGTGGCTGCTGCTGGTCAAGCCTGTGCCTGGTCTCCCCAGCCCTCACAAGGAGATAAAAACACAGCTCCTCAATCCACCTCTTTAGGGAGAGATTTATGATGATAATGACTATAAAAATAAGAGTGTATGAGAGAAAAGGTGGTGCATTTAGATAAAACTTTTTTTAAAAAAACAGAAATAACAGCTTTTAGTCAGTCTTGTGAGGGAAACTATTAGTTTGCTGTTCGGTATCAGCAAAAGCTAGATTCTAACTATGGTTCTGCCTTTTTCTAGATATGTGTGTGACTAGCTAGGTCCAACATGGCATTAGTTGAGGTTCTCTGGAGAAACAGAGCTAATAGGATATACACAGATGTGTAAGAGGAGGTTTATTATGAGAAGCAGCTCATGTGATTACACAGGCCAAGAAACCACACAACCTGCTGATCGGACTTCTGCGAGCTGCAGAACCAGGAGAACTGATGATGTAATTCAGTTTGAGTCTGAAGTTCCGAGAGACAGGGGTTAGAGGTGAGGAGGCGGCTGCTGGTATAAGTCCAGGGTCCAAGGCTCCAGAACCAGGAGCACCAAGGTCTGAGGCAGGAGAAGGTGGACGTGCCAGCTCAAGAAGGGAGGGAGAGAGAATTCGCCCTTCCTTGCCTTTTTGTCCTATTCAGGGCCTCAGAGGACTGGATGATCCCCAGCCACACTGGGGAGGGCAGATGTTCTTTACTCAGTTTATCAATTCAAATGCTAATTTCTTCCCCAAACACCCTCACAGATGTGCCAGAAATCATGTTTCACCAGCTATCTGGGCATCCCTTAGCCCAGTCAAGTTGACACAGAAAATTAACCACCACAGACACTTAATTTTTTATGCCTCATCCATCATTTATATGAAAAGTGATAAAAATATTCACCCCTGAGTATATTGAAAAATGAAATAGCCATGTCCATAATGTGTCCAATACAACATATTGTACAGGTTGAGGATCCCTTATTTGAAATGCATGGGATTGGAAGTGTTTCAGACTTTTTCAGATTTTGGAATATTTGCATTATGCTTACAAGTTGAACATCCTCAATCTGAAAGTCCAAAATCTGAGATGCTCCCATGAGCATTTCCTTTGAGTCAGCACTCAAAAAGTTTCAGATTTTGGACCGGGTGTAGTGGCTCATGCCTGTAATCCCAGCACTTTGGGAAGCCGAGGCAGGTGGATCACCTGAGGTTGGGAATTTGAGACCAGCCTGGTCAATATGGTGAAACCCTGTCTCTACTAAAAATACAAAAATTAGCCAGGCATGGTGGCAGGTGCCTGTAATCCCAGCTACTGGGGAGGCTGAGGCAGGAGAATCACTTGAACCCGGGAGGCAGAGGTTACTATAAGCCAAGATTGTGCCTGGGTGACAGAGTGAGACTCCATCTCAAACAAAACAAAACAAAACAAAACAAACAACAACAAAAAAACAGATTTTGGACCACTGCAGATTTCAGATTTTCAGATTTGGGATGCTCAATCTGTATGTGGTAGCCATTTAATTAAAGAGAGAAGGAAATAATAATGAAGATAATGATCATAAAAAAGATGAAAGAGGAAGACAATGAGGAGGACGAGGAATGAGAAAGGAAGGTGGTATTTGAACTTGGGAAAGTCACTACTTTTTTAAGCCTCTGTTCCCTGATTGGTCAAAAGTGTCTATGGCAATGGCCTCTCTTTTTTTGTGAAGATAGAGTGAAATGGTGTATGATGAAGGATCTCAAAAACCATGAGGTGCTCTACACCCAGAGGCATGATTATTAAATTAAAATGTTATATATCTATAAATCATGTAGCATTTTTAAAGAGGGGCGTGTGCGGCACAGGAGCGGCACACATCGAGGTGCTTAGGAGGCATTGACTCTCAGTGTGACCCGGATCTGGCACTGACTCTCCATGGTGCATGCAGAAGTGCTTGACTCTCGGTGTGACACAGACCTGGCCCTGTGAGTCCTCGCCTGGAGAGGAAA
Source organism: Macaca mulatta (assembly GCF_049350105.2). NCBI lineage: Eukaryota > Metazoa > Chordata > Mammalia > Primates > Cercopithecidae > Macaca > Macaca mulatta. Next base: position 192,502,447 of record NC_133408.1, read on the forward strand.
TGTGGTTTGTCTCTCCGATTCTGGACACTTCCGTCTGCCCTATAATAAACCCATTGATACACACACTGTTTACCATGCTTGATCTTGTAAAGCAATACTTCCTTTGTGGACAGTTTTAATCAGAGTGGTGAAGCCAGATTAAAACTGTTTAGCGATGATAGTGGGCTGACAGGAGATTAAACAGGTCCCCTGACAAGTGACTGTCCCTGAAATGCCGGCACCCTCGCGTGGCACAGCTGCACATAATCAGCACCCGCATTCCCACCAGCCGGGAATACATCACCCGATCTTTACTCCTGAGCCTGTGACACCTGGAGGATGATCACACATTCCTTGCACGTTCTTTCTCCTTGGCCACTGAGGTGGCTTTGGGGGGCTGCACTGAGAATTATTGCCTTACTGATCCATCTGTTCCCAGCCCGTTTTCCAGCCTAGCAACAGATTACACTCCACAGGGAAAAGCCGTGGAATACTCTTAAGACAATTTCTTACCACGTAAGAGCAGCCATGTAATTAATTGCTGTTAGTGACCGATTTCTCATATTCTGGGTTCAACTGAAATGCACAAGAATTAAAGTTTCCAGCAAAGGCTTGAAAGACACAAGAAGTTGAGTATTAACTCAAGAGGTGCATTTGGGGATATTTCCTACTCATGCCTGATGTTTGAGGAAAGAGTTATGGTGGGTGACTTAGTTAACGCATCTACCCTTTAGTTGTTTCACTTAGCAGATAAACTGGATGGATTTTTTGTTCCAAAACAGTGTCCATCCAGCTCTGGATGACGTGGGTGTTTTGTGAAGGACACGCTGCTCCCATGTCACCCCCACTTCCTCTTCCGCCTTCCTTTGGCCCTTCAGTGATCTACAATTCTCTGATTTCTTGCTTATTCCCTGTGACCCTCGTTCTCTAAAGCTATTCAGTTTTTACCTGTTCTCTACAACCCTCCTGTGTTCCTCTGGGTAGGTGCCCCTTTCACTGTGCTGCCGGGGACCACTGGGCCATTTCTACCATAACACATCCTGTGCGCTGCTGTAACTGACATCAGTGTGACTCTCTGCCACCAGACTGTGGGCTCCTCTAGAGAAGTGATTTCTCCATGCGTTTTTATGTCCCGAGGGGCTGGCTCAGTGCCTGACACAGTGGTCAACTTCATTAGACAGTGAGATGTTTTTCAACCACTAAGTGAGTCTCTCAATTGTAAGATATAGAACAAATATTTTGTTATGAGATTGTGAAGTTTGTAAATGAATTAGATAGAAACATAAATTATAGAGACATATTGGTCAGATCCTGGCAGGAAACAGACGGCAAATTCATACTGGGAAATGGAGGGGAATTTAGCAAAGAGACTGTGTAGGAGGCCCAGGCAGGTTTTAGGAAGCCTGGAAGGGGCAGTAGGACCCTGGGGTTAGCAGCCATGGGCCCATTACTACTCTTGGACCTTCAAGGAGATTGGGCAGCTGAATCCAGAGAACATAGCTATGTGTAGAGGGATGCTGACAAAGGCTGTGGTCTTTGATAGAGCGAGATGGCAAGTCCATGGTGACCCAGGAGAGGGGAAGCTGAGAAAATAAGTACCCCCAATCACTCTCCCTGTTCCCTCCAATCTGACAGTGATGCCCACTGGCCACATCAAAACTGCAATCAGGGGACTTTCTACAAAGGTCAGCATCCTGGGGCATAGGCATATGGAAGTCAATGGGGAGTGAATGTGGAGGGGCAAAGAGAAGCTGTTCACCCATTTTGCCGTATAGCATCCACTCTTTTTTTTTTTTTTAAGATGGAGTCTTGCCCTGTCGCCCAGGCTGGAGTGCAGTGTCATGATCTCAGCTGACTGCAGCCTCTGCCTCTTGGGTTCAAGTGATTCTCCTGCCTCAGCCTCCCGAGTACCTGGGACTACAGGCACCTGCCATCATGCCTGGCTAATTTTTTTTGTGTGTGTGTTTTTAGTAGAGATGAAGTTTCACTGTATCAGCCAGGATGGTCTCGTTCTCCTGACCTCAAGATCCACCCGCTTCAGCCTCCCAAAGTGCTGGGATTACAGGTGTGCGCCAGGCCTCACTCTCATTTTTATCCAGGTGAAAACCTCATGTCCCTAATATGGACATGGGGACACACAAATGTGAACCGCTGCCATGCCCTCACGGAGTGTCACATTCCATCATTCCCACCTAATGTCCACGTGTGCTGCCACCAGAGTTTTCATGGAATGTTGCATTAGAAAAGGCCAGGGGAAAGAAAGATTAATTTATCTAAAATATAGCTTCCAAAGCTTCCTTTCTGTAGCTGGTTAAAAGGCTGATGTTGGCCGAGCGCAGTGGCTTAAACCTGTAATCCCAGCACTTTGGGAGGCTGAGGCGGATGGATCACCTGAGGTCAGGAGTTTAAGACCAGCCTGGCTAACATGGCAAAACCCCATCCCTACTAAAAATACAAAAATTAGCCAGGCGTGGTGGTGGGCACCTGTAATCCCAGCTATTTGGGAGGCTGAGGCAGGAGCATCACTTGAACCCGGGAGGCAGAGGTTTCAATGAGCTGAGATGGCGCCACTGCACTCCAGCCTGGGGGATAGAGCTATTGTTAAAAAAAAAAAAAAAAAAAAAAAAAAAAAGACTGATGTTAATAATTGTGGCTGACTTCTCCTACCACCTGGTTCACATTCTCCTTAATCTCCTCTAACACTTCAGATGGACACGGTTTTTCACATAATGGGGTGACCCGAAGTTTGATTCCTATAGAATTTAATCATTGGCAGTCTTGTCTCTATCAGGTGATGCATGTTGCCATTTACAAGAGCTGCTGGAAAAGGGAGAACTGAGAGCACCCCAGTGAGCTCTGAAGGATCCACATCTGGTCTTCCTTGCTCAGTTGTGTAGCAGCAATCCAGGTTCCTTTAGATAATTGGGATCAACCATCCTGACCAGTTCTGTGATCTCTTTCTCTTCCTGTTGGCTCAATAGCATTAAGCTCCCCAAATGACCAGGGGACTATCTCAGATTTCAGCTCATCCCTTCCATGAGGATGTTCTCTGCTGGCAGCATTCCTCTCTTGAGGAATGGGGAGTACACTCACCTTGTACTCTCAGCCTAAGCTTAGAGGCGAGAGTGGTGTCTGAAAGCACAAATGATCCCCATGGGTTATTTGGTATTATGGTCGGAGGGTCCTCCCAGTTCTACTCATTTGTTCACAAACTTCTGATTATGGGGGAGAAGGCATCTCTTATTGGTCACAGGCAAAGCACAGACTGAATCCAGCAGGAAGCACCAGGCTTACAGGGTGTAGCTTCTAGCTGACCCACAACAGGCCCTCCTTAGGCCTTCTTACATCACTAGCTGCTGCTGGGTGCTAGGTGTCAGAAGATCAGTACATTTCATGAGTACAAGACTCAGCAGCCCTCTCATTGCCACATCACGTGTAGTATGGACTGTGGCCATACTGTGTTGGGTATTATGGTGTTGGGTGAAGCATTCTCTTATCCAAGTGCTGCTGTGCATGTACAACTTTATGGTTTGGTGGACGGGAAAATATCTAGTTCATGCAGTTCTGCCGTTGACTCTCCATGGTGCATGTAGAAGTAGCAGTTTGAGATGCTCAGTCATCTGGCCTCCCATTATCAGTTGCTCAGATAAAACAGATCATGAGTGCCTTTTCCAATGGAGAATAGTTGTTGCCAAAGGACACACAACCTTTCTCCAGGACCTCAGGATTCTGCTACTAGGGGTGGCCAGAGGCCCCTCTATTATCTCTTTCTGCTGCAGACACATCCATTATAATTGGTTCTGCAAGGTCATAAGTGTCAACAGTGAGGCAGCTTGGACTGCAGCTGGAATCTACTGTAGTGACTTTTATTGCTCTAGGCCCTAAAACTGGAAGCCTTCTTACGTGTTACTCCTTACATAGATAGGAATATAATTTCTCAAGGTGAATATGTTGCTACCAAATGCCAAGAAGTTCACCAAGCACCATGCCTCTCTCTTTACATGAGCAGTGCAAGGTGTAGTTACTTTTCTCTTATCCTAAGAGGGATATCCTGACATGCTTCAGGTTATTGGTACTCTAGAACTGTATTGTTTGGTATAGTAATCATTCGCCACATATGAATATTAAAATACAAGTAAAATAAAAATTTAGTTCCCTAATCACACCAACCACATCTTAGAGACGCTCAAGACTCGTGTGTGGCCAGAGGCTACTGTGTGGGATAGCCCATCCACAGGACATTTCTATCAGTGCAGAAAGTTCTATCGGGCAGTGCTGCTAGAAAGTGCAACCACATGGCAGGCCTCTGAACTTTCTGGGGTTTGTCTCACACTCTGTGGTACTCACGTGTCTTCCTAGGTGTGGTAACTGATGCTTGTGATGCTCTGTACCATGGCCCCTGGACCTGATTTCAGCACTGCTACGTGGACAGCTCCACATCCCCCCCTCCCCCCCGCCCCCCCTGCCCCCCCGCCCCCCCTGCCCCCCCGCTGCCAGCATTACACAAACTGCAAACGACACAGCCGCTCTTTGCTCATCACCTTTCTCAGAGGCTACTCAAGGCTGCTCAACCATGCACATGTATGACCCAAAGTATAATGAAGTCAATGTCTCCGGGGAATGCTCAGCCAACGGTGGGTAGGAGTTAGTGGATAAATAACTGACCTCTCCATCCTGTGATAGAGCAATTCTACATGGTTCCTAGATGATTCCCATTGGGTTTGAGCTCCAGTTGTCTGTGGTAGATTAATAACTTGAATTTTATTCCATGAATCAGTTTTTGTTTCTTGGCATCACCACCCAAAGTAAACGCTCTGTGAAAAATTCTTTGAATTAGAGTCTACTTTCTGGGGAATCAGATTAACACAATTTATCTTGGAAGTGACCCTATGAAGCAGGCCTTCAAGATAGGATTCTGAAATTGGATTGCTTCACGGTTATATGAATATAAGAATCCTGTCACTGGAAATCAGTGGGCTGGTTTTCAGCCCTGACCTGTGGCAGCACTACGATAACCAAGACTCTCAACTGGGGCAGATTTGGATGAGGTCTAGGTGAAAGTGAGGGCACTGATTTATGCAATAACTCTGGTAATTAAAAGGAATAAGCACGGTGGCTCAGCCTGTAATCCCAGCACTTTAGGAGGCCGAGCCAGGCAGATCACTTGAGGTCAGGAGTTTGAGATCAGCCTGACCAACATGGTGAAACCCCATCTCTACTAAAAACACAAAAATTAGCCGGGCATGGTGGTGCCCACCTGTAATCCCAGCTACTTGGGAGGCTGAGGCAGGAGTATCACTTGAACCTGAGAGGTGGAGGTTGCAGTGAGCCAAGATTGCATGCACTGCACTCCAGCCTCGGTGACAAAGTGAGACTCTGTATCACACACACAAACACACACACACACACACACACACACACACACACACACACACACAAAGGAATGGGGTGATGGTAACTACCAGGGAGGTAAATTGGGATCCACACCTTGAAGAAACAGAACGAGAGGTGCACGTCATCCAAGCATCAACTCAGGGTGTGCTGTGCTGGCCTGAAGGTTTTCATGGCAGCATTTCAGGAGACCCTCATCTGCAGCTAGAGGGAAAACTGTGGAGAAAATCAGTCCCCAAATTTAATCATAACATGGCAGGACTGCCAAGGATGTTGACTCCTTTACTTTGACAAGTTTCCTCTGCTAAGATCTGGGATAGCAGTGCTGAAAGGATGCTCCTGAGAATGTGGAATTCCCAGGTCCCCCTGAAGCCTCCAGGCAGGAAGAAGCAGTGCAGCCCCCTCTCCCGAAGGGTATCAGCCTGCCATTGCCTGGAGACCATGCAAAGTTCTCACCTGAGGCTGAGGCCTTGAGGATGATGTTTTTCTCCTGATCTGCTTCTGTCTCCCCTCATAATGTGAAGGGGATTCAATGATCTCTCAGGTCTTTTTTGGCACTTAAAGTCCCGTGATTCCTTTGCAGCCTACACCTGGTTCTCTGATTTTCCCCACAGGATTGCAGGACTCTCAACTTATGGAGAAGACATGTGTTGGCAGGAAGTATTCTGGGAAGAGTTTTGCTGTATCTCTGGAAGGAAGAAGATTGTTTCCCACTGGGGGATGGCGCTTTCAACATGTGGGAGCTTGTTGTGTCACAGAAGAACGACAGGTGAGCTTCAGTGATGCTCCTGGTGACTAATGCTGAGGTTCAGAATGCAGCTGTAAAGAGCTCTCTAAAAAGCATGGATCAGACGATTTTATCTTATTAATTCAAAACCTTCAACAATGAAAATTTATGATTGCAAGAATAATCTTTGTTTCTGCAATGATTTGATGGGGCAAAAGGGAAATAATCCTAAAATGGATGATTTTTTTAAACCGTAAGGCAGGTGAAATCTCATTAAAAGACAAACTCTCTCCCACCTTGCCCACATTGCCTCCACTCTCACGCATATACACATGGAATGCTATTGAGAGGCTGGTGTACAATGAGACCATCAGAGAGCCGAGGCAGCTTCAGGGTTATCATCTGATGTTGTCTACCAGTGGGAGATAGCACAGCATGGGGCTTTGCTGTCAGACAGATTCATATTTGAACCCAGGTTCTAATAACTTATTAGCTGTGTGATTTTGAGCATGTTATTTAGTTCGAATGAGCCTCAGTTTCTGCACCTTAGAAAGTGGGCTTATTAATACTTATTTTATAGGATTATTGTTGTGTGGGTTTATATGTTTAGCCAGTATTTATTGACTGACTACATGTGTGTTATGTACCAGATACAAGTCCCAGTTGATTCTATATATGGTATTTCACTTAAAACACCAAGGCTCTATGCAGCTTGTTCCCTTGTCTCTCTTTCTATGTGCATTATCTATTTTAGCTTTCCATTCACTCATCCATCCACTCATTCATCTTCACATCTGTCCACCCATCTACCCATCTATCTACTCATCTACTCATCCATTCATTTATATATCTATCCATCTACAAATCCACCCATCCATTTTCCCATCCATCCATCTACTCACCTACCCACCCATCCACCCTTCCACCCACTCATCCATCCACCCAACTGTCCATCTGCCCATTTACATATCCACCAATCCTCCCACTCATCCCCACCTCCACCCATCTACCTATTTACCCATCCATCTACCCATCCACCCATCCACCTGTTCTAAGTGCTGGAGAACAGGTATTTTTATCCAATGGCTGCCTTGAGCTGGTTGTCAGGACATACGTGTTCTGCCTTCTCTGCCATAGAGGCAACAAATGTAGTGGCTGAGAACACTGACGTTGGAGCCAGAATACCTGAGTTTAAATCTTGTCACTGCTACTTACTAATCACATCACTTTGGACACATTATTCAGTTGCATTGCATCTCTGTTTCCCTTTTGTAAAATGGGGATGATGATCATAATAATTCACATAGTTAGTGATAAACAAAGAGTTAAAATGGTGGCTGGCATGCAATGCCCACTTGCCTTATTTTGATGAGACTGGACCCTAAGTGCAGTGGATTCAGCATAGGGTTTTAAATGAAGTAGACCTGGGTTTGAAAGTTGAGCTCCCTATTTACCAACCTTGAACTCTTGAGCAAATTATGATACATTTTCTGGGGTCCTAGTTTCCTCAGTTGGAAATATTGCCAACTCACAGCTCAAAAATATTGACAGGCAGCATCATCTAGTAGGAAAAGCTTAGATTCTAAAGTAAGGAATTCCAAATTTGAGACTTGGCTCTAAGTTCTGTGATCTTAAATAAGACAGTTGGACAGGTCTTCAGGTTTTTTCCCTGTAAAATGGGAACAATAATTACATGTATCACAGATTTGATAGTGAAAATAAAGTAAAGTAGTATATTTGAAAACACTGTCGAAATATAAAGCACACTATGAATTCTAATGGTTGGAAACATGGTTGTGCTGCCTTCCTGTTCCTGCAGCTGTGGCATGAAGTAAGGATAAAGCTCCAACAGTTTTGGCCCGGTGGGCTCAACCCTGGTTTTGACTTCTGTCTGGTTTGTGATTCTCTAGCTGAGGTGCCAGGACCCCTGGGTATGTGACAGTATGCTAGAAGGGTTTGCAAAACCGCTTCTTGGAGGACCAAGTTTCCACAAAGGTTTGGAAAAATTTGTCCTTTTCTATTAATGACCATGGAGTAGACTGTAATTTATTCATGACTTTTTTACATTAAAATATGAAACTTCAAGGAAAATTTGTGATTGTAGTGAGCTGCCTCTGGCTCTGGCTCCAGGATACCGTCATCTCTAACCACTCTCTTCTGACTGGTGGTATCCTGGTGGAAAAGTTTAAGAAGCACCAGCATTAGTCACCACAATTAGCATGTTTTCTCCCTGAATTGTAGGTTATACTCTCCAAGAAGAGGTGCAAGTATTTCATCCTAAGAGTAGGGTATGCTTTCCTCGAGGCCTAGGAACTTCGGAAGTGTAAGTCAAAAAAATCCCCAACTCACGTTGGCTTCAACAATAGGGAATTTACTTCTTAAACACTGGAGGTCAGAGTGAGAGTAGTCCCCAGGGTTGAAGACAAATTATGCCGAAAAGGCCTGGGTTTCTTTTCAGATGTTCCACTCTATAGCCTATGGTCACCAGATGACAAGATGGGAGCTGGCGATATGTGTGGCTACCTGCCTCCCTATTTCTATGCAGCAAGTGGAGGTCGAGGGAGGATAGTTAGAGTGTGAGTCTGAGAGACGTCCCAGCAATCACAGTATAGAAAGCCTCCACTTCAACCTGGTCGGGCACCTTGGGTCATGCCTCCACCTCTAGCCCAGGAACAGTCACTGGGGACTGGAGTCAGGGCTGCTGCATGGAGTGTGTGTGAAGGTGGAGACATAGGGAAGGAGGGCAGGAAGCCCTTGGGTAGACAATCCTCAGCCTCTGCTTCAAGTGTCCTCCAGGGAGAAAGAGTAAATGACCTCTGAAAACCTTGCCTAGGGCTGTCAGGACTTTCCCTGCCAGGCAAATTTCGGTCTATGGTCCTAACACAAAATTGGTCACCGTGGTTGTGATGTTAAATTGCTTGATTCCTGGTTTAGTTTGCTATAATTTCCATTTCCCACGAAGCAGAGAGGACGATGAGAAGATATGTTATTTTGAGGACAAATAAGAGCTCACTGAGAGCAGAGAGAACCTAGGGGAAGGTGCCCGTGTCTTGTGAAATTCATAAAGGCCAAGACAGGGCATTGCCAGATATCCACCTTAGGAAAAGCTTAGGAAAGCCGACTTCAGGCCCAAGGAAGGGATCCACGTGAGATAAGTCAGAGACTGAACAATAACGTGTGTCTCAAGAGGAAAGAAAAATGATAGAAACTTGAAACCCTGGCAATGTAATTGCGAGAGGGAAAATGGTATAATGCTGACCATGGGCTTTGGCGTCTCTTTTCATCTTAAACCCAAGCTCTGTGGCCTTCCAGCTTTCTCTTCTGTAGTAGGAATAATGTAGGAATACCACTTCTTGTAAGAATTAGTGAGAGTGCATGTAATGTTCAGACAACACGTCGATGATGAAGAAATGGTAGTCCTTATTAGGCTGGTACAAAAGTAATTGCAGTTTTTGCCATTGAAAGTAATATCATTGATCTTAAAAAGTAAGAAAAGGGCGTTGGGTGCACTGGCTCACACCTGTAATTCCAGCACTTTGGGAGGCCGAGGCAGGCGGATCATCTGAAGTCAGGAGTTCGAGACCAGCCTGGCCAACATGGTGAAACCCCGTCTTTACTAAAAATATAAAAATTAACCAGTTGTGGTGGCATGTGCCTGTAGTCCCATCCACTCGGGGGGCTGAGGCAGGAGAAGTACTTAAACCCGGGAGGTGGAGGTTGGAGTGAGCCGAGATTGTACCACTGCACTCCAGCCCAGGCAACAGAGCAAGATTCTGTCTCCAAAAAAAAAAAAAAAGTAAGAAAAGGGAGAACATATTTAATGAAATTACATGCGTCCTTTTTGATGCAATAAGAATTTAATTCTAATTTTAATAGTACATGTTCAAGAGTCAAGGAAGGGCCACAAATGCAGCATGAGTCTGAAAGAGTGCTTTGAATTTTTTTAAAAAAAGTGTCAGTAAGGGCAAAAGTGACCATGAAAAATGCTTAGGATATCAAAAAGGCTTTTAAAGAAAATCTATGCTTGGAGCAAGATGAGGAACAAGAAAGGGGCAGATGGTGACACATGGCACAGGACAAAATGGACTTTGAGGTCTTTGCTGCTGTCTCCTTCAAGCTGGGAAGAGTAAAGCAAACACTGGAGAGAAGCAACTGAAGAATAAGATGAGTGAGTGAGAGTCAGTGAGAAATGTCCAACCTGCTTTAGATGAGCGTATCTGCAGACCCAGGAAAATATATCCAGGGAACTGAGAAAATTTGCAGGGTGGTTAATTGGTGAGTTCTCTAGTTAGGCATTCATCTTTATTTATTGGCTTAAAGATGGGTAACAGAAGACTGTTACCCTGGCTGACATTCTTCTCTCCAAAACCGTTCCTAGACCTCAAGGAAAGCATACCCTACTGCAGAAGAGGAAGCTGGAAGGTCACAAGTTTGATGACATTAACGTGCAGATGTGCCTGCCTAAATACATTCATACACCTCATATATGTACACATATATGCACGCGCATGCACGTGCACACACACACACTCTCTTTTTTACACACACACATATAAGTAGTTAAAAGCCAACAGATATCCTAGCCCAAGTAGGATAAACTTGAATTTAATCTCCCTGACTATAGTCTCCCCATTGTCTTTCCTGACCAGTTTCCTGATTGGATCCCCCACTGTGCTCACCTCTATCCAGGAGGAGCTAAATATCCATCTAGCAGGCACTTCTGGAATCTTGTCAGTGTAAACTGTTTTTCTCTCCTTCACTCTCTGTTTTTGGCTGCCTAGAGCTCACTATGCAGGTTTCTTCTGGCTAGAGAGTGCCTATATTTTGGATCTATGACTATGCCTTCAATCCTCTGTTTTGGGTTTATGACTATGCCTTATTCTTCCCCTACAGATTATGATCCATACATCTATTCTCTAAGCAAACGGAAATGCCTTCATGGTAATCCTTCTGAAGTGTTTACCTTTCAGTGGGGCACAATCTGAAGGCAAGGTGCTTATCTCCAAAGGACATAAGAGCAGGCTGATAGAGCAAAGGCACACGATCTCCCTGTCTCTGTCTCAAGAGTGAAGAGAGAGACAGAGAGACACACAGAGAGACGGGAGCAGAGAAAGAGACTGAGAGAGATACAGAGAGACACACAGGAGGGGTGAGGGAGAGAGAAATTGTGCAAAGCACAGGGTTTGCCTCTGATGTACAGGGGTATCTCATATTTTTAGAAAAAACTGAATATTATTCAAGTTGATCTGTATAATAATTTAAGTGGCAGAATACAAAAGAGTGTGTATTCCTGTATACAAAAAAAAAAAACAAAAACAAAATTAGGTTAATACTTTGGTGAACTGAAATACTGTTGGGTTGGGGGGCAGCTCATGCTGGAAGATGAGAAGAGCAAAGGGTGGGGCAGGGCCCATGCCAGGAGATGAGAAGAGCAGTGGGCAGGACGGGGCCCATGCTGGGAGATGAATTTAGAAAGGTGCGCTTAGCCACATCACAGAGTACCTCAAAGGCCTTCATGCTATTCCTGCTTTATCTTCACATCCTAGGAAGTCCTTCATAATGTTTTCTGTGAGTAGCAGAACGTCACAGGTTAAGTCCCCTGGAACATAGATGCTGAGATTTGCATTAAGAAAGTTCATTGAGGGGAGGTGATGGTCTTTTGTGAACAATAACCGTGAGTTGTGAAGGGAACAGGATTGGGTGGAAGAAGCAATCGCAGCAGAGGCCTCGGTTGACTCTTAAGAGCTGTCCACATTGAGGCATGGAGGACAGGTCTTTGTACCCCTGCATCAACCCATCACTGGGTGCAAGCTCTCTCCAAGAAGAAGGAGTGACCTTAGGTGGGCCATCTGGTCCAGAATAACTCCTGGAACTGTGACACGTCCAGCTGGAGGAATGAGCACCTCATTCCCAAAGAGGGATCTGGATGGCACCCACTGCAGGGGTGAAATGATCAGAGCCAAGAGGCTACTCTAGATGGGTGCTACTCTAGATGACTGCAGATTGTTACAAGTCTTCGCTAAGGTTAAGAGCTTGCATCAAAATGTAAAGCAACACAATACTTTCGTTGAGTCTTGTTATGAACAAAAAGAAGACGAAACTGAATGTGTGCTTAATGGCATTGACTTAAGCTCCAGCACTAACGGCTTGTGGACTGGGATGGTTTGCAGACTGGCACCAGTTAGCAAGTCACACTTTGAGTGGCTGTGCTATAGACTATGTTCCTGTTCTGTAGTAAAATCACTCTGGGTCATTTCCTTATCAGCTACATTTGTGAAGTTAACTTTTCTCTGACTTCTAGAGTCTGAGAGATAAAACTTTGCTTACTGTCTGCTTTCCTAACACACCTTTTCTTTTTTTTTCCCCCCACAGTTGGGAGGTTGATTCATCTTAGTAGATCTTGTCAGATTGTGTCTGACTACATATATTTGCTTTTCCCAAATGTCCAATCTTTGTCAGTTGAGAAATATTTGAAGTGCTGACAAGGCTCTTATGGACAACTCACCTATCATTGCAGAGTCTGTAGGATTAATTCTTCTTAATTATGTGAGTGCTGGGCCATCATTCAAGTTTATTGATGCTGTCTGGTCATGTCTAGAAGATTTATAGGTATCTATATTCATCCCACACAGAAGAAACCACAAATAACTTGGCTATCTTTTCAGTGTCTTTTTGCATGAGACAAATGTGATACAATTATTACAGAAAGCTGTTTAATAAGGAAGAACTTGCTTTTCCAAGTTTCCTCTGTGGGATCTTGGAAGCAGAGTTTGGGAATTTGTAATAGTCTTCACAAAGTTTCTTTTCCCCTCTTTTAACGGAGTTAAAAACCTACTTTTCTGTCCAAGTGTTTTATTTCCAGTCCAGGAAATATTCTTGAGAATCATATGCAAGCTCGCTAGGCAGAATTTAATCATTTTTTTTTGTACATGGCCTTGGCTTTCACCTTGTTGAGCATGAAATGATTGGATTTCAGATAATCAGAAGGAGACAGAGGGAATCTAGAATCACAGACTCATGGGAAGTTGGAGCTAACGTGAACCTGTCTTTCTGTGTCCTGGTTGCACATCACCATCCTGAAAGACTGTGACTCTGTAAGTCTGGAGTGAAGTTTCAGTATCGGCATATCTTTAACTCTACAGGTGATTCTTATGTTCATCTAGGTTTGAAACCCATGGATGGGTTACTCCTTTCTTAACCCAGAGAAGGAAGGACCCTGGATGTGAAGAGTCAAGTGTCTGCACTGAGCGTCGTCAGTGCGAGCTTAACCCAAGCCTTGGGAAGGGAACATGAAGCCAGAGGCGATGGGGTTGTTGTAAGTGGTAAGCACTTGAATGGAAGCTGTGCCAAGCCTTGTGCTAAGTTCCTAAGTGCATCATCTTTGAAAATCTTCACTATAATTTAATAAGTAGGTATTATTATCCTTATACATGAGAAAACTGAGACCTAGAGAGGTTTAATATTTTACCAAGATGATACAACTGGTGAGCAGGAGTTAGGGATTTAACCCACCTTTTGATTGGAAACTTCTGTTCTTAACCTCTCTACTGGAGAAAGAAAGACCAATGAGGAGACTTGCAGGGGGCCTCCTGTAATTTCCTTTGGAAGTCAGGTTATACAATGTATGTGCGTGAGAATCCATAAATGTCTAAGCATGTGGTGGTTTGGCAAATTGAATAGAACTATCATTATGCAAGAAAATAAAGCAGTAGATAATAAAGCAGGGAGAAATAAGAATAGTTAGAGAAAGAAAAGTGGGAGATAGTGATGAATGATTGATGATGGGAGAAAAGAATGATCGGTGAGGACATACTATTAGGAAAAGACAAAAAAGTCCAAGCACTGAGATTGCTTGGCCAGGGAGTGGATGTGACTTCACATTAATAATTGGGATTGTAGGATCAATAGTAGCTAATAATCTGTGCCTGAGGATTCTTTGGAAAGAAACAAACCAGAATATATATGTCTGGAAGAAAAATAAATGTGGTAATTTGTCTATTCCTGAATCACTTTTCCTGTAGGCATCTGAAGGCAAGGAAGCGTGACTTGGCTGATGCCCTGACCTCCCTCCCGACGTCCAGCTCTCCTACCAGTTACTAAAGGAGAGTTCTGCTCTTTAGACTAGATGGGTTCAGAGCTCTGCTTTGTAGACTAGATGTCCTCCTATCGTTGTCTTGTTTAGGTTTTCCTGACCTCCTCATTTATAGCAGATTATTAGAAATAAATACATTGGCACCTGGTATGTAAAAACAATGACCAAAGTCTTTACACATCTAAACGTCTACCTGTAATTTGGAACGGAAAAGTTCTCACAAGTGAAGGAGTATTATACAAAATATATTGAACTTCAGCCAGTCTTGAAGATTCAGAATGTTCCTTAGGGCATTAAGACTTATTGAATACCTGGTGCTCTCCGAAGCTATGGAGACGTGTAGATTAGTTATTCTTGTTCTCGATGACCCCAGATCACTGACCTTTTTCAAGTCTGTCTACTTTTGGTATTTCTGTCTCTTTTCTAAGAGTTACACATTTTAAAAGCATGTCTCTACCGTTGCTGCATGTTTCTCCTGCGTTCTCCCTCCATCATTTGCTTTTAGATGACAAATATTATAATATTAATTCTATTTTATGCACTATTTCAAGGTAATAGTCTGTCAGGGCCTGCAGGGTATTCTGCTCTCTCTCTGCAAAGTGCAATTTCTGACAGTCATTACACAATTATCTCTTAAATAAAATGAAACATACTGCTAGACATTTAAATAGCTGTTCATTTGAACACATTGCTTCCAAAGGAGAAATCAAGATAATTATCCCAATTATGAGCACACAAATAATTATTTAATTACTTGTCTGCCTTGCCTGCTAGATGATCACTTCGTAAGAGAAGACTCTGGTGTTTGTTTTTCCCAATGGTTAATTTCTATTCCTACTTTAACACATTTATGCATAGTGCTCTTCATATAACAGTGAAAAGAATGTTCGCACTCTAATAGATTTTACATTTTCTAGTTGAGGTAGAGATAATGAACAGATAAATAGTTATAAAATGTCAGGGGTAATGACTATTGAAAAGAATGCAGGGCATGCAGGAGGGAGTGGAGGGTGCTGGGTTAGTCTGTGGCTGGGCCTACAGTGCTTACACAATCATTTGCTGCCCTGTCTGTTATAAATGGCTACAGCGTTCGGGCATCTGCCTGCTGACTGCCTACATGGGGTTGTATCAATACATATTGGAGATAAATCAAACAACATTGCCTCATGCCCAAGAGCAACTCTATGATTACCTAGTATAAGAAACTTATTGACATTTCCCATTACGTGGAATTAGAGAAAGTGAAGTTCTGATGTTTGGAAGAATGATGAAGAAACTCCGATGCCAGAAGCCAGGGGGAGGTAGAAAAAGGAGGAGTTGTTTCCTGAAGAGTTAGCCTTGGAAGGCAAATTCCAAGATTTGCTGGGCAGCCGTGACACAGTGAGGAGCTTTCTCAGGAACAGAGATAGAAATTTTTACTTTGTTAAAAACAAACAAACAAACAAACAAACAAACAGAAAACAACCGAGGTAAGGGAATGAATGACCATTAGAAAAGGGGATGAAACAGAATACCCTGTGAGGCCCATTGACTTCTGTGGAGTCAGCTCTGGGGCTGGTCTTGCCTCTCAGAGCACAGACCTCCACTTCTTGTCTACCCAATGTGTGTGTGTGTGTGTTTTGAGATGGGGTCTCACTCTGTCACCCAGGCTGGAGTGCAGTGGTGTGATCTTGGCACACTGCAACCTCCGCTTCCCAGGTTCAAGTGATTCTCCTGCCTCAGCCTCCTGAGTAGCTGGAATTACAGGCATGGGCCATCACGCCCGGCTAATTTTTGTATTTTTAGTAGAGATGGGGTTTTGCCATGTTGGTCAGGCTGGTCTCGAACTCCTGACCTCAGGTGATCCACCTGCCTCGGCCTCCCAAAGTGCTGGATTATAGGTGTGAGGCACCATGCCCAGCCCAATGTGTTGTTCTTAATTCATTAATTCAATGAGTTGTTTTAAATTCATTTTTTCAACCTATTTTTTTTTTTTTTTTTTGAGAGGGAGTCTTGCTCTGTCGCCCGAGCTGGAGTGCAGTGGCCGAATCTCAGCTCACTGCAAGCTCCGCCTCCAGGGTTTACGCCATTCTCCTGCCTCAGCCTCCCGAGTAGCTGGGACTACAGGCGCCCGCCACCTCGCCTGGCTAGTTTTTTTTTTTGTATTTTTTAGTAGAGACGGGGTTTCACCGTGTTAGCCAGGATGGTCTCGATCTCCTGACCTCGTGATCCGCCCGTCTCGGCCTCCCAAAGTGCTGGGATTACAGGCTTGAGCCACCGCGCCCAGCTTTCAACCTATTTTATACATCGTGGAGGTATTTGGTGACTGGTGGTGATAAGGGATGCTGGACCTGAGTTGGGTGCCAGTCCTGTTGACCAATGGTCTGTGGGAGTGGTGACCTCAGTGGCTGTGCCCTGGTTTCCCCCCCTGCCTCACTGGACAGGTTGTGGATGTGCGTGGACCGCTGTCCACCTGCATCCAATGTGTCCACTTCCTGTCCACCCAAGGCCTCAGGTCCGACTCCATTCATCCGTTTCTGTAGTGGCTGCCATGGCCTGCATACTCCCTGGGAATGCAGGGCTGAACAAAACAGCCATGGCCCCTTTCCTCGGGGAGCTCACGCTGTGGAGATGTTTACAATGAACACTGTGGCAAGTTAAAGAAAAACTAAACTGTGACTATGATTTAAGGAAGAGAAAGACGCCCTGGGGGAAAAATTGGGAGACTGGGGTCTGACGGCCCCTTCCAGGAGACAGCGCTTAACTGAGACTTGCAGGATGATGGGTGCAGACCAAAGAGGATTTATTTGGGCTTTTGATTTTATCAACTTCTATTGCTACAACTTCAATGAGTTAGTTTTAATTCATGTTTTCTTTCCTTGTGTTTTGCTGCTACTGAGGTGCTTTCTAGCTGTCTCCCTGGTTTTCTTTTGTTTTTTTAATGTTTTCATTCAAAATGCTTATTTTGTAAAATTTTGTTCTGCTTGTAGTATTATTTTTGCCATCAGATTCTTCAAATCTGCTCAGTGCCTTCAAATTTTAAGTTCACACATATTAGGTCATATTTCCATTTCTATATGTGTGTGTATGTGCACATGTGCAAGCACACAGGCCTGTGTGCCTAAGTACGCATGTGTGTACTGGGAATGGCTGATCCAGAGCCCTTTGACCTGATCTCCACCATCCACGGAAGCATCTTTCTTCAAATCTAGGGCTCCATGAAACGTTTCGAAAACTATTGGTCTGTGGTTAATAATTGGCAGTTAAGCATGAGCTTCTCCAGGAGCTTCTGTTATTATACCTTTGAATTTATTAATTTGGCTTCATGCAGGTGAGTTTCTTTGGTTGAGTCCATTATACAAAATGTCTTCTTTCTGTAATAGGTCATGGCAGTGATGGTTGTTACTGAAGGAAGCTGAGAGGCTTAGAAAAGATGCTGAGACTTGGTGTCCATCAGATAATGTATGATGGTGAGAACTGGTGAGGACTGATGATTCCAGAGAAAGCGTGTGGACAGGGTAAAGGAGGTGACCTATGGTATCCAGGAAGTCTTTTCTGCAGTGGGTTTAGGGTGCGGTGGAGGGGGAGAGGATTTTATAGGTTGTGGAAGTATTTGGTGACTGGTGGTGATAGGGGACGCTGGACCTGAGTTGGGTGCCCATCCTGTGGACCGATCTGTAGGAGTGGTGACTTCAGCGGCCATGCCCTTGTTTCCCTCCTGCCTGACTGGGTGAGAGTGTGTGGATGTGTGTGGACCACTGTCCCCTGCACTGCACCGCAGGAGCTGCCAGGCCCATGCAGCACCCCCTGCACTGCACCGCAGGAGCAAGTGGGTGTTGATGCATTTCCTTATTCATCTTTAATTATTCTGATTCTCTGGTGTTAAAATGGATCCAGGAAGGCTCTTGGAGCCAGTCCAACACCACAGTGTTTTGTCTCTGAACCAGTGGTTATTCTTTCTGCCTCTCAAGGTGTATACCCCCTATTTTGGAAAATCATCTGCCACGTTGAAGTCTGAAAATATAGGTACTGGTGCCTGGGTCATCTCATACCCCGGCCTAGTTTTCCCTGAGCGTGGCGGCCTCCTTCGCGTGGGACAGTGGGAGCAGAGACTCTTAATTTCCCCAAGGATGGACTTTGCATTTCTCATGTATATTCTCCTTGAATGTTATGGGTTTTAGAACAGAAAGGGTAGCAGAAAACATTGTTATACTATCTTAAATGGAAATGTAGAAGATTTTAAGTTTTTGAAGGTTTAATAGCTTTGATACAATTTCAACTGAAAACAGTGAATTCTGTAGTCACATAAAAAATTAATAAACTGCATTTATAAGAAGGCATCTGAGCTTATGATTGGCATTTAATTAGGATTAAATGGCATGTTATCAAGTGCAATATTCTTCCTTTAGATCAAAGTCTGGTGCATGTTTTGATAAAGCCTAGGCTGGCAGAGGAAGCCAGGAGAGGGGGCAGCTGGGACCAAGCGCCACGTTGGGACAAGCCAGACCGAAAGGGCGCGCGATGGCATTGCACCTGCCTCTGAAACAAGGTGAAAACTTAATGGAGAATTGAAAACCAAAACCAGACCAAGGCCTGACTACTCCGCCGCTCATCCTCACGTAGACTTTTATGCCTTGGTCACTTGGGACGATCATTTTACCTTCAGAACAACAGAGTTTTTCAGAATTGAACTATTTGCTAAATAGGAGAATCATTGTATGTCTTCACTATATATGTAAAGAAAATGAAGTGATGATTCTGATCTAGTAGAAGTATTTTTCACAGAATTCAGTTTTTTTTTGTTTGTTTTTTAAGAAAAGCTAACCTAAATTTAAAAGTTTATACAACTGGTATACAGCTTTCTGGGAGCATATCACTTGAAGTAGGATATGTGAGCAGTGCCTTGCATGGTGTGAGGGGAAAGAGCAGACTCAGGCCCTGTAAGATTATGGGGCAGGGCTGGGGGCAGTGGAGGGGTGGCCCAAAGGGCAAGGGGCCTCCCCAAGACACTCAGAGCTGATTGGTGCTTATGGAATTACCCATGTCTGAGAATAGTCATTTCCCCCACACTCTTTCTCTTCTACCAACGTGCAAAAAAATATGTCTGTCGTCCTATGTCAGCAGTCCTAAACCTGGCTGACCACAAGATCCCAGAAATGTGTGCTTTTTAAAGTATTCTTGGGGGATTTTAGTGCTCAGACAAGTGTAAGAACCACTGTTGTAGGTGAGTCCTTTTTATTTACTGCCCTTCTGTGTCTCAAACCCAAAAAAAGTCCACCCTGCTGAGTCTGCCACCTAAAAGTACTTAAAGCAGAGCCATTCCCAGGGCCTTGATATGACAGACTCCATCTGCTGCTCCTTAATTTCTTCATTAGTTTATCTTCACACTCCTACCCCAATGATCTCCTCCTGCTTCCTTTTGTGTCTAACTTCCTTTCTTCCTTCAAACCTCAACTCAAGGGCATGTCATATCCTCTGCAGATCTGCAGACTGAACTGACGCCCTGCTCTGATGTAGACATCTCTCGTCTACCTTCCCATTGCATCTTGCAAAACCTTTCTAGAGGACTGGGATGCACCACATGGACTTCTTTTTTTTTTTTTTTTTTTTTTTTTTTGGAGATGGAGTCTTGCTCTGTCACCCAGGCTAGAGGGCAGTGGTATGATCTTGGCTAACTGTAACCTCCACCTCCCAGGTTCAAGCGATTGTCCTGCCTCAGCCTCCCTAGTAGCTGGGACTACAGGTGTGCACCACCATGCCCAGCTAATTTTTGTGTTTTTTAGTAGAGGTGGGGTTTCACCATGCTGACCAGGCTGGTCTCAAACTTCTGAGCTTAGATGATCCAACCACCTTGGCCTCCCAAAGTGCTGGGATTACAGGCGTGAGCCACTGTGCCTGGCCACATGGACTCCTTCTCTCCAGGGACACCCCTGTGTCTAGTAGGCAGTCACTAAATGGTTGTTGGATAAGAAGTTGAATGGGTGCTTCAGTGGAGACAGACGTCATTGTCAGCTGAAATGGACAGGAGGAGCTGTGTGGAAAACATGGGGGCTGAGTGAGCTCTGCTGGAAGAATGGGGAAGATGGTCATGTGTGAAGAAAGGAATTGACTGTTAGGAAGTTTTGTCCATGGAAGAAGCACAAATAGAGCATGCTCTAGTTTTTTATATTCAGGCCATGCTGATCAGTCTGGAGAGTTTATAGAGGCTGGAGAGCATTGAGAGATGAAATAATTTGATGTTGCAAGGCAGTGTGGAGTCCTAAAGTGCAGTACGATGGTGGGGCGCTCTCGCTGCTCCATCCAGATGCCCCGTTCTCTTCACCAGGACTGTGTGCACATCCCCCGTATGCGTTTGGTTTGCAGCAAATAGGGCTAAAAGGGTTAGCAAATAAAAACATAGGAGGCCCATTTAAATTTAAATTTCAGAGAGATAATAAAGACATTTTAGTATAAGTATTTTCCATCCAATATTTGGAATACACACACACACACACACACACACACACACACACACACATGAAAACATTATTCATTGTTTATCTGAAATTTAAATTTAACTAGGCATTCTGCATTCTATCTGGCATTCTCACTGCAAGCAGCCCACAGCTGTGGCCTCCTTATGAGGATGGTTCTTTGACTAGGGGCTGCCTGCTGCATGGCCTTGTAGAGACCAGAGGTGTCTGAGGATTCACATCCCCGTGGGGTCAGCCAGAGCCAGTGACTCACTGGTAAGGCTTAGCAAGGCTTCAGAATGGGACAAAATCTTTTTGTTTTCATGTTAAGATAGTAAACTAACTTAAAAAATTGTGTGTATATATGTATGTATGTATGTATGTATGTATGTATGTATGTATGTGTGTATGTATTTGAGATGGAGTCTCACTGTGTTGCCAGGCTGGAGTACAGTGGCACCATCTCACTCTCTGCAATCTCCGACTCACTGGTTCAAGCAATTTTCCTGCCTCAGCCTCCTGAGTAACTGGGATTACAGACACATGCCACCATGTCCAGCTATTTTTGTATTTTTAGTAGAGACGGGGTTTCACTATTTATTTTTTATTTATATAAATTTATGAGGTACAAGTATCATTTTGTGACATGCACAGATTTCAGGGCTTTTAGGGTATCCATCATCCACCCATAACGTACCCCCATTAAGTAATCTCTCATCATCCACCCCCACCACCCCCACTTTTGAGTCTCCAGTGTCTATTATTCCGCACTCTATGTCCATGCATGCACATTATTTAGCTCTCACGTATAAGTGAGAACATGTAGTATTTGTCTGTGTCTGATTTGTTTCACTTAAGGTAATGGCCTTCAGTTCAATCCATGTTGTTGGAAAATACATGATTTTATTCTTTTTATGGCTGAACAGTATTCCATTGTGTATATAAACCACATTATCTTTATCTTGTCTTCTGATCATGGGCATGTAGGTTGATATTCATAAAGATATTCACAATATCTTTGCTATTGTGAATAGTGCTGCAACAAACATATGGATGTAGGTAGCTTTTGTACATACTAACTTCTTTTCCTTTGGGCAGATACCTAGTAGTAGAAGTGCTGGACTGAAAGGCAGTTCTATTTTTAGTTCTTTGAGAAATCTCCATACCGTTTTCCATAAAGGTTGTACTTATTTTCATTCTCACTAGCAGTGTAGAAGAGTTTCCTTTGTTTCTATATCCTCACCTATATCTGTTATGTTTGGTCTTTTTACTAAAAGTCATTCTAACTGGTGTGGTTTTAATTTGTGTTTCTCTGATGATTAATGATGTTGACCGTTTTTTCATATGTCTGTTGGCAATTTGTATGTCTTACCTAGAAAAATGCCTATTCATATTGTTTGCCCACTTTTTAATGAGATGATTATTGTTATTTTTTAGCTGAGTTGTTTGAGTTCCTTGTAAATTCTGGATATTAATCCTCCAGTTGATGCACAGTTTGCAAATATTTTCTCCCATTTTTCAGGTTTTCTGTTCACTCTGTTGATTATTTATTTGGTGGTGGAGAGCTTTTTAGTTTAATTAAGTTCAAGATGGGAAAAAATCTGAAATGCATTTATACATCAGGGCTCCCTGTGGGCTCAGACGGAGGCTGTGACTTTCCCTGGAAACTTCTTCCATGGCCTGGCTGGTTCCCATTAATTTCCCTCCTTGTTCCACCCCCGTAGTGGTCTCTCCTGCAGGCACTTCCCTAATAAATCATGTGTGCCAAAGTCCCCAGGTCAGGGTCTGCTTCTGGGGGATCTCAACCAAAACATAGCAGAATGAAGCAGGAAAGAGCTTTGGGATTCAAGTCTGAAGATCTAAGATGCCCCATTATTTAATAACCATATGTCTTGGGCTAATATTTCTCAACATTTTTGAAACAAGGCTAATATACCCATTTTTAAAATCACCTCCCCTTCACACTGTGGTAAGGCAGGGATTTTTCCCCTAGGGTTATGGGGCTGGTGAAACACACAGTACCCAACACTGGACAGATGAGATTAATAGCACATTATCAATCACATAGACTCACAGCCCAGGGGAAGACGGTGCCACATGCCGTGAGGGCCACACAGCGACTGTGCTTGGGAACGGAATGAACAAGCAGGGGCTGTAGGAGGCACGCTTTGTGGTAACAAGATGGTGAGGTGTGCCTGGCCCCTGCAGGAGGCTGAGTAATTGCACAAGGTGGCAGGGAACTGCCATCTGCCACTCCTGGATAGGTAGGGCCTGTGCCAGGCCCTTGTGACAGGGAGGGTTTTTTGGCTCTAGGATCTTAGCTATAGGAGTCGAGTGCATGGGGAACTTGGAGCTAGGCCATTTGGGGCCTCCCAAATTTTACCAGATGACCCATCAGCACCTAATCTTGAATCTTCATTTCAGACCTTCAATTACTGCCATCCTCGTCCTCAGAAGGTTATGATAATGACAGAGATGGGATCACAATGTAAAATCAGAAAGCACTTCATGAGCATAGAATGTAAGGAGGAGAGCTGGAAGCTTTCAGGGATAACTTTCTTTCCATGCCTCCATGGAGTTACTCAAATCTGAAATTTTAATGTTGCTTTACAGCTCTACATTAATGCCACTTTACAGCTCTACATTAATGCCACTTTACAGCTCTACATTAATGCCACTGTGAGTGTGGGTGAAGCAGAAACCTCCAGGATCATTGTTTATCTGTAATTCAGCTGTGTCCTGCTGCCTATATGCCAAGCTGGGCCAGGCTGAGACCCTGACAGTGTGAAAGAGAATTTCGTACTTAGGTTATTCTCTTTTTTCCTTTGAAAGAAAAAAAAAAATCCCCAAATAAACAACAACAAAAAAAACCCCTCCCTGCAAACATTCCCAAAGAACTGGGGGGAAAGTCACATAAGTACCAGATGTAAAAAACAGGGGCCAAATACAATATCACCTTTTAATTAAAAGATCATTTTTATGTTCAAATGTCATAACTCTTTTCCTTATTTAAACATTTTAAATGAGAACTAGAGTGTGAGTCTACTCCCCAGATCTGATGGCACTCGTAACCCTCCAGAGAGTAATAGCCACGATCAATTACATGGTCGGCTTGCTGGGCGTAATGGGAGGAATCTACCCGGGTGGTGGAGCGCGGGGAATGTGAAATGTAAGCGCTGGCGAAGCGCTTACATTTCAGGGCTGAAATAGAAGCAATTCAGAGCTTCAGGTGGAATCTTTACTCTTGATTTATAAAGGGAGATTAAAGAAAGAAGCCGCCGTGAAGTAACGCTTTATGGATTCGTAGATGAGGGCATAGAGCAGAATACAAAATGGAAAAAAACTTTAGTCCATAGTCACAAGGCCTGGATTTGAGTCCTGACTTTATCAATTACTAAGGGTGCAAATTTAAGCTGGTCATTTATCCTCCTTGAGCCCCAGTTTCTTTTCTTTTCTTTTTTTTTTTTGAGATAGAGTTTCATTCTCGTCACCTAGGCTGGAGTGCAGTGGCACAATCGGCTCACTGCAACCTCTGCCCCTCAGGTTTAAGCGATTCTCTTGCCTTAGCCTCCTGAGTAGCTGGGATTATGGGTGCGCACCACCATGCTCGTTAATTTTGTGTTTTTAGTAGAGATGGGTTTCACTGTGTTGGCCAGGCTGGTTTCAAACTTGAACTCTTGACCTCAAGTGATCTGCTCCCTTCGGCCTCCCAAAGTGCTGGGATTATGGGCATGAGCCACTACTATGGGTCCGGCTCCCAGTTTCTTTCTTTCTTTCTTTTTTTTTTTGAGATGGAGTCTGGCTCTGTCACCCAGGCTGGAGTGCAGTGGCACAATCTCGGCTCACTGCAAGCTCTGCCTCCTGGGTTCACGCCATTCTCCCGCCTCAGCCTGCCAGTAGCTGGGACTACAGGCGCCCGCCACCACACTCGGCTATTTTTTTATTTTTTATTTTTAATAGAGAAGGGGTTTCACCATATTAGCCAGGATGGTCTCGATCTCCTGACCTCGTGACTCGCCCGCCTTGGCCTCCTAAAGTGCTGGGATTACAGGCATGAGCCATTGCGCCCAGCCAGAAAAAAATACTGTTTTAAGAACTGTACATGCATTATCTCTTTTTTTTCTATTATCCTCAGTGATCGCTGTGGTAGTTTGGTAGATGGGAGTTGTGTTCATATGAGAATCTGGGGAAGGATGTGAGGCATATGTTTTAGATTTCTTCTCAGCCTAAAGAGTATCCAACATTGACACATCGCCAAACTGAATTCTTTTCCTAAAGAAACTTAAAGTCGACATGGAGGAGGAGGCAGATGGAGACCACTCAACCACACTGCCACGAGGCAGGGCAGAGGTGATTCCTGCAGCACGCATTACAGATTAGGGAGCTGAGCCTCTTGGGGAGTTGCTAAACAAGGGTTAGCCAGAGAGAAGGTAAGCTGCCTCACATCTCTTACCTCTGTGCAGAGGTCAGGGGAATCCCCAGGCCAGGGGAATGCCTCTGTCCAGGGGTGAGAGATGTGAGGCAGCTTATCTGTTTTCTGCTTAAAAAGGAAAAAAATTGCAAACAAACAAAATAACCCCTAACCCTAACCCTAACCCCAACCCCACCTGAACATGCCGTGAGCAGCTTTCCAGAGAGGAGGTGCCTCTGCTCTCCCTTCTTATGGGGTAGTGCCAGAGCAACCTTATAATTAGGAGGAAAGAATGACTGGGTGGCCATTCAGCAGCTGGATTAAATGATGGATGTTTACAGGAGAAAGCTGAAAGAAACAGCTGTCCAAAGCCCTTCCTGCCGGGCGGGGATTTATGGGTCCCTCAGGAAGCTGAGGTGCAGTCCATGCTGCTAGGAAGGAGGTCCCCAGCTCAGTCCCCTGAGGTGGCCCTGGCTTGTCAACACAGCTGTGAATCAGCAGGGCCGACCTCCAGTAGCTCTGTGTGCCCCTGCTAAGTGCCCCTGGGTGTGCTGGGAGCTGGCACTGCTCACGGGGAGGAGGTGAAGCTGCTGCTGGAGCCGTCTCTGGGCACTCGGGTCAGCCCTTTCTCCAAAGCGCACTGGCATGGGATGCGCAGCAGCCACAGTGGAGATTCACCTGGAAAATATCTACTACTACCCTATAGAAGGCTGTTCTTGCCTTGCTACAAAGCGATACCTGAGACTGGGTAATTTATAAAGGAAGAAGATTTCATCGGCTCACAGTTCTGCAGGCTGTACAGGGAGTGTGGCGCCAGCATCTGCTCTGCTTCTAGGGGTGAGTCAGGAAGCTTACAGTCATTGGGAGAGACAAAGGGGAAGCTGGCGGATCACAGGCAGGAGCAGGAGCAAGCAAGGAGGGGAAAGAGGCCACAAGCTTTTAAACAGCCAGATCCTGTGAGAACTCGTTATGGAGAGGGCAGCCCCAAGGGGACAGCGCTGAACCATCCATGAGAAATCCACCCCCAGGATCCAATCACCTCCCACCAGCCCCATCTCCAGCACTGGGGGTTACAGTTCAACATGAGATTTAGAGGGACAGATACCCAAACTGTATCATGCCCCCAGTTCACGGAGCTGTGAACAGGGCTGTGGGCGCAAAGGTAAGCTCGAGAATGGCCTCATGTTGAGAAAGAGAATCCTCAGGTGCCAGGATCCTCCCCTCTCCACAGCCAGGTGAGAGCAGGAAGGTGCCTCTGCCCCTTCCACAGCCCCTGGTGTACCTCTGTTGGATGTAGGGCCTCCCTGGAGAGCTGTTTTTTCGAGGCTAACCAGAGCAAGAAGGAGTTGTGTCTGTGTTTTCCTTTCTGAAACGTCGAGCATGTCAGCAGCAGTGGGCGCGGGGAAGTGGAGCTGCCTAAGGGGCTCTGATGGGGCGATCGCCTGTGTGGGCCTGGGGAGGGCTCTCCTCCCAGAGCAGGGCACTCACTTGCGCAGCCCAGAGCCACCCCCACTCGATCCCCAGCTTAAAGCACACGCAGTCAACACAGTTGTTAGGGTTTGCAAAACAGCCCACACGCCCTGGGCCTGACATTCTTATTTGTTCTGTACCATCCTCTTTTTTTTTTTTTTTTTTTTGAGACAGAGTCTCACACTGTCACCCGGGCTGGAGTGCAATGGTGTGATCTCTGCTCACTGCAACCTCCACCTCCTGGGTTCAAGTGATTCTCCTGCCTCAGCCTCCTGAGTAACTGGGATCACAGGTGCTCACCACCATGCCTGGCTAATTTTTTTGTATTTTTAGCAGAGGCAGGGTTTCACTATGTTGGCCAGGCTGGTCTCGAACTCCTGACCTCAATCTGCCTGCCTTGGCCTCCCAAAGTGTTGGGATTACAGGCGTGAGCCACCGTGCCCAGCCTGTTCTGTACCTTCTTTACTGAGTGACTGACGTGTGAAAAGCCTTGTATGTTTAATACACACCACTTGATACATCTGGGGATAGCACACAACCGTGAAACCATCACCACCATCAAGGCTGTAAATGTATCCATCACCTCCCAGAGTTTCCTCCTGGGGATATGCACACAACCGTGAAACCCTCACCACCATCAAGGCCATGAAGGTATCCATCGCCTCCCAGAGTTTCCTCCTGGTCCCTTTATTATTACTATCATCAATGTTATTACTTTTTGTGGTAACAGCAGCCTTGAACAACACTGTGGTAGACCTCATGGATCTAACATATTTGCAGAGCACTCCATCCAACAGCAGCAGGAGACACATTCTTCGCGAGTGCGCACGGAACAGTCTCCAGGGCAGATCAAATGTTAGGCCACAAAACCAGTCTTAGGAAATTTGAGAAGATTAAAATCACATCAAGTATCTTTTCTGACCACAATGGTATGAAACCAGACATCAATACCAGGAGGGATTTTGGAAAATTCACAAATATATGAAATGAAACAATACGCTCCTTCACAACCAATGGTTCAAACCACAACCAATGGGTCAAACAAGAAATCAAAAAGGAAATAAAAAATTATCTTCAGGCAAAGGAAGATGTTATGTAGCTTTTTAATAGGACCTTCTGGGTGGTGTGAACCCCTCAGTTACACACGTAGGTTTCTAAAAACTAACGGCATTGAGCGGGAGAGAAGGCGCACAGTTGACTTCAGTGTGAAAGTGTTCCGGGGAGCAGAAAGGCAGAGAAACGAGTTGTAGTGTCAGGTTGTCCGAGGCCGGCAAGGCTTCATCTTCCAAGTGATCACACAGCACTGAGAAAATGAGAAAAGGGAAGGAGCTTCTGAATGAGTCTGCTAACTTGCCCACACCTGAGTTACGAACACTTGGGGTCAGGAATGAGAACTCCTATGCTGGGATATTGGGTTTTCCATCTCTCCTAGCTTCAAGGATAAGGTATTGGAGTTAACCCGAGGTCTTAGTTTTATTAAATGACCACTGTGGTGCAGTGGGTTGAATATAGGATTCAGAAATAGAAGGTTTGGGTTCATTTGGTCCACAAATAGTTATTGCTGTGTTCGCAAATTGGCACACAGTGATGTATAATAATGGAGACAGACAGAGTGCGAGCTCTGTGACAGCGACGACGAATGTGGGATGCGAAAAAGCATCCTGGGACGATCCTGGGCGGGAGGACGAATGTGGGATGAGAAAAGGCATCCTGGGACGATCCTGGGCAGGAGATGCTATTTGCTCAGTTATTCGCTTATTCGTTCATTCAAATATCTGTGCACTTACCAGGATGTGCAGGTACCATTCTGGGCATTGGAAACACAGCAGTGGGCAAAACAAACACACCAAAATGTGGCTTTATGGTGTCGATGACAACAAATAAAACAGTAAATGAGATGGATTTTGGTTAGTGATAAGTGTTATGGAGAAAACTATGCAGGGAAGGAGAGAGGGAGTGTGGCAGATATGGGAGGGTAGCATTTTAAATAGGGTGGTTAGGGGAGAAGGAAAGGGTGGCCAGGGGCACCTGACCTGTCACTGGGCAGGAAGGAGCTGAGGAGGCCGGGGCTGTGACCTCAGCCTGCTCCACTGACCTTGTGCAGCCTCCTTTCCCCCACCCCTGCAGCGGCGGCCTTACCTCCTTACCCGGCCCCGAGGGCGTGAGACAACGGGAGGCCTGGAGGATGAGCATGCGCTCTTGGAACGCCAGTGATCACTAGAGCACGACTTTGACATTTGATGGGAATAAATGAAAATGTTGAAAGGCTGTGACAGATACTGGAGGCTTTTCTGAATATTTGAGTAGAAGTAAAATAACAGAGCCCCGCGGAAAGTTCACACCAGCAATCAGATAAGGCAAAAGTCAGCAACGAATACATAATTCCAAATTAAATGGTCCGCTTGAAGGGGCCGAGGCAGGTTAGGCCCAGAGGCAGTGTTAGCCTTAGAGATGGGATTCTGTAAGAAGGGTTAAAAATGTCAACACAGCAAGCATTACTGAGAGCTCACCCAGCTCTGCGCTGTGGAAGATTCAAACAAAGCAAGATCAGGGTAAGAGTCTGGAATCTTAGGGGAGAAATATGACTCAATAGCTTCATATAAAAACAGAATAATTCAAGACTTCTGTCTGAACTAAGATTGGGGCTTGGGGGATAATTCCTGAGCACATGAGGCTAGGGCTTGATGACTTATGTAAGTCCACGTGCGATCACCCAAATACCTTTGGGGTGGATATTAATCTTTGAGTCTGTATGGATATGAATTCAAATATAGGTAAGGCCTGTCCAGCTCTTTCAACTATATTCAAAAGCTTGGATTCAAGAAATGAATATAAGCTGGGGGCAGGGCATTAGGCAATGTAAGGTACTGTTATCCCTCAGTGTTCATGGGGGACGAGTTCCAGGACCCCCATGGACCCCAGAATCCACAGATGCTCAAGTCCTTTCTAGAAAATGAGTGTAGTACTTGTGTGTAACCTATGCACATTCTTCCATGTCCTTTAAATCATCTCTAGATTACATATAACACCTAATACAATGTAAATGCTATGGAGAGAATTGTTATGCTGTATTGTTTAGGTAATAGCGACTAGAAAAAAGTGTCTATATGTGTTTAGTAAAGATGCAACCATCCATTTTTCCCCCAGTATTTTTAATCCTTGGTTGATTGAATGTGTGGATATGGAGCCCACGGATAATAACATAAAAAACAAGATTCTTATTCATAATTTCATAATTGTTAGGACCAGCTTATTAACGTTCCATCTTAGCTCCCTGCGCTTTGGTACAGTCTGTGATTGGGTCATTCACACTGGCCAGTGGGTCGGATTTACACTCTGCACCGGAGGCTGCACAGGACCGAGAGGAGAAGGGAGGAAAAGGACCGGCCATGGGGGAGATCTGGGGGGGGTCTGGGCATAGAGGGTCAGTGCAGGTTTGGAGGAGAAGTGGGGATGAGGATCTTGGGGCAAGCGGGAGGAAGGCTGATGAGTCAGGTGCACAGGCTGCACCCTGCTCTGTGCCCCCTGGCTCTCCGGGCTCAGCACCTCGGACGCTGTGCTCCCTGAACATGCAATGACTTCTCCACTTTGATAAGGCCTCTCGTGGTCCTCAAAGCCACTCTGTCACGCTGAGGGACAGCAGGTGGGGAAGTGGAGGCGGGAGAAGGGCAGGACCGTCCTGAGTGGCAAGGCTGCCTGAGGTTATCAAGTGCGTCTGCAGCAGCCACTTTGCTAAACTTTGCTAAGCGCTTTGCCACTTGCTGCTGGTCTAGACACAGAGAACTCATCTGGGAGGAGACACCAGGCAATCCACTAAGATCATGCAGATGTTGTCCAGTAGTGCCCCTGGGAGCTGTGTGGCTCTGAATGGATGGTTGCTGTTGGAAGGAAGCCTATGTTGGAAAAAACTGTGACGGTGCGTAGGGAGCTTAGGCTGAGCAGGGAGGGGGTGGGACATATACAGACAAAAGGAAGGGGTGACTTAGAGCCTCCTAGATGAGGATAGGCGAGGAGGCCCACAGTCCAGAGGGGACAGGCGACAGGCATGACTGGAGCCAGATTCCATAAGACACAGTCATACAGAGTCCTGGCTTTGGTTTCTGACCTGCAGACAAAGCAGAACCACTTGAGATACTGAGCCTTTACATGGCGCAGGTAAGCGATTCCAGGAAAATCCCCCTGAGAGCAGACTGAAGGATATTTCAAAGAAAAGAGAAGATAAGAGGAACCAGATGGGAGGCCATGCAGCAGCCCTGAGCCATGTGAGTCAGGCCAGGAAGGGGAAGGTGTTGAGTGACGGTGCACAGGTGCCTCTGGAGGACTTGGTGGCCCTTTGTCCAATCCTGAGAGTAAAGGAGGTGGAGCAGAGGGCCCTCTGGGGTTTCAAGGCTAGGAGAAAGGTTGTCCATTAAATGAAACGGGATCTTTAAAAAGCCTGGATTTTGGCCGGGCGCGGTGGCTCACACCTGTAATCCCAGCACTTTGGGAGGCCTAGGTGGGTGGATCACTTGAGGCCAGGAGTTCAAGATCAGCCTGGCCAATATGGCCAAACCCCATTTCTGCTAAAAATACAAAAATCAGCTGGGCGTATTGGCACACTTCTATAGTCCCAGCTACTTGGGAAGCTGAGGCATGAGAATCCCTTGAACCCAGGAGGTGGAGGCTGCTGTGAGCCAAGATTGTGCCACTGCACTCCAGCCTGGGCAACAGAGTGAGATTCTGTTTCAAAAAAATAAATAAATAAATAAATAAAATAAAAAAGTCTGGATCTTAAAATGATAAAATAAGGATTAAAAAATAAATAACAGTGTAGTGTTTTGTCAACCTAAACAAAACAGACAGAGGCTGTCTAAAAGAAATTTGGGAATAGACAGAGCATTGCTATGGGAATCCACATGCCACAGTCAACAGCGTGTGTATTCAGGGAGGTAAAAGAAGACAATGGGTTTTCAAGGAGAAAATGAGGAGATTCCACAATGGTTTTGAAATAATTATCCTTGGCTGTGAAGATCAGTAACAAGGACGAACTGCTCTGAGGTTGGACAGGCAGTTGCAGGGCAGATGGTCCTGGAGAAGTGTTTTTTTGTGTAAGATTTTGATGTGCAAGGCTATTGTTTTTGCAGTCTTTTGTGATAGTTTTTGTTATCAGGCATACATGCGTGAGAACCCTCTCTTCATGGTCTTCTCCGGCTCTATTTGCCAGGTTTTCCCTAACGTTAGTGAGTTCATTTTGATTCTGATAGCTTTCACAGTTTGTGATTACTTGATTGATATTATTAACTGCTTATCTTGACTTGCTATTCATGATTCACAAAATTTGATAACTTGGATTGTGACTGTTTTCTCCTTCTAATTCCAAATGACAATTCTACAAAATCTGTTAGTTTTCCTGCAGAGGTCAGGAAACTGCCACCCTCTGAGGAGATTTCACCAAGAGAAGTATTTTGATTGGATTGGAATGGGGTTTTGTTTAAGTAAGATAGGAATGCTTTATTTAGGAAGGCATGCACACTCAGTTGGACAAAATCCTGCCATTCTTATGGAAGGACACCAGCCTGTTCATTCATTTTTTTACCTGCTTGGGCCCTGAAAGCATTTGGCTCCAAATCCTGGTCTAGCAATGTATTCGTACAGCTATGGAAGATTCCCCTCTGTAATCATTTGACTTCTGCCTCAGCACCTGTAGTGGACATTGTTGACTGGTCCCCAGCAATAACTTTCCCTTTTCCATTCCTAAGAGAAACTTGGGTTTTGTTCAGGTATTTTCACCCCTTCCTCTCACAGTCCATGCACAGCAGGGAACCATGGTCCCGGCTCTAGAGATGGGCCCTTATTAATCTATGCCTGATTGTGCTCCTCCTTCTTGCCCATGATTGGTTGAGGAAAGGACATGTGACCTAATTCTGGCCAATGGGGCATGAGGAAGGGTTTCTAGAGCCTTCTGGAAAAGGAAGTCCCTCACTCGTCTTGGAAAAGCTGCTGGGAGCCACCGAAGTCTCTCTTTATAGCTATTCTGAAGAAGCACTGAGCACACTTGTGTCTGTGAGGGAACCAGCCTCCCCTTTGTAAACAGGGGAGAAACGGAAAACCAGTATTTTTGATACCATCATTGAGCTGCCGAATTAACCAGTTTGGACATCTGCCCTACCTGTAAACATCCAATTACAGGGCCAAATAATTTTCTTATTGTTCCTTTCATTTTAATTCAGTTTGAGTTCACTCATTCTATTTACAGTCAAAAGTATACTAATGCCCATCACCCCTTTTCAAGAAATCAGTAGTTTCTTGTGCTCCATACCTAAAATAC
The DNA here is from genome assembly GCF_049350105.2 of Macaca mulatta. Classification (NCBI taxonomy): domain Eukaryota; kingdom Metazoa; phylum Chordata; class Mammalia; order Primates; family Cercopithecidae; genus Macaca; species Macaca mulatta. Next base: position 192,535,255 of record NC_133408.1, read on the forward strand.
TCCAAAACACTTCTTTTCTGTGTCATAGGAAAGGCACAGAAGAATAAACGATAGTTTGTGTCTTTTCATTCACTTCCCGGAACGTGGCACAGAATTTGACATAATATAAATGAGCAGCCACAGGGAGGCACAAGAGCTCTCTGATTACAACATGTCCTCTAGGACCAACAGGAAAAGAAAATTAAAATCCCTCTGGATTGGGGCAAAAAGGAGGAATCATTATATTTTTAATGATGTTATTGAAGGTCTTCCAAAATACTAGATGAAACTATTAACAACCCTGACTTTTACATTTCCACCAGTGGTTTCTGAAGCAATATTAAAACCTCCAAATTAAAACTAGGAGGGATAAAGAGATAGAGACAGAGATAGATGTAATAATCCGTGCAATTGAAATTAGGGTGTTTGCAAACCCTAAAATGTTGGGAATGTCTAACAATGATTTGAAAACTAGATAGTGGCCTGGTTGATTTCAAAAAGTCCTTTGCCTTCCTATAGCCTTCCCAACTGAATATATTAATTTATAAAATGAAAAGCAGATTTGGAAGCCCTCAAAGCTGCACACAGTCATTCTTTCTAGTGCAAAGACTGTTCCTCCAGTGGATAATCTGAGTCAACGTGGCAGTAGGCACAAGTCTTTGTGAAGGTAAAATGAGATTTTCCTGTGACCACTTCTAAAAATGGCAGATCATATTATTTCATTTTCTTCATCGCAGAGTCCAAGAGTAGATAGCTGCAATTCTGAAAAACGCAAGCAGCATTTTTAACATTTTAGATTGTCCTGAAACAGCAGGTGCAGATGTGAGTGAGCAGGCACTGAGCAAGGGAGGAGATGACTCAAGACTGCCGCGTGGTTCTTTCTGCAATTTGCTGCTGTTGCAGGCTCTGACTCCCTGCTACCCGGGGCAGAAGCATGCGATGACTCGATCTCAGTGGTAGTTTCAGCCACAGAGGTGGATGTGCAAGTGACAGAATTGTGCAGGTGGACAGGCCCACTGCGAATACAGAAAGGAGAACCAGGGGAAGACAGCGTCCTGAAGCTCGCACAGCCTGTGGGATTGGGGGACTCTCTCCCCTCTCCGCACAAACCAACCCCTATCAGGTCCTGCATGGCGAAAGATGCAGATCACCCGTGGCCTGTGGGCTTTGAGGGCAAGTAAAACCACACACGAATGCTGCAGCCCCCATGGTCATTACCTGTGCCCAGCAAGCTTCTCTCCCCTCACTAACTCTTACTCCAGTCTTAGAGCAGAGTCTAAATGGAAATTTTTCCATGGGTGCTGACTTTTGCCAAAAGCATATTTGAAAGGAGCTTTGTACTTGGGTTTCCTTTAATCTCTTATTGTATACAATACAAAGAATGGCTATGTTCAATTCTGATAGTGTTTATTTCCAGTTCTATGGCAGAAACCGTTAACATTTGGAATTACTGCTTAATCATAAATCCCTGAAGAGGGCTTTAATCCAAAATTCAATCAAAGCAAGAAAGCTCCCTGTGCATGTGGCCTTTCTGTCAATCTTTTCTTCTCTATACATCACTCAGGAAATGCAATGTGAAGGAGAGATGCAGCATCGATTAGAAATGAAGCAGGTGATCTGGGATGATGTGCATTTGATGCCATTCATCTCTCAGATTCAAGAAAGGATTTTACGTTAAAAGCAGAGGTGCGAAGAGTGAACAAAATGTTAGAATATATGTGTCGGAAAATGTGATTAAAGTTATAACCTTATTTAACCAATATATTAGATTTAATAAATCCCTTAATTCTCCAATATTGTAAGCATTACTATATTCAGAAATAATTAAGCTCTACAAAGGACAAAAATATTTAATAGTTTTGAAGACTACCTAAAAATAAAAGCAGAGGTGCCACAGGAATTTGGCAAAGACAATTACATCTCAGGTGTGGGCGAGAATAGGTCATTCTTGTGTTGTCCTGAAAGATGGAAACCTGCATTTAGCTTTTTTTTTTCTTTTTTTTTTTTTGAGATGGAGTCTCGCTCAGGCTGGGGTGCAATGGCGCGATCTCGGCTCACTACAACCTCCGCCTCCTGGGTTCAAGCGATTCTCCTGCCTCAGCCTCCCAAGTAGCTGGGATTACAGGTGCCCACCATGCCTGGTTAATTTTTGTAATTTTAGTAGAGACAGGGTTTCGCCATGTTGGTCAGGCTGGTCTTGAACTCCTGATCTCAGGTGATCCACATGCCTCTGCCTCCCAAAGTGTGGATTACGGGTGTGAGCCACGGCGCCCAGCGTGTATTTAGCTTTTAATCGTAAACACACATTATTCGACTTTATAGTACATGAAACAAAAACAAGACATTTAGGAAAAAGAGGTAAAAGTTGGGGTTAAGGTTTTTTGTTTTGTTTTGTTTTGTTTTTTTAGGGTAATCAGGTCCTAGAGACAGAGGGAAATTTGAGATGGATACAGATGAGTACACCCAGGAAATGAGCTTCTCATTGCTTCCATTACCTCGGGGCCAAGCCAACTGGAAATAGAGTAGGCTTTTGGATTCTTACGACTGTTTTTCCTGGTCAGTGGTAGAGTAGACCCACTTCGTATCAGCCTCCAGTCAATGCTCTACCCAATGTCATTCTTCTTTGGTCTGGCCAACACCTGTGCTGTTTGTGAGACTTTGCTTAGAGTCCTAGGTTCCACATACATCATGGTACCCTTTGGTCTGGAATACTACTTCCAAACAGATTTCATCAGATGCAAAATTTTAAGGCCGGGCCTGGTGGCTCACTCTTGTAATCTCAGCACATTGGGAGGCTGAGGCTGGCAGATCACCTGAGGTCAGGATTTTGAGGCCAGCGTGGCAACATGGTAAAACTCCGTCTCTACTAAAAATACAAAAATTAACTGGGTGTAGTGGTGCGCCCCTGTCGTCCCAGCTACTCCGGAGGCTGAGGCATGAGAATCACTTAAACCCAGGAGACAGAGACTGTAAGTGAGCTGAGATCGCACCATTGCACTCCAGCCTGGGTGACAGAGTGAGACTCTGTCTCAAAAATAAATAAATGAATAAAATAAAAAAATAAAATTTTATGAAGGAGTTCCAGTCTTCTTCCTGTTGGTTCCTCAAGACCTAGTTTTTGAAGTAGGATATACAGTATTCCCTAACCTGCTCTACTCACACACAGTTTGCTAAAAGACCTGCCAGTCGTCCCCCAATTAACGCAGCATGGCAGATACGAGACCTTCCTCATCACTCTCAAACGCCCTTACGTCTGACTTTTATTAATGATTCTCCTAACCTATACGCATGATCCTTCTGCTTAAAATAACATCACAAGCACCACTTTCTCTAATGCAGCCCCTTCCAGATCCCATCAGATAAACTACAGAACCTTCCTTGGTCCCCCCCCAGTGGTCCCTTCGTAAGTGCCCATCATAGCATGACTATGTGTTAACTGCTCTTGTTTATGTGTCTGAATCCTTCTCCTGTATACTAAACCTCTCTAGCACAGATGCTGTTTATTTTCTTCACGCTGTCCCTGGGATACCGTCCAGAGTCAGGCACATAAGCAGTTCTTCGCTGTGCTCTGATGCTTGAAGGTTGCCTTGTAGGTTACATCTTTCTCAGCATGAATGCAGAGCAGTGACACAGGTGCCCCAGCCCTCTGGTGTCCTAAGAACTCCCAGATAATGAAAATGGGCAGCAAATCTCCTTTTTTTGAGACTAATTATACCTAAAAGATCTCCTTATAGTTTTTGATAAATAACACATGTCTTAGGACTAAACATGTAAAACATTTTAAAAGAATCCTAAAAATGGTTTTTCCCCTTGGATTTTTCTGAACACCTTAATCTTCAAGCCAGTAGTGAGGTGGATCACACTGGTGTCTGTGCTGGCAGTGGGGTAGTGGGCTACAGTAGCACAGAGCATGGTGTCAGAATCCTAGCGGGGTGGGGCATCCTGGTGAGGGGCCTGGCATGGGGTGTTGGAGCTTGAGAGGGTGAGGAGAGTGTCTTATCCAGAGGAGGGGGTAGAGGCTGATATGGGAGGCTGATTGCACACAAGGGGACTGATCAGTGAAGTAAATACATTAAAGATATGAGAAGCCAGATTTCTTATTGGAGAAGGGAGTTGCCAAAATGGAGTTACAGATATGGAAAGCTGTATTAGTCTGTTTTCATGCTTCTGACAAAGACATATCCAAGACTGGGTGAATTACAAAGAAAAAGAGGTTTAATGCACTCACAGTTCCACGTTGCTGGGGAGGCCACACAATCATGGCAGAAAGAGAAAGGCACATCTTACATGGCAGCTGGCAAGAGAGAAAATGTGAGCCAAGCAAAAGGGGAAACCCTGGAAAAAACCATCAGATCTCGTGAGACTTATTCACTCCCACGACAACAGTGTGGGAGAACCGTCCCCGTGATTCAGTTATCTCCCACAGGGTCCCTTCCACAAGTGGGAATTATCAGAGCTACAATTGAAGATGAGATTTGGGTGGTGACACGGCCAAACCATATCAGAAGGGAAATCGCTAGGATGAACACTGCAATGTTGGATTGACATTGGAGATATTTATGCAAACAAATAATTTTGTATGAATGAAATGATTTTATGTATATTAAGAATATATAACCTATCTATATGTATGAAAATATGGACATACGAATAGTTAAAGGAATATAGATGTAAATGTGTGTGTTGTACACATGCACACACGCAAGATATTCCCTAGCTCTGTTCACTGAGAGGAACTGGGAGCAGCAACACTTCCACTGCAATGAGCACCCCAAGTGCCCAAATTTGGCTTCTAAATATTATTCTCCACAACAATGAGCTATGGCTTTTTGGAGAAATGGCTGATACCAGGACTGGAGAAGAGAAAGTAAAGGTGAGAACAGACCCTCCTGTTTGGCCAGCAAACAAGAAAGTGCTCAAAGAATGATGGGGATAAGCCAAAGGGACACAGAAGCCATGTAGAGGACCTCCCACTGCCCACATCAGAGGGGATCTGAGGGTCAAATAGGCAATGATAGTGACAGATGTTAAACCACTGAGTAAAATAGCCAGGAGTTCTTACCAATATAAATAGGGAAATAAATAGATTGAAAGTTTGATGAGGCATGGATATTTACACAGTTTCAGAGTATCTCCCCACAAAATATTTACTAATTACAAAAAGAAGGAAAGAATAACTTTACATGAAGATGCCTGGAAGATACCGCCCTGTCCATGTGGTCAGAGTGAAATCTCCAGTAATGGAAGAAATCCAAGTCATGCGGCACCTGAGGGATGCAATGAGGAGAGCGCAGGGTCATGTCTGAGCTGCTGCGGCCACAGATGTGTCACCAGGATGTAACTACAAGAAAATGCCAGGCAAATCCAAATTGAGGGCTATTCTACCAAATAATTAGCCTGCAATCTTCAAAAGGATCCAGGTCATGGAAGTCAAGGAAAGATCTGAAAGTTGTTTTAATTAATCCTACATAAAGATCAATGGTAACTAAATATAATGTGTGATGCTTGAACAGGATTTCTCTTGCTCTAAAAAATGTATTGAGGCAGCTGGCAAAACTTGAGGGGAGTCAAAGAATTAGATGTTGGTGACATATCACTGCAAGTTTCCTGATTTTGATGGTTGAATTATGGTTATATAAAAGACCATCCTAGATTGTAGAAAATACCCACTAAAGCATTAGGATGGCAACTTACTCTCAAATGGCTCAGAGAAGAAAAAAGGTTTGTTTTTCTGGTACTGTGTTGCAATACAAAAAGTTTGTATGGCAAACTTTCTCTAAGGTTTAGGTGGTTAAAAAAATTAAAAAGGAGAATTTAAGTCTGAAATGCTTTTACATTTATTATGTCTTGAAATTTTTGCAACAACTCTTTTGGCAAAAGAGAAATACTATCATTATTGTTTCAGACATCAGAAAAGAGGATTCATGAAGATGTCAGTTAAGTGGCACATTCAAGGCAAAGTCAGATCCTCATCCTGAGTCTCATAACCCCACATCCGTTCCTTCTAACTGCATATGCTTTACTGTCAGTCCAACGGATGCTCCCAAGGACCAGGCTAGGACAAGACACGGAAGAGTAATCACTCCATGGGGTAATGGCTCTCAAACTTTTTAATGTTTATAAGTCATGCAGGGAACCTGTTTAAAATGCCTATTTGTAGTTATCACCCTTAGAGATTCTGATTCAGTAGTTTTGCAGTAAGAACCAGAAAATCTGTTTTTTTTTTTTTTTTTTTTTTTTTTTTTTTTAAACAAGCAATCCAAGTGATTCTGACATAGGTCATCCCTGGGCCAGACTTTGAGGAACACTGAACTTGGTTAATGGCCTTCAGTGGCTACTGAAATAAATTTAAATCAAATGCCGTGCCTAAGGTCATGATGGAGCACACGTATTTAGAGCTAGGAGGTGAAGTGCACCTCCCGACTCTCTGCAATGCAGTCTTCGCTTCATTTTAAACACAAAAAAATTAGCAACCTATAATGACATCATAGCACGCAGGCATTCTAAGACTTTAGGCGGACTTGTCTTGCTTCCTAGACAAGAGAGTCCTGCAGGAGACAGAAGAGTTAGGAACTTAGAATCTGAGAAGTTCCTGGGAAAATCACCTTGGAAGCGTTTCTTTACTATGGAAAATCCATGTTGTTTATCCTCTTTGGAAGTGAGAACAATGCTTATTCAGAGCTTTTTGTTCTTCTGCTCAATGCCAGCTAAAGTACCTCCCCTTTAAAGTCTTTGCGTGCAGTAGAAGGTGGTCCTCAAAGGAAGCGTCGGCTGCTGGAGACACTTCCGGGAAGAAGGAAGATTGTTGTTACCGAGGAAAATCAGCTGGAAATGTTTTAAAAATATGCAGAATGTCTGGGAGCTCTTCCAATATGCTTATGTTTAAGGTAAGCACAGCATGAATAAAATTACACTTCAGGAAAAGAAAAAAAAAAACCCAAAGAGTTTCTACAGTATTTATTGGAGGAAACACTTTTTAACCGAGAGACAGAGAGGGGAAGGGAGGATGAAGTTTGATGGAGGAGAAGTGGCAGCACCTTTGCCCTTACCCTCTTAATATTTTGAGAACATGACGGTTTTCTGGTTTGGTGATGGTCCCAAGTTGAGCTTCATCTGTACTCATTGCTGGGAGTTGAACATGACCATGCATGTCTGCAGAACTGTTCTATAGGTTGGGCTATCAAGAGCATATCTGCACAGTGCAGAGAGGAGTGTACTATGCAGCCATAAAAAAAGGATGAGTTCATGTCCTTTGCAGGGACATGGATGAAGCTGGAAAGCATCATTCTCAGCAAACTAACACAGGAACAGAAAACCAAACACTGCATGTTCTCACTCATAAGTGGGAGTTGAACAATGAGAAGACACGGACACAGGGAGGGGAACATCACACACCGGGGCCTGTCGGAGGATGGGGGCTAGGGGAGGGAGACCATTAGGAGAAATTAGATGACAGGTTGATAAATGCAGCAAACCAACATGGCACATCTTTACCTATGTAATAAACATGCACGTTCTGCACATGTATCCCAGGTATCCCATGTATCCCATGTGCAGAATGTGCGACTTTGTTACATAAAGTATTTAAAAGAAAAGTCTGCTGAATGACACCTACCTTCTCATCCTCTGGGAACTCAGCAGGTGTCCTGCCGGAGCTCATAGCATAGGGTCAGTCAGACCTCTTCCCCCTCCCCGTGCACACATATGTCTAGCCCCTAGGAAGAAAGCAGAATTAAATTAAAAACCATTTCATCCTTATTCCTGCAGTCCAGGCTGGGGCCTGAAGATGGTGTTGGCATCACTGTGACTCTCATGAGAACTTTCTTTAAATTTGTGCTCATCTCTCCTTCCCTGACAGCTGAGAAATTCTCTTGGTCCCTGAGCAAACTGAATGGTCCTCAATACTCAGAAGTTCAGAGCTCAGGCTCCAGAATCAGATCTCTGGATTTAATCCAGCAGCACCAGTTTACTGACCTGGCATTCGCCCTGGTTTCCTCTTCCATGACGCCCCACATCCAGTGGGGCTCTGGGGCACGCTGTGCCTCCTGCAGTAGGGAGTTACAGATCCTTTGCAAACAGCTTCTTATGTACGCCTTATGTGCTACTGGGCTCTGGTAATGCGTGGCTGTGGAGCACCAAAGGACTATGCACCGGAAATAGCCTATCATGAGTGGGTTGTCAGACCTACCAAGTCACGAAGTCAGTAGGGCCCAGCAGCAGTCCAGTGTGAGCTGGAAATGGTATATCCCAGGGTGGCCTGAGGCCTGTGGAAGCTGCATGAACAGGGACCCCAGACACTCCTACTGCCCTTTATGGCTGCAGTAGCCCCTCCTCCAGGTCCCTGTGGCCTTACAAAGGTATGCCATATGACAAGCTGAAGGAGAAGAACTTGGTTTACAGATAAGTTGGCGCAGTATTGGGTACAAACCACAAATAGATGCAGCTGCATTATGACTGCATTTGGGGGTGCCCTTGAAGACAGTTGCCAGGGAAAGTCTTCCTAAGGGACAAAGTGTTGGGCTTGGCTGGTCACCCACTTGTGTGGAAGGAGAAGTGGCCCGAGTGAAAATACATACATATCTTCTGGCCAGCAGCAAATTGCCTGCACAGATGACTCTCCACTGGGGGACATTTTGTTTCCCATGCCCACAACTCTGGGCTTTGCAGGGTTGGAGATCACGGTGCCCAAAGGGTGCATATTCTTTCCAGGAGACTCAGTAAAGGTCCCGGTGAGATTTGAATTATGGCTGCTGGCTGGATACTTTGGACTCTCTGTGCCCAGGGGCCAGCAGACAAGAAGAGGGGTTGCTGTCTTAGCAGGGATAAGTGGCCCTGATTAGCAGGGGAAGATGGGGTTGCTGCTGTGTAAGACCATGAAGGGAACATGGGACTCCAGTGTGAGCGTCCAGCGTGGGACTCCAGTGATCCACTTGTCGCCCCTGGGTACTCCCTTGTCTGATTGTGATTGTGAATCAACAAGAATAGCAACCCTGGCCTAAAATAGGAATGATCCTCAGGGGCTCAGACCCCTTTAAGCAGGACTGGATCATCTTTGGTTTTCCCGGGGTGCTGTTACAAAGTACTCAGACTGAAAGCCTTCAAATCACAGAAATTCATTTTCTCTAGAAGTCTGAAAACACACTGTCAGCAGGACCACTCCCTCTGAAACACGCTGGAGAGAATCCTTCCTTGCCTTTTCCTGCTTCGGTGAGCTCCTGGGAATCCTTGACTTATGGATGTATCTCTCCAATTGCTGCCTCTGCCTTCACTTTGGCCATCTTCCCTCTGTGTTTCTGTCTTTTTCTCTTCTTATATGGACTCCAGTCATTTTCAATCAGAGCCTACTCTTCTCCAGTTTGGCATCATCTTAACTAACTACATCTGCAAAGACTCTATTTCAAAATAAAGTCACATTCACAGGTACTTGGGTTGAGAACCTCAGCATACCTTTCTGGAGGACACAATGCAAATCCAAAACACCAGGTAAGCCATTGAGAGCAGCAGAGGTGATGACAACAGAGGAAGAGGGGAATTTATAAAGTACAGTGGAGGAAGGTGATGAGGATGAGCTGCAATTGCATGACAGGGCACAGCTTGTGCCATTGACCCCCATTTCTCAATCTCCCCTCAGAAAGGGAGGCTCAGGGGAACTTCAGGGAATCTTCCCCATGTACATGTATGGAGGTGCATTGGGTGGACATAGCCATCATGGAGGTGTGCCCCCCACACAGACCTCAGCCACCATGGAGGTGAACCCCACACCTCAGCCACCATGGAGGCGAACCCCACAAAGACCTCAGCCACCATGATGGTGTGCCTTACACATGGGCCTCAGGCACCATGAAGATGTGCCCTTCACACGGGTGTCAGCCACCGTGCAGGTGTGCCCCACGCATAGACCTCGGCCACCATGCAGAATTTGTTCAGCTGCAAGAAGTGCAGTCAACTCATGACATCCAGCTGTCAGCACCTTCAGAGTCCACCTTGGCTTTTAAAATGAGGCTGTGCTCAACCTGAGGGGCCCCAGGCCATTGCTGAGCTCCACGGTGAGAGGAGTAGAGGCTTCTCACCACTTCTGTCCTGAACCTCCGATGGGCAATTTTTGCCCTGAAGTTCCCCAGTGAGTTTGCAGAGACTTTATTAGTGCTCTTCCACAGTATGAGATGATATTCCATCTTTCTTCTTCTCTCTTTATCTTTCGCAGGCACTCTCCCCTCCTCACCCCTCCATAAATCTCTGGCACTCCTACCTCCATCTCAGCCTGTGCTTCTCGAGGGCACAGGCATGACACAGTGTGTCAGGTGAGAATGATGGGCTGGGGCGGGGATGGAGCTGCCTGCTTCACGTGTGGCTCCTTATTTCCCTCCCAGCTTCCGTCTCTGGATGTACAAACCTCTTCACTGAGTCTCTTCAGTCATGCAGCTCTCTTTCCCCTTCTCTTGATTCTCTCTACCTGGGATTCCATGTGCCGTGACGTGGAAAGATGCACCACCAAATACAATTATTCCGCTGAAGTTTATGACCGCTGAAGGCAGAGTAGGTAGAAGTCTGCGTGATATGAACATGAAGCTCAAACGTATCCTAAGCACTGCTTGAAATGATTACTTGGCAAACATACAGCCCTCGGGGAGCTACCCTCATTCAGTTAAGAATTTGCTTTCCTTGGATACAAACCTGCCTAGAAGGAATAAAGAATTATACTTCTGCTATTATTAATGCATATTTTGTGTGAATATGAGATATAAGTTTAATCCAGAGATAAAAACCTGGAGCCATAAAATAAATATTGTAGAAGACAGAATATGCTGACATTTTAGTGAATGTTAATTCTGTTTTAGATGGCTGAGGTTTTGAAACAGTTGATTTCATTACCAATATGCTACGATTAGGTTGGTGTAAAAGTAATTGTGGACCAGGCATGGTGGCTCACGCCTGCAATCCCAGCACTTTGGGAAGCCGAGGCGGGCGGATCACTTGAGGCCAGGAGTTCAAGACTAGCCTGGCTAACATGGCGAAACACCGTCTCTACCAAAAATGCGAAAATTAGCCAGGAGCGGTGGCGTGCACCTGTAATCCTAGCTAGGCAGGGGAATCGCTTGAACCCAGGAGGCCGAGGTTGCAGTGAGTCGAAATGGTGCCATTCCATTCCATCATGGGTGACAGAGTGAGACTGCCTCAAACAACAACAACAACAAAAAACAAACAAAAAAAACCCAAAAACAAAAAACCAAAAAGAAAATGTAATTGCAGTTTTTAACGACAAAACCGCAATTACTTTTGCACCAACCTAATATTATTTGTTGGATGCATTGATCACTACTTAGTAACTGAACCGAACTGGATGGAACTGCACCATGAACATCCTGTAGACATTCACTGTTGGTGGTGAGATGAACAATTACAACATTCCATCAGTCCTACTCACTGTCTTCTTAGCTGTCACTCATTAGATCCCTGCTGTGTGTGAGATCTGCTAAGAAAAGTAAAATATGTTTTAAAAACAACAAAAATGCAATTACTGAAATAATAGGTAGCACCAACTCCAGTGATAATATGATAATATGATATTTCATCACTATCCAGTAATTTATGAGTGGGAATTGCAATAATATGAATGGATCAGTGTGATCAATTAAATTGTATCATTGCTGGTTTTACACTGGGATAGACTTAGCAGCAGAGGGAACCCTAAGGTTAATTTCCTGATGTATGAGTGATATGGTTTGAATGCATGTCCCTGCCAAATGTTTAATTGTGATCCCCGTGTTGGAGGTGAGGGCTGGTAGGAGATGTTTGGATCATGGGGGGGCCCTCATGAATAGCTTGGGTTAACCCCTTGGTGATAAGTGGGCTCTTACTCTGAGTTCACATGACATCTTGTCATCTAAAAGTGTATGCGCACCCCTCTCTCTCTTTCTCTCTTGCTCCCATTCTCACTATGTGATGTCCCTGTTCCTGCTTTGCCTTGCATCATAATTGGAAGATTCCTGAGGCCTCTCCAGAAGCGGATGTTGCTAGGCTTCCTGTACAGCCTGCAGCGCTGTGAACCAATTAAACAGCTTTTCTTATAAATCACTCAGTCGCAGGTATTTCTTTACAGCAGTGCAAGAACAGCCTGATACAGTGAAGTAAGCAGCTTTATGGTAGGAAGGGACAAGGGGAAGCTTTTGAAACCCGCTCACGTTTGAGTCATTGCAGAGATTAGTATCACCAAAAATAAAGGATGCTGGATGGTGATTTCAATCATATGCCTGATTAATTCACCAGCCGGGTTTCTGTAAAAACAGGATGCATCATGGCAGGTGATAGTAGACAATGATTAGTTATCTAGGTTGTAACTCCAGTCACAGCTGCCACGCTGGCTCTGGGTCTTACTAGGGGGGATATCTTCACTGGAGTGGACCAACACAGCCTTTGCCATTTGATACATGGTTACTGACTTGAAAATGTTTTCTTCTTCTCTTCCTTTTTCTTCTGTCTCTTCCTCCTTCTCCTCCTCTTTTTCTCCTCCTCCTCCTCTCTCTCATCTTTCTCCTTCTTCTTTGTTTAGATCAGCTCTGTTAAGATATAATTAACATGTTATATTATTTATCCACTTGAAGTGTACAATTCAATGGCTTTTAGTAAATTCCATATATGTGCAACCATCACCACAGTCAGTTTTAGAAAGGTTTAATCATCTCAAAAAGAAACCCTGTACGCTTTATCCCCCTATCTCCCTAGCCCCTCCCTGCAAGTCCTAAGGAACGACTGTTCCAAGTTCTGCCTCTATAGAGTTCCCTGTTTCCATTTCTCTTAGGTAATGACCTAGAAGTGAAATCAAATGCGTTCTTCTTGGTAGTCATCAATAAGGAAGATCAAAATCAGTTTCATCTTCAGAAAGGAGAAACAGGTTCTCATTCTCTGTCTCGCCCTGTGGCTATGTGAACTTTTAGCTGTTTGTTACCATCTATTCCACAGAGACCTTGAACATCTCAACATTTCACACACTGCCACACTAATCCATAGTATTGATGACAATCCGCTAATTGAATCTGATAAAACCAAAAGTAGCAGGTATCCTAAATGCCTTAGTAACTCATAAGTGAGACAGAGCATGGGAGTGAAAACCCGGGACTATTTGGGAGGCTGCCATATCAGCGAAGTTTGTAGGGGTCTGATGGTTTGGGACATGCTGGGATATCCCCTGTAAGGGGAACGAGAAGTTATTGAACTTGACCCTCTTACTGATAAGAAGGAGGTGTGTGTTTGGTGTGCCTCTTCAGATTTTGAAGGCAGCATAAGCACTTTGGAGAATATTGCCCTGACCCACTTATGGGCAAATGGGAAAGCTGTCAGTGTTTGGGAAGACAGAACAAGAGGGCAGAACAAGTAGACAGTTCAAGGCAGGCGCAAGTTGCCCTAATTCTCAAGCCTCCTAAACTAGGAGGTATGGCGGTGCTTGGAGCATCCACACTGGGTCAGGATGCTCTGAAGTTGATGGAGGAGCTGTAGACAGAACTCTAGGGTTCTGGAGCAGAGCTGTGCCTTGGGCAACAGCGAGCTACTGTCTACTGGAGGAACAGCTCCCATGTGTGAATTCGGTGTAAACTTTCTATAGCCCTGCCCCTTGAATCAACTGATTGCATGAGTACCTAAACCAAAGACAAACCTACATGCGAGTCGCTAAGCTGTGTATCAGAACAAAGGGGAAATGGTTGCTGGGCAGACCAACAGCCAGTGTCTACTACCAGCGGCCCCCGGAGGCAGCTGTACAGTTAAGAAGGCAAATTAATCACAGTGTCTGGGGTGGGGAATGCTCATCTTAATAAGAATTGCATTCAGGTAGGACTTTTTGACACTAATCAGTTTGTTAATTATAATGATTTTCATTAAAACAGGTGCTCAAAAACTTTCCACTTGGCAATGCATTGTTGATGGTCTGAGTGACTGTGGCTGGGGGCTTTTCACGTTCAATTTCCTAAGGAGACTTTGATCAATAATTTGAAGCAATTAGGGGCACGTTCCACCTGGATGTAGTGTTGCTCTGCCTCCATTCCTTTTCATTCTGTTGTTCTGTGAGCATGAAGCTGCCCAGCAGCTACCTTAAGGAAGCTGTGCTGGGCTTGCATGAAAGTGGCCTCTAAATAACTTGCTCCTAAGAAATTTAAAATCTGTGAATCTTCATTGACTTATTAGTAAAGTGGGGATAGTACCTAATGCCTAGGGACACTGAAGGTTACATGAGAGTAGGAAGCACCTGCCTTGTGTCAAGTTATGGTGGGAACTTAATTTGATTGGCCTGAACCTAAACGCTGTGGGGTTGACATGGGAGAACTAGGTGAGGCTCAGTGCTGTTCAGTGCCTGTCTTCCACTGAGATATTAAGACTTGGACAGTGTGACTCTTGATTTAAGATGAGTACAGGCCAGGTGCGGTGGCTCATGCCTGTAATCCCAGCACTTTGGGAGGCCGAGGCGGGTGGATCTCCTGAGGTCAGGAGTTCGAGACCAGGTTGGCCAACACAGTGAAACCCCATGTATACTAAAAACAAGAAAATTAGCTGGGCATGGTGGCAGGCACCTGTAATCCCAGCTACTCGGGAGGTTGAGGCAGGAGAATTGCTTGAACGCAGGAGGCAGAGGTTGCAGTGAGCTGAGATCGCACCATTGTACTCCAGACTGGGTGACAGAGTAAGACTCCATCTCGAAAAAAAAAAAAAAAGATGAGTACAGTATATCTGCAAGCATGAGACACCAGGGGGAGATGTGTTCCTACCTAAACGTAAGACAAATTGTTTGCATAAAAAGAATTCACTTGTTTAGTGAAGTTTGAGATTGATCTTAGTCAATTGTACACTGGAGCCATGAAAAGGAGACAATGGCTCCCCAGGAGGCTGAGCCTCTTTGTGTTGTCAGCGTCTCTGTTTCTAAGCCCAGCTATAACAAGTCAAGTGTGTGTGACTGGGAGGGTGCAGCAATGCCCCTCCCCTGCTGGGCAATGATTGCTTCTCTCCCTGTGGCACCCATGGCTGTTTATGGAACTCTGGGCTCAGATAATGTCTCTAGCTGAGTGTTTTTGGAATTATTCTCCAAGAATCCAGCCAACGTCCTTAACAGGAAAGGTGAGTGCAGATTGAGGGACATACTCCCACATTTTCACGGAGTCCCCTGACACCAAGGGGAACTGTGAACTAGGTAGCATCTTCCATTTTCTGATTAAGAAATGGAACTTGGAGGTTGCAACTTGCCTAAGTTCACTCGGCAAGTCATCAGCACAACTTGGAATTGACTTCTGGCCTGACTTCAAGCCTATCCCAGTCTGTGATGATCTTACCATAGCAGTGTGCTGTGGGGCACAGCACTGAATTCCTACCCTGGGCTCAATTCCTACTCCCTGGGTGAAGGGTGTAAAGTGGGAAGCCTCTAAAATTACGACTCTTGACTTTCTTGATCTACAAGATTCATGCCATCCGTTACACTTTCAAAATGTAGTTTTTATTTTTGAACAAAGAGATGCACACATATGTTTTAAAGAGTGAAATTATGTTACAAAACCAGTTATGAAAGAGAATATTTCTCCTCCTCTAGTATTCTCCCCAGAAGCTATCACTTTGAACTGAAGCTATTACTTTGAACTCTTCCAGCATATTTTGTTGGTATTTACATCTATAACTCCAATTATCATGCTTATATTTCTGCTTTCTAAATGTTTCAGCTTTAGGCATTGTCTTGTTTTCCCATTAAGAAAGCTGAGGATTTAGCCTTTTTTCACCCAATTTCTCCACTACTCTGTATACACACATTTGTTCTGTTCCCGTCTTCCCAATATGCTATTAGTATAATTTTAGTTAAATCACATGTTGATGTTTATATTACTATGACTATGTAAATCTCATTAGAGCTGGGCTCTGTAGCATACTATGGTTTCTTTTCTTTTTGATAGAGCATAGCTTCTTTCCTTTCTTCCCTCTTTTGTTCCTCCCTTCTTTCTACCCTCCCTCTCCCCTCCCTCTCCCCTTCCTCTCCCCTCCCTCTCCCCTCCCTCTCCCCTTCCTCTCTCCTCCCTCTCCCCTTCCTCTCCCCTTCCTCTCTCCTTCCTTTTCTTCCTTCCACCTTCCCTTGCCTTCCCTTGCCTTCCTTTCCCTTCCCTTCCCTTCCCCTTCCCTCCCCTCCCCTCCCCTCCCCTCCTCTTCCCTCCCCTCCCCTCCCCTCCCCGCTTTCTCTTCCCCTCCTCTCTCTTCCCCTCCTCTCTCGTTTCCTTTCTTTCCGCCACCCCCTCCATTCTCCCCCTCCATCCCCCTTTTCCTCTTGTTCTTTCCTCAGTATTCTAGGTACTGATTACTCATTCAATCCCCAGTTCTCTCCCTGTTGTGCAAATCTCCTCTCAAGACGTTCACATACACTAGGCAGAACATCGCTTTCATCTTCTTGAATTGATCTGTCCTGCAGCCTTCTCTAGCTGGGTAACATCACCCTCCTCTTGCTGACAAGAACCAGGAAGAGAATGATTCAGAGCCACCGGGCCAGCTAGTGAGCAGCTGTGGCTCTTATTCAAGTCCCTGAAACCACACATTTATACCCGAAGTCGGCTTTGTGTTGCATCGGCCCATTCGTTCCATTATTTGTCCTTTCCTATAAGCTTATAAGTCTCTAAGCACATCAATATCTGGCGTCCTGTTAATCCAAATCCCCACTGGCTTTATTTGCATCTGCTGCTTGAGAGTTGGGGATATAAATACCGACCACAAAGTGCCTTCTCAATCTTCAAAGATAAATTTCGTCAGTATCCAGTAATTTATGCGTGGGAAATAAGATAGTTATTTGTCTTTTTCTGGTACATTTGTAATGAATGTGTATGGCAATTTGATATTAGAATATTTAATTGCCAAACATGTCTCACTCTTTAAATATCCTAACTGCAGGAAAAGGATATTATGCATAAAAGTATAATAACTTAAGAAATCTTATTACAATGCTATATTCTATTCAGAACTCTTTCACTTATAAAACTGCAGTTGCTTATCACAAAGCTCTATAAGTTAGATAAGAAGGGATGTATTATTCTTTACACCCGGAGATATGAACTAGTTCAAATTCAAGTTTATTCAGTGACAGATCACACTACTTACACTCTCAGTATTTTGGCCTCAAAGATTCCCCTATGTGAATACTGCCCCTAAAAATACAAAAATTAGCTGGGCGTGGTGGTGCGCACCTGTAATCCTAGCTACTCGGGAGGCTGAGGCAGGAGAATCACTTGAACCCAGGAGGCAGAGGTTGCAGTGAGCTGAGATTGCACCACTGCACTCCAGCCTGGGCGACGGAGTGAGACTCCATCTCAAAAGAAAAAAAAGCTAGAACAGAAACTCATAATATATGACCTCTTCCTTTCTCCTGGTTCCATCACTCCCATTGCAGTCTATCATGGTGGAGGGAGGGGAGACCAGAGGCTGCTGGAGAACATTGGAACCCTTTTGGCCAAGGGAAGTTAAGCACTGTGGGATGCGGAGGGCTGAGCTGGGGGGATTTCTATTTCAGAAAGTGTTGGCTGAACATAGGCTATTTTTTGATTGAAGTGAAATTTATGCAATATAAAATTAACCCCTTTAAGTGTACAATTCACTGGCATTTAGTACATTCAAATATTCTGCAACCACCAACTCTATGTAGTTCCAAAACACCTTCCTCACCCCAAAATAAATTCCTGTATCCAGCTACCCCCTATCCCTGCAACCTACTAGCTCCCAGGAAATGCTAATTTGCTTTCTGTCCCTGTGATTGGTCTGTTTTGGATATTTCATATAAATGGAATAATATAATATTGGTCTTTATTCGTCTTTCGTTATGGCCTACGTCAGAACTTTATTCCTTTTTATGGCTGAGTAATATTCCATTGTATGCATATAAACAATTTGTTCATCCACTCATGCATTGACAAATATTTGGGTTGCTTCTACTCCTTGGCTCTTGTGAAGAGTGCACCATGCACACTCATATTTTTTTGAGTCCCTGTTTTCAGTTCTTTGGGGTCCATATTAGGAGTGGAATTGTTGGTTCATACGACAATTGCATAGTTAAGTTTTTGAGGAACTGCCAACCCGTTTTCCACAGCAGCCGCACCACTTCAAACTCCCACCAGCAGCGTCTGAGGCTCCAGTTTCCCCAAATCCTTGCCAACACCGTTATTTTCTGATTTTTTATTATTGCCATCCCAGTGGGTATGAAGCAGCATCTCAGTGTGACTTTGATTTGCATTTCTCTAATGACTAATGGTGTTGAACATCTTCTCACGTGTTATTGGCTGTTTACACATCTTCGGAATATAAACTTTTAACAGAAGGTATTTTGCCATCTTGTAACCATTTTAGGCAATATTTTCAGGATTTAAGAAATTCAACAAAGCCTCAATAATGTGCTTTCCCCCCATAACCTGTAAGTAGACATAGGATCAGGGCAGGATGGGACGGCTGGGAATAAAAGACCTACGCTCTGATGTTCTCCTCCACTTCCACCCTGTTGACCTCTTGCTGGGCAGGCTGCTTTGAAAACACTATCGTGCATTGAGCAGGAAACCTTAGCTTTTCTAAAGTTCACACATTATTTTCTCTGGCTCTTTGTATATCTAGTATCCTTCCAAATAGGGGTATGTTTAGGATAGAGCTGGGCACAGCTGTGCAGAGTAATGAAGTTGGGGTCCCTTGAGCTGCCCACGATATTGCTTCAATAAAGAGAACTTGGACTGCAGGCTGTGGCATTATACCGTATCCCATCTAGTCTCCTCATGGGAAACTCCAGTGCTATTTAGCTCTTCCTGAATCTTGAGCTAACAGTTTTAAACAAACCATGAATTTGCTGGGGGGGCAGGAGGATGGTGTATTCTCAGCTTCAGATAGGCAGTAGATATAAAATAAGTTAGCTCCTACCTTCTTCTCATTAGTCATTGAAAGCATGACATGCCCCTACTTAAACACCTTCCCTTACTGCTCCACTCACAGAATGAAATCTGTTTAGCATCCTGCGGGCCCCACGTGTCCGCCCCAGCCCTCCCTCCCACGATGTCTAACACTCAAACCTCCCCTCCAGGCTCCAGTCACATCAGCACATTTTATTTTTTATGTATTTTTCAAAAATTTTTTTGAGACAAGGTCTAACTCTGTTGCCCAGCCTGGAGTACAGTGGCACAACTCTGCTTACTGCAACCTCTGTCTTCCAGGCTCAAGCGATCCTTCCACCTCAGCCTTCCGAGCAGCTGGGACTACAGGCGCCTGCTGCCATGTGTGGCTAATTTTTTGTACTTTATGTAGAGATGGGATCTCGCTATGTTGCCCAGGCTGGTCTCAAACTCCTGAGCTCAAGTGATCCACTTGCCTTGACTTCCTAAAGTGCTGGGATTACAGGTGTGCACCACTGTGCCCAGCCCCACTTTCTATTTTAAACCTGCCGACGTGTTCTGCCCTAGAACCCTGAATATGAAACTGTGAAAACACAACCTCGGCCAGCACATGCCCCTGTTCGTTCTGGGTGTGGAACACCCTTTCCTTCATTCTTCTCCTCCAGGTCTAACCAAGTGACATCCCACCTTTGAGAGGCCTCACCTTACCCTCCACATCAAAAATAGCATCCTTTTCCCTTGACTCACACTCCTGGCGCCCTGTTTTCTGAATTGCATTGATCACACTCTATAGTACAATGCTTTAATGAGGATCTTTGTTATTGCTTGTTTTGTCTTCCCCAGTAAAGCAAAAGCCCCTGAAGGCACAGGCTCTGCTCCTTACGGCTCTGTCCTTCGCGACTAGAACAGTGCTTGCCCACAGGAGGCTGCCAATGAGTGTGTGCTCAGAGAAAGGCTGGGTCACGGAAAGTTGTCCAGCAGTAACACCAACGTGCCCATTCTTGCACATAGCACATGTGAACAGAAAATAGAGCAGGGCTGTGGTGGGATTCTGGAATAAGTAGACCTCGATCTACCCAACAGTCTTGGCGTCTTACCCGCCTGGTACCTGGAGACATTGCTGGGGTCCATGTCATCCCATCCTCCATGGCCCAAGGGACTCCTTGGTAGGTAGGACTTCTCCTGTGGCTCAGGGATCCTGGCAGTGACTTCAACAGGTTGCTTTTCCACCTCAGACTTTGTGCTGACACTTCCTACTTCCCTGCTCTTTTAGTGGCAGCCTTGAGACTTCACAGCAACTCAAAGAGACTCACTGAGAAAACTCTGAGGACCCCATCATAGTGCACAGTGGGCACAGATGGCAGAGTTGGAGCAAGTGTATGTGGGCAGCTGAGGCTGTATCCATGACACTGTCAGTGTTGTGTTTTATAGCTTAATAGTCAAGGCTTCCTATAGGAAACTATTTTCCAGTACTGTCAGGAATGGGACTCCCACGAGTGTGGGTTGTACATTCCACGGTTGTTCTTGGCATCCAGACTTATGCAGATGCCTCAGTGGATGCCACCTGGGCATGGACTGACACACTGTCAGCTGGAGTGCCGAGGCTGCGCGTGACGGTGGAGGATATGGGCTGTGGCTCTCAGCAGTGCTTTGAGATGCTGGTCCCCTGAAACAATTAAAAACCCTGCAGCAGCCTACAGGATTTACTTTTGATGTTAGCATATGGCTGGCAACAATTTCATCGTCAGCAACTGATTTTTTTGGCAGTGTGGATGTATATGTATACAGTGTGTGACACTCAATTTACTAAACTAGTTTATGAAACTTTTATTTTGGTCTTCATGATGCCGCATCCTTGTTTCACGAAATAATGCCTTTTAAAGTGGTTGCTTTAGTGTCATAGAGAGAACTTGAGTGTGCATATTAATCTTTCTTTCAAATAAGAGAGAGTAAAACATTGTAGCTGGCTGCAGTCATTGTTGAGCATATCAAATAAAACACAAACATTTGTGGAGAAATAAATGAGAGGCAGATTTTTATTTATTTATTTTTTTGAGATGAAGTCTCGTTGTATCACCCAGGCTGGAGTGCAGTGGTGCAATCTCGGCTCTCTGCAACCTCCGCCTCCTGGGTTCAAGTGATTCTTGTGCCTCAGCCTCCTGAGTAGCTGGGATTACAGGTGCCCACCACCACACTTGGCGAATTTTTATATTTTTAGTAGAGAGGGGGTTTCACCATGTTGGCCAGGCTGGTCTTCAACTCCTGACCTCAGGTGATCGGCCTGCCTCGGCCTCCCAAAGTGCTGGGATTACAGGCGTGAGCCACTGCGCCCGGCTGAGAGGAAGATTTGTATGTAACACAGCCACTCACTGTGTGAACTTGGGAAAGTTACTCAACTTTGTCTCAGTATTTATCTGTCAAGTGGGCCAATTTCTGTTTAATCACTTTGCAAGATTTTTGTGAAGTTCCTGCTAGAGAAAATTCAGAGAGGAAGTACCTTGTTTATGGCTGCACAGCTGGTTAGTGGCAAAGCCCGCATCTAGCTGAGGTCTGTCTGGATGTGAACTCTCTCCAACTCACACCAGCATGTGCCCTACACATCTGGTGCTCAGGAGGGAGGCTGTTGGGTTTCATTTAATGGTCAGATGAGAAAACCAGGTGACGGCTGGTTCAAAGACAGCAGAGCTTCGGGCAAGGTTTGATCTGCTGGTGCTGCAGGCTGTGCTATCCCAGGGCAGAGAGCGATGGAGAGGGTAGGGAGCAGGGGTGGGGAAGAAGTCCAGGTCCATGTGAGGGCATTGGCCCTGCTTTCCTTGGAGCTGCTGGGAGACACACTGGGTCACTGTGCTTGTGCGCCTGCTCAGCCACATGGAAGAAACCCCATGCTTTGCAACAGTCAGTTTGGGAGAAGGAAGAGCAAGGTTCTCTGCCCTGTCTGCCCTTGGCCTCCTGATATTGACCTGTCCTGCCTCCAGGGGTATCAGCTGCCTCTTCAGCTGCCACAGGGAAGGTCAGATCCTGTGATGTGGCATTTCACTTGCATTGTGGATGGGAAATATGGTCAGAGACTCTGTGTGTTCTGCTGGTGGCTGGGAAGATGCACTGGTTCTGGCCAAAATGCTGGCCCCTCTGAGGAGGGCATTGAACAGGAAGGAGGGATGAGGTGCCGGATGCACCAGCCCTGGGTGTCATTAGGCTGAGGTGTTAGCTAAGACAGGTAATCAGCCCGGATCCAGGGGACAGAGGAGGCACAGGGAATCTGAGAGCTGCCCAAGGCTCACCTTTCAAGCTGCCTAAGGGATGGCATTGGCACCGGCGAGTGTCAGACACACCATATCCCAATGCTGCCTGATAAGATTTAGACCAGGCAGTAAAAATCCTGTCCTTGTGGCAGCCAGAGAGTTCCAGCTATACTTAATAATACTGTACTGCATAAATAAAATTTGCTAAGAGTAGAACTTGTGTTCTCACTACACACACACACACACACACACTCACAAGTGGTCATTATGTGAAGAGATGATTATGTTAATTAGCTTGATTAATCATTTTACTATGTATATGTATAACAAAACATCACACTGTACACTATAAATGTATACCATTTCAATAACACTTTTTTAAAACCCAGAAAGAAAAAATAGCACATAGTATGGTTGTATATAATTTATTTAACTAGCCCCATAGATTATTTCAATTATTTCCAAACATTTTATGGTTAAAAGACATAGTTATTAATACACAATTCCACACAAGTGTAAGGATAAATTTCTAGAAATGGAATTTTCAGGTAAAAGAAATTTGCATTTGCAAGTTTGATAGATCCTACCAGATTTCTTTCCTTAGAAAATATACTGGCTTACTCTTTTACCTACAATATACTTATTTCTTCACATTCTTGCAAATACAGTATTATCTTAATTTTTTTCAATATAATGAAAGGATTTGTTATCTTAAAAAATATTAAGTTTGACATGCTTGTTAGACATGGAGATGTCTGGTAAGCACTTGTAAATAAGTTCCAGGAGCTCAGGAAGAAAATCAGGCTTGCAGATGTAAATGTGGTTGTATATAGATAGTAATGAAAACCATAGAACTAGATGAGGTCACCAGCACCTGAGTATAGTTAGAGAAGAGGGCACCTGGACCAGTAGTGGCTTCTTTCATAGACTTCAGTGAGCAAGTCCTTGGTCCTTTTATGAGCTAATTGTGTTTCATTGATCTGGTGTTTATCCATGTGCCAAAAACACATGTTTTATTTATTATAAATTCAACACTTCTTTCTGTGGGACTTGCCCACCTGTGATGTATGTATGTTGATAAGAAATATCCAATCAATAGAGAGAATTCAATAAGAAAGAAGAAATAGGGAATAGTTGCAGGATTAAAGTTCATGGGTAGATGAGAGAGGGTGTGACCCATTACCTTTGCCAGTGCAAGGATTGACTCTAGGTAGTGGAGGTGTTCATGTCCTAGATAAGAAAGAGGAACATCTGAGCACAGATTTCTCTTATATTCTGTTTATCTATTTCAGTAGAAATTACATTGAATTTATACATTAATTAGAAAGAAATTAATGTAATTAGTACATTGTATCTATTCATCCATGAACAAGGTATACCTCTAATCTCTTTTTTCTTATCTTATTGCACTTGCCATACAACTTGGCATAAAAGACTGCTAATGTCTTTTACTGGACTTTATTGGAGATATTTGATGGAGATATACTCAGTAAGTATGTTTTTCAGAGGTTTCAGGTTAAAGAAGTTCCTTCTATTCTTGCTAAAACATTTTTTTAAGTTAATTTTTTTAAACAGCTTTAATGAAGTGTAATTTACATTTCACAAATTTGCCCACTGTAAATGTACAATTCAGTGATTCTTAACACCTTTATAGAACTGTACTGGCATCACCACCAGCTAGACTTAGAATATTTTCGTTTCCTAGCAAGTTCCCTCATGCCGTTTGCATAAAACATTTTTTTGATCGTGAGTTAATGTTGAATTCTTTTTCTGCAAAATAATGAAAATAAAAGAAAAAACTTTTCATATATCCCAGAAACTAAAATTAAGAGTAGACTTGATAATTCTAGAAATAGCATAGGAAAATGTAAACTCATTACGGCAGGGAGGACAGCAAGCCATTCACGAGGGATCCAACCTGCTGGCCCAACCACCTCCTACTAGGCCCCAGCTTTAACACTGGGATCACATTTCAATATGAGATTTGGAGGGGATAAACATCTAAACTATAACAGTATCCAATACAAAGTTAAATATTGAGTAATAGGGAAGATAATGGGCATTTTTCCCCCCCTCTCTGTTAAGGGAGATGTGCCTAGTGTTTCTGCCTTATGTAAGATGCTGGCTTTTGGACTGAGGTGTATATACATTTGCATGTGAAGGAAGTATCTATTGATTCCTATTTTATTAACATACTTACCAGGACTAAATGTTGATTTTGTGGGCTTTTTCTGGCATTTGATCTTTTCTATACCTATTAAAAATAAACATGTGATATATTTCTTCTTAGATCTTTTTGAAAGGTGAATTACACATATAGATTTCTCATTATACAGCCATCCTTGCATTCCTGGAATATATCCTCTATAGTCATGATTTCTTAATATTAGGAATGTCATTGATTTTTTGCCATTATTTCATTTAAGATTTTTACATTGTTAGCTGTAGATGAGATTGGTTTGTAGAATTTTGTTTTGGTTCAATCTTTATGAGAATGAAATATCAAAGGTACATGCAATTCTTAAGGAATCTGTGAG
Organism: Macaca mulatta; assembly: GCF_049350105.2. Classification (NCBI taxonomy): domain Eukaryota; kingdom Metazoa; phylum Chordata; class Mammalia; order Primates; family Cercopithecidae; genus Macaca; species Macaca mulatta. The sequence goes on from NC_133408.1 coordinate 192,559,885, forward strand.
TTTTCTTCCTTTTTCTGTTGTGCTCTGAAATAATTTAATAGGCATTAGGATAATATAGTTTTATAGATTTATATGTGAAATCATAGTGTTTTGAGAGATATAACTTTTTTTTTTTTTAGGTGGAGTCTCTCTCTGTCCCCCAGGCTGGAGTGCAGTGGTGCGATCTCGGCTCACTGCATACTCCGCCTCACAGGTTCATGCCATTCTCCTGCCTCAGCCTCCCAAGTAGCTGGGACTACAGGCGCCCACCACCATGCTCGGCTAATTTTTTGTATTTTTAGTAGAGACGGGGTTTCACTGTGTTAGCCAGGATGGTCTCAATCTCCTGACCTCGTGATCTGCCCGCCTTGGCCTCCCAAAGTGTGAGGGATGTAACTTTTAAATAATTTTTTCTATTTCTTTTCTGGAAATTAATATCAACTGTTTCTAAATGTAGTATATCTCTTTTGGTATTCAGTTCTCCCAATATTGCGTTCTCTTGTGTTAAATGTAAGTGTAACAAGTGTAAGCTGGGTGCAGTGGCTCACGCCTGTAATCCCAGCACTTTGGGAGGCCGAGACGGGCGGATCACGAGGTGAGGAGATCGAGACCATCCTGGATAACATGGGGAAACCCCGTCCCTACTAAAAATACAAAAACTTAGCCGGGCATGGTGACATGTGCCTGTAATCCCAGATACTTGGAAGGCTGAGGCAGGAGAATCGTTTGAACCCGGGAGGTGGAGGTTGCAGTGAGCCAAGATCTCACCACTGCACTCCAGCTTGGGTGACAAAGCGAGACTCTGTCTCAAACAAACAAACACACACAAAACAAGTGTAGAAGTTTTCTAGTGTAGAATTGTAATTATATTGCCATTTCCTTTACTATACATTTTTTGAGGCATTTTCTTAGTGATTACCCTTGGGTTTATCATTAATCTCTTAATTTGTAACAACCTAGTCCAGGTTAATACCAATTTAACTTCAATAGTATATAAAACTTTACTTCTATGTAGCTCCATACCCGCTTTTATGCTATTATTTTCACAAATTTCACTTTAATATATCATGTGCCTATCAAGTTAGATTTCTAACTATTGCATTATATAGTTGTGTTTTAAAACAGATTTTAAAAAAGGAATTGTGAACAAAAACTACATTAATACTGACTTTTATGTTCACTCATGTGGCCATCTTTTTTTTTTTTTTTTTTTTTTTTTTTTTTTTTTTTGAGACTGAGTCTCATTTTTGTTGCCCAGGCTGGAGTGCTCACTGCAACCTCCACCTCCTGGTTCAAGCGATTCTCCTGCCTCAGTCTCCCAAGCAGCTAGGATTACAGGTGCACACCATCATGCCTAGCTAATTTTGTATTTTAGTAGAGAACGGGTTTTGCCATGTTGACCAGACTGGTCTTACCCTCCTGACCTCAGGTAATGCACCCGCCTTGGCCTCCCAAAGTGCTGGGATTACAGGTGTGAACCACCATGCCCGGCCCATGTGGCTATCTGAACTGGTGCTGTTTATTTCTTTGTGTGGACTCAAGTTACTGTTAGTGTCCTTTTCTTTCAGCCTGAAGGATTCCCATTAATATTTCTTGAAGGGCTGGTCTGATAGCAACAAATTCATTAACTTTCTTTTTGGGGGAAATGTCTTAAATTTCCTTCCACTTTAAAAGCAGCTTTATTGAGATATAGTTCACATATCCTCCAGTTTCCCCGTTAAAGGCATAACATTCAGTGGGTTTTAGGATATTCACAAATATGTGCAGCCATCACCACAGTCACTTTTAGAATTGGGTTCATGATCTCAAAGAGGAACCATTTACTCTTTAGCCATCAGACTCCTAAATACAGTCTATACAGTTTGGGGACAGTTGATTTGGAACTCTGATCTGAGTTTTGTGAGATGATTGGGCTTAGATTAAAAAGGGTTGTGTAAAATTCTGATAATATTTCCTGTGTTTCCTGAAACTCTGTTAAAAGAAACTTGTCACAACTGGTATTGTAAGTAAAACAACACCCATTGGGCGGCCTCCTGTCTGTCCTCTTTCTTGGATGATAAAGCTTTTGTCTTCACTGAGGTCCATATAAGCAGGAAGAAGAGCATTTGGTCAGGAGACTGCTTGGATGAGTTAAGTGGGAGTGGCTGCAAGGCCATCCTGGTGTTTGTCAATGGGATGCTATTGCATTTTGGGTAAGATGACTCTCGCTGGGTTGGTCTACCTTGTGTATTTCAAAATGTTAAGCATCTCTGCCCCTCTCTCTCCTAACATCAAGTTTTCCCCACACATTTGCTCCACAGCAATACTCCAGGGTTTCCACATGTCCTTTGGCGGTTGGTACCATCATCTAGCAAGTCCTTTATGTCAACCCGTATAAGATACTCCTGAGCTTGGGATGTGATATTCCACACACACACCCACACACGCGTATATTTTCTGGGATCAGAGCTTGGTAGCTTTTTGAGATTTGTGTATGGCTCCCTCTTCTATGCACCAAAGTCACTGAGTTAGCCTTAGGATTATAAGTCATCTGGCAATGCATTGACTTTGTTCCATCATTTGGAGTTAGAAATTTTTAAATCTGGACTTTGAATCTTGAGATACCTACCATTTTATTATTCATCCCCACACCACTCCCACCTTCTTCCAAACAAATGTCTGTGCCTCACATTTGATTTTAATTGCAATGGTCTTGAAAAATTCAGAAATCCCCGAGGGTAGAAATTTTTCATGTGGGCTGGTGACATCAACTCAAGACCTTTTGTAATATGAATGCTTTCAAAGTAATGAAGCCTTGAATGTTTTTGCTTTCAATAAACCAACCGCTGAAATAGCATATAATGTCTCCAAACTTCGTCCTTCTGTCAGTGAGGTTATAACAACTTAATCATACTGAGTATCTATTAATTCACTTGTGTGAGGCCTCGAAAGAACTTTACATGTTCATACCTTCATGTCCTTGATTAAGCTGATAACGTGTCACTCCCACCTCCATGGACAGAACTACCTCAAGAAGAAGTAACTTAGAAGGTCACACATTTGCATTAGGGCTAGAGTTAAACCCTGACCCCCACCTTGTCCTCCGGCAGCCAGATGACTCTTGGAGAATTAGAGAATTCTCTTATTGCTGCTCACAGAACAGCCAGCCCATCACTGAGTCAGGGGTGGCACGCCAGGATTATCATATAACTTACCCAGCTGAAAAATATTCACTGCTCTCCTAGGGCTCAACTCACTCCAAAGGACACGCTTCAAACCAACACATCTTACAAATATCTGTACAACACATCTTAGCACTTAGTAAGTACATAGCATTCATCTAAGACCTGTTGGTTTCAGTTCCAACCTCTGAGCCTTTGTTTAGGCTCTTCTTCTTGCCTAAAAGTTGCTTTTAGAAAATCAGTGACCACTGGGTAGATGGTATGATATCGTTTGAATGCTCTTGTTTTTTTCTTTCTTGTTTAAAATATTTCCAACTCATATTTCAAGGTCTGACTTAAATTCTACTTCTCTCATTAAACCCTGTCTGATTGTGACACCCTCTAACGAGCTCTTAGTTCCTGAGTGTATTTACTGTATTTAACATCTTTTCCATCTACCTGAGCACTTAAAACAGCATCTTACACGGCAGCATCACTCTAAGCAGCTGGAGGGCAGAATGGTTTCCAGATTCCTTGTAGAACTTGCAAAGGAGACACGGACTACTCATGTGAGGATTGTGTGAAATTCCAGAAAGAATTCTACCTTTCTGTGCCAGAATTCAAGTTTGCTTACTTTGTTTTTTAAATGAATCCCTTAATACATATCTATGATCGTGTCTTCTTAAGCGTCCCGGGCCAGGAGTTGGTATAATGGCTGTGAAGTGCAGTTTTGCGTTTTGAAGCAGAGAAGCATTTCTACCTGCTCGCTGTCACAGATGTGTTTGCCTGCCCCCTTTTATCTGTGGTCTTCATTTTAATTTGTTTTTAATTGCCTATTTAACACACCTAGCAATTAAGGTGAAATGGGCTCTTTGACAAATGTGAGAGCTTTTAAATTAGTGCTAATTGCTTTTGTTAATTAAAAGTAATGCTTTCTATGGTGTTATTGGTATTCTCTTACATAAAACTGGATTAATGACTTCCAATCAATCCCACTACAAAGATGTTTCTTTGTAATTACTGGGACTTTAGGGCATGAAGCTCCTGCAGCATGAAAAAAGATGGCTAGAACTTCAGGACGAGTGAGAAGGGAGATGGGTGAATGACAGCACAAGGCTGGTTCCGTGGCTGGCTCAGCCCATGCCCATGCCCACTAATTTGGAAATTCACTGAAAGCCCCTGCCACGGGCGTGGTGTGGGCTGCTGCATCAGTCAGGGTTCCCACAGGAAAGAGGTGACAGAATGGAAGCAGGACGATTTGAGGGGGATTTGATAATGGGACTGTTTACAAAGCTCTGGGCTGAGTAAAGCGGGCAGCAATGGAAAGAGCTGTTACCAACCTTAGGTGGGAGTGGGCAGGGGAGGGGAAGATCACCAGAGCCTGGTACCTGGAACAACAGCCTCATGTAGCAAAAGCTGCTTTTAGAAAATCAGTGACCACCGGTGGATGGTATGATATCGTTTGGTGTTCGTCCTTTGCCATGGGAAAGCATTTCTATCACAACAAACACGCTCTGCTTCCTGGATCCAGCACCCTCTGCAGTGTTCCCACCTGCACTCGCCCCACTCCCGGCAGTACTGGTTGCCTTCCCTGATTCTAAAGGCAGCTCTTGGTCTGGGATGGCCCTTGGAGTTACTGTGAAATGGGGCGAAGGCAGGCCTTAATTTTCCTTCAAAAATCGGGCATGGGATACAGCCGGCCACCCGCCACTCTCATGGCATTGGGCTGGTGGCTGTCTCCAGCCAAGGGCAGAGGGTTTGAAGAGCAACTCTATCTGGCCTCCCAGGAGTGAGCATCTCCTTCAGCTGGGAGGGATGCTGGCCAGCACTCCCTGCATCCACGTCACTTGTTTGTGTAGATAACTTGGTAAACATGAATGAGAATACAGTTCCATGCATAATCTCAACAGCTAGAGAGAGACATATTTTGCCTATTATCTCTCCCCATGTGCACACTGTATACAAATGCAATCCTCTCATGCTGTTCTCCATCTGAGCTCACGTTCTTCCCACCCTTCTAATCCGCTCTGTGTCATGGGGACACATTTTCCAGGATGCCTTTAGCATTGATCTCCATCCTGGTTAGGCCACCGGGAGACACAGGGGCAAGGCCGGAAGGAAGGAGGAAGGGAGGCTGCAAGGTATTATTCTCCCTCACCTTGGCAGAGGCAGTGGCATCTGCCCTGAGGTCTGGAGCTTCCTGCCCCAGAACAGCCCACTACCAAGGAACTGCAGGCTTTGCCTGCTATTGCTAGCCTTGGGTTGCCTCACCATTCCCTGATAAATTACCTAGAGATGGACTTGCTGAAAACCAATTTCTTGTAATGCATGTCCTCTATCTAAAACATTTAGAATGATTTTAACCAATCCCCAGATTTTGGATATGAAGGTTGTTTCTTACAAGGAGCACTGAGCCACGACCGTCCTTTGTACTAACTCTTTGTGCATGTCCATCGTTATTTTGTAAAGCTAAATTCCCAGAGGCAGAGGGATTGCTGGCTCCAAAGGTTTATCATTTTTGTTCACCTATTGCTATGTTTTCTTCCAGAAAGTTTTCACGGGCTTATACTCCCATTGCTGATCTTTTCTTGGTCACTGACTGTAATCGACGCCCTCCCTGGGTTCTCTGATTTGCAGCTTTGCACATCAGACAGTGTGTGGCCACAGACGGTGCCCCATGACGTGAACGCTGGTCCTCAGCACCGTGCTTTGTACAATCTGCACGAGTGTTCCCAGCAGTCCTGCTGATCTGAACACGTGGAACACAGTGGGATCAGGTCCTGCCTACCGTGCAAGAGCCGCTGAAAGTCAGAGTGCTGCACAGATGGAAAGGCTAAGACCGAATTGCCTCTCGCTGCCCGTGTGTGTGTAACTGTACCTCTACCATCTCTCATGTCCCAGTCTTGACGGTGTCTCCCTGGTGCCAGTTCTTCCTCTTCCTAGAAACCGTCTTTGACTTTATCTAGACACTTGCTCAGGTAATCTCCTACGTGCTTGCCCTGTTTCACGTGCCCATGTCTTGCGGTTTCATCTCCAGGCTCACTTTCTCAGCTGGGACACGCCTGCCTTCCCCCAACCCCGCTGTCTTCACTCGTCCTCCCAAGGTGCGTGTAATAATGCTGTTACGGCAGGCTTGCTTGAATAACCTATTCCTTTTACTAGGATTCTGGTGATTGTTCTTCCTCCAGAGTCCAATAGCCTACTCTTTTCTTGAGGCCCAGGGTATTTTAAAAATAGCTTTATTGAGGTGTGATTGATATACAAAAAAACTGTATATATTTAATGTGTACAATTTGATGGGTTTGAATATATGCATACGCTTAGGAAACCATCACTACAATCAAAGTAATAAAAATATCCATCACCTCCAAAGTTTCTTCCTGCCCCCACCTCCTGTTTTGTGGTCAGGACACTTAACCTGAGATCATTTCTGTCAACCACATTTTTAAGTGCACCTTTTTAAGTACTGTTAACAATAGGGGCAGTGCTGTTCCTTGGAGCTCCAGGATTTATTCATCTTGTATAACTAAAGCTTTACACCCATTAGTCCACAATTCCTCCTTTTGCTTTTCCACAGCCGGGGCAACCACCATTCTACTCTCTGCTTCTGTAAGTTTGACTGTTTTAGATATGTCATACAAATGGAATCATGCAGTATTTGTCCTTCTGTGACTGGTTTATTTCACTTAGCGTAATGTCTTCAAGGTTCATCCATCTTGCTGCAAATGGCTGAATTTCCTTCTTCTTAAAGGCTGAATAATATTCATTGTATCCCTATGCCATATTTTCTTGATGTAATTATTCATTAATTTTACAAGTAACAGAGGCCTGGCCCTAGAGCATGACTTTCCTGTGCAAACCAACCAATCCAGAGCCCACGGCCCCAGCTGCCTCCTTATGAAACTCTCACACATGAAGTCATTTTTCCACCTGCCCTAAATTACCCAGGGCCAGGTACCAAGCAACTAGAAACCACCCTACAGCCCCCAGTTATTCAAACTTACCAAAACTTTGCCAGGTATAGCAAATAAAAATACAGGCCACCTAGTTAAATGCGAATTTCAGATCAATAACAAATACATATTTATTATACGTCTGTCCCATGCCATATGTTGGACATGCCTATGCTAAACATTTATTTATTGTTTATCCAGAATTCAAATGTAACTAGGCATCCTATGTTTTATTTGGCAACCCTACCGCAAAAAAAAATTGTATTGTTTACCTGCAGTGTGGATAATGCCAAGGGGCAGTGTGCTGTCCATATTAACTGTTGTCATGTGAATTTATGAAAAACAATTGTTATCTTAAAGTAACTTACCAATTTACATTGGCTTTCCCCCCCTTTCTTCCCACTTCCTTCTCTCGTTTTACCCCTATCTCACCTCCATTCTCCCTCTCTCTGTTTTCTTTAATCCTCTCACCGTTCCTCTGAGGGTCTGAAGGAAGTCTTCACACCATCCTAAACCACATGCACAATGACTCTAGAATGAATCTAGCAAAAGATGCATTTTTAAAGGCAATCTTTTCTGAAACGTCTTTATTAAGATATAATTAATAAAGTCCATCCATTTAAAGTGTACAAGTCTTTGATTTTAAGGATATTCACAGAATTGTGCAACCAGACCCCAAATCTAAGTTTAGAATATTTTTACTCCCCCAAAGTTACTGCACACATTAGCATTCATTCCTCACCCTCCTTTCTCACCTAACACCGAGGTAACCATTTCCTATTTCTATAGATTTACGCATTCTGGATGTTTCCTATATGAACAATCATATAATATGTGATCTTTTCTGACTTCTGTGACTGGCTTCTTTTACTTATTATGATGTTTTAAAGATTCATCCTGCAGTTGACTGTGTCAACACTTAATTCTGTTTCATTGCCAAACAGTATTTGATTGCATGGATATACCATATTTTTAATCCATTCATCACTTTATGGCCATTTAGATTGATTTTGGCTATCACGAATATGCTATCAATACTTGTGTGCAAGGTTTTGTGTGGACATACATTTTCTTTATCTTGAGTGTATTCCTAAGAACAGAATTTCTAAATAATGTGATAACTCCATGTTTAATATTTTGATAAACTTGCAAACTGTTTTCATACTCCTACCAATATGAGAATTTTGATTTTACACATCCTCACCAATGCTTGTTATTATCTGTTTTTTTGGTTATAGCCTAGAGAGTGTGAAGTGGTACCTCATTGTGGTTGTGATTTGCATTTCCTGATCGCTAATGATACTAAGCATTCTTTTATGTGCTTATTGACCATATTTATATCTTTGGAGAAATATCTATTCTTACCTCTTGCCCATTTTAAAATCAGGTTATCTGTCTTTTTGTTGTAAAATTTTTTTGTATTTTGGATATAGATCCTTGTCAGATATATAATTAAAAATGCTTTCTGCCATTTTGTGGATTCTCTTTTCACTTTCTTGATAGTGTCCTTTGGTGCACAAGTTTTTAATTTTGATGAAGTTTAGCGTATCTATTTTTCTTTGATTTCTTATGCTTTTGGTGTCATATCTAAGAAACTATTGTCTAATCTAAGGTCACAAAGAATTGCACTTATGTTTTCTTCTAAGAGTTTTGCAGTTTTAGCTCTACATTTAGGACTTTGGTCTATCTTGAGTTAATTTTTGTATGCATTGTGAGGTAGGGTCCAAATGTATTTTTTGTATGTATATACACAGTTTTCCTAGCACCATTTATTGAAGAGACTATTCTTTCTCCATTTAATTGTCCTCAAACCCTTGTGAAAAATAAATCAATCGTAAATGTGAGGCATCATTTCTGGATTCTTGGTTCTATCCCATAGATCTATATTTCTATCCCTATGCTAGGACCACGCAGTCTTGCTTACTGTAGCTTTGCAATAGTTTTTTTTGTTTGTTTGTTTTAGACAGGATCTCGCTCTTTCATCCAGGCTGGAGTGTGGTGGTGTGATCACTGCTCACTGCAGCCTTGAATACCTGAGCTCAGGTGATTTTCCCACCTTAACCTCCCGAGTAGCTGGGATTACAGGCACTTGCACCACTATGACCAGCTAATTTCTGGTACTTTTTATAGAGATGGGGTTTCACCATTTTGCCCAGACTGGTCTCAAATTCCCGGGCTCAAGCGATCTGCCTGCCTCGGCCTCCCATAGTACAGGGATTACAGGCATAAGCCACCATGCCCAGCCCTGTAATAGGTTTTGAAATCAGGAAGCGTGAGTCCTCCAACTGTGTTATTTTTAAACATTGTTTTGCTTATACTGGGGATATTGCAATTCTATTTCCATATAAATTTTAGAATCAGATTGTCAGTTTGTGTAAAAAAAGGCGGCTAGGATTTTGACAGCGATTAAATCTGTACATGAATTTGGGAATATTGTCATGTTAATAATGTTAACTCTTTCAAGGCATGATCACAGAGTATTTTTCAATTTATTTAGATCTTTAGTTTATTTCAACAATATTTTGTAGCTTTCAGCATACAAGTCTTGCACTTTTTTGATTAATTTTATTCTAAAGTATTTTACTGTTTTTTTGGTGCTATTAAAATGAAACTATTTTCCTAATTTAATTTTGAGATTGTTCACTGTTAGTGTATAGAAGCACAATTGATTTTTATTTTTTTATACAGAAAGAGGTTTATTTGACTCACAGTTCTGCAGGCTGTACAAGAAGCATGGAACCAGCATTTGCTTCTGATGAGGGCTTCAGGTTGCTTGCACTCCTGGTGGAAAGGAAGTAAGCATGTGCAGACATTAGTGGTAAGAGAGGAAGCCAGAGAGAGAAAGGGAGGGAGGACATGTCAGACTCATTTTAATAGCGGGCTTTCATGGGAACTAATAGGGCAAGAACTCACTCATTGCTGTGATGATGGTGCCGAGTCACTGATGAGGGAGCTGCCCTCATGACCCAAACACCTCCCATTTGGCCCATTTCCAACATTGGGATTAAATTTCTTTTTAAAAATTTTAAAATATTTAAAAATTTTAAGTTCTGGGGTGCATGTACAGGATGTGGAGGTTTGTTACATAGGTAAACATGTACCATGGTGGCTCGCTGCACCCATAAACCCATCACCTAGGTATTAAGCCCAACATGCATTAGCTATTTTTCCTGATGCTCTCCCTGTCCCTGACCCTCTACCAACAGGCCCTGGTGTGTATTTTTTCCCTCCCTATGGCCATGTGTTCTCATTGTTCAGCTTCTACTTATAAGTGAGAACATGCTGTGTTTGGTTTTCTGTTCCTGTGTTAGTTTGCTGAGGATAATGGCTTCCAGTTCCATTCATGTCCCTGAAAAGGACATGATTTCATTCGTTTTTATGGCTACATAGTATTCCATGATGTATATGTACCACATTTTCTTTATCCAGTTTATCATTGATGGGCATTTGGGTTGATTCCATGTCTTTGCTATTGTGAATAGTGCTGCAGCGAACATACACATGCATGTGTGTCTTTATGATAGAATAATGTATATCCCTTTGGATATATATCCAGTAATGGCATTGCTGGGTCAAATGATATTTCTGGTTCTAGATTTTTGAAGAGTCATCACACCATCTTCCACAGTGGTTGAAATGATTTACATTCCCACCAACAGTGTAAGTGTTCCTATTTCTCTGCAACCTCACCAGCATCTGTTGTTTCTTGACTTTTTAATAATCACCATTCTGACTGGTTTGAGATAGTATCTCATTGTGGTTTTGATTTGCATTTCTCTAATGATCAGTAGTGTTGAGCTTTGTTTCATGATTTTTGGCCACATGTATGTCTTCTTTGGAGAAGTGTCTGTTTATGTCCTTTGCCCACTTTTAAAAAAAATCTTACTTCAACTTTATTTTTAAATTTTTTATTTACATAGGTTTTGGGGGAATAGGTGGTTTTTTGTTACATTAGTAAGTTCTTTAGTGGTGATTTGTGAGATTTTGGTGCACCCATCACCTGAGCAGTGTACACTGTACCCAATGTGTAGTCTTTTATCCCTCACCCTACTCCCACCCTTTTCTTCGAGTCTGTAAAGTCCATTATATCATTCATATGCTTTTGCATCTTCATAGCTGAGCTCTCACTTATCACTGAGACCATATGATGTTTGGTTTTCTAATCCTGAGTTATTTCAGTTAGAATAACAGTCTCCAATCCCATCCAGGTTGCTGTGAATGTCATTTATTAATTCCGTTTTGTGGCTGAGTAGTATGCCATCATATATATACACCACAGTTTCTTTATCCACTCATTTATTGATGGGAATTTGGGCTGGCCCCACATTTTTGCAACTGTGAATTGTGCTGCTGTAAACATGTGTGTGCAAGTATCTTTTTTGTATAATGATTTCTTTTTCTTTGGATGGATACCCCGTAGTGAGATTGCTGGATCAAATGGTAGATCTACTTTTAGTTCCTTAAGGAATCTCCACACGGTTTTCCATAGTGGTTGTACCAGTTTACATTCCCACCAGTAGTGTAGAGGTGTTCCCTTTTCACCACATCCATGCCAACATCTATTATTTTTTGATTTTCTGATAATAGTCATTCTTGCCGGGAGTAAGGTGGTATCGCATTATGGTTTTGATTTGCATTTCCCTGATCATTAGTGATGTTGAGCATTTTATCATATGTTTGTTGGCCATTTGTTTATATTCTTTTGAAAATTGTCTATTCATGTCCTTAGCCCACTTTTTGATGTTTTTTTTTGTTTTTTTCTTACTGATTTGTTTGAGTTCATTGTACAGTCTGGATATTAGTCCTTTGTCAGATGTATAGATTGTGAAGATTTTCTCCCACTTTGTGGGTTGTCTGTTTACTCTGCTGACTGTTCCTTTTGCCCTGCAAAAAAGCTTTTTAGTTTAATTAAGTCCCATCTATTTATCTTTGTTTTTGTTGCATTTGCTTTTGGGTTCTTAGTTATGAAGTCTTTGCCTAAGCCAATATCTAGAAGGGTTTTTCTGATGTTATCTTCTAGAATTTTTGTGGTTTCACATCTTAGATTTAAGTCCTTGATACATCTTGAGTTGACTTTTGTATAAGGTGAAAGATAAGGATCCAGTCTCATTCTTCTACATGTGGCTAGCCAATTATTCCAGCACCATTTGTTGAATAGGGTGTCCTTTCCCCACTTTATGTTTTTGCTTGCTTCATTAAAGATCAGTTGGCTGTAAGTATTTGAATTTATTTCTGGGTTCTCTATTCTGTTCCATTGGTCTATGTGCCTATTTTTATACCAGTACCATGCTGTTTTGGTGACTGTGGCCTACAGTATAGTTTGAAATCAGGTAATGTGATGCCTCCAGATTTGTTCTTTTTGTTTAGTCTTGCTTTGGCTATGTGGGCTCTTTTCTGGTTTTATATGAATTTTACATTTTTTTTCCAAGTTCTGTGAAGAATAATGGTGGTATTTTGGTGGAAATTGCATTGAATTTGTAGATTGCTTTTGGCAGTATGGTCATTTTTACAATATTGGTTCTACTTATCCATGATCAGGGGATTTGTTTCCATTTGTTTGTGTCATTGATAATTTCTTTAAGCAGGGTTTTGTAGTTTTCCTTGTAGAGGTCTTTCACCTCCTTGGTTAGGTATATTCCTAAGTATTTTATTGTTTTTTGCAGTTATTGTAAAACTGGTTAAGTTCTTGATTTGATTCTCAGCTTGGTCACTGTTGGTGTATAGCAGAGCTACTGATTTGTGTACATTAATTTTGTATCCTGAAACTTTGCTGAATTTATTTATCAGCTTTAGGAGCTTTTTGGAGGAGTCTTTAGGGTTTTCTAGGTATACTGTCATATCATCAGCAAATAGTGACAGTTTGACTTCCTCTTTACCGATTTGGATGACCTTTATTTCTTTCTCTTGTCTGATTGCTCTGGCTAGGACTTCCAGGACTGTGTTGAAGAAGAGTGGTGAGAATGGGCATCCTTGTCTTGTTCCAGTTCTTAGAGGGAATTCTTTCAACTTTTCCCAATTCAGTATTACATTGGCTGTGGGTTTATCACAGATGGCTTTTATTACATTGAGGCATGCCCCTTGTATGCCAATTTTGCTGAGGGTTTAAATCATAAACGATTTTCTCAGAGACTTTTTCTGCATCTATTGAGATGATCATGTGATTTTTATTTTTAATTCCGTTTACGTGGTGTACCACATTTATTGACTTGCATATGTTAAACCATCCCTGCATCTTTGGTATGAAACCTACTTGATCATGGTGGATTATCTTTTTGATACACTGTTGGATTTGGTTAGCTAGTATTTTGTTAAGGATTTTGGCATCTATGTTCATTAGGGATATTGGTCTGTAGTTTTCTTTTTTGGTTATGTCCTTTCCTGGTTTTATATTAGGGTGATACTGGCTTCATAGAGTGATTTAGGGAGGATTTCCTCTTTCTCTGTCTTGTGAAATAGTGTCAACAGGATTAATACCAATTCTTCTTTGAACGCCTGGTAGAATTCAGCTGTGAAGCCTTCTGGTCCTGGACTGTTTTCTCTTGTTAATTTTTTAAATTACCATTTCAATCTCACTACTTGTTATTGGCCTGTTCAGGGTATCTAATTCTTCCTGATTTAAGCTAGGAGGGTTGTATCTTTCCAGGAATTTATCCATCTCCTCTAGATTTTCTAGTTTATGCATATAAAGGTATTCATAGTAAACTTGAATGATCTTTTGTATTTCTGAGATATCAGTTGTAATATCTCCTGTTTCATTTCTAATTGAGCTTATTTGAATCTTCTCTCTTCTTTTCTTGGTTAATCTTGCTAATGGTGTATCAATTTTATTCATCTTTTCAAAGAACCAGCTTTTTGTTTCATTTCTCTTTTGTATTTTGTTGTTGTTGTCGTTTCAATTTCACTGAGTTCTGCTCCGATCTTGGTTGTTTTCTTTTCTCTGCTGGGTTTGGGTTTGGTTTGTTCATGTTTTTCTAGTTCCTTGAGGTGTGATCTTAGATTGTCTATTTGTGCTCTTTCAGACTTTTTGATGTAGGCATTTAAGGCTATGAACTTTCCTCTTAGCACTGCGTTTGCTGTATCCCAGAGGTTTAGATAGGTTGTGTCACTATTATTGTTTTTTTTTTTTTTTTTTTTTTTTTTTTGAGACGGAGTCTCGCGCTGTCACCCAGGCTGGAGTGCAGTGGCCGGATCTCAGCTCACTGCAAGCTCCGCCTCCCGGGTTCACGCCATTCTCCTGCCTCCGCCTCCCGAGTAGCTGGGACTACAGGCGTCCGCCACCTCGGCCGGCTAGTTTTTTGTATTTTTTAGTAGAGACGGGGTTTCACCGTGTTAACCAGGATGGTCTCGATCTCCTGACCTCGTGATCCGCCCGTCTCGGCCTCCCAAAGTGCTGGGATTACAGGCTTGAGCCACCGCGCCCGGCCTAACTATTATTGTTAAGTTCAAGGAATTTCTAAATTTCTCTCTTGATTTCATTGTTGACCCAATGATTATTCAGGAGCAGATTATTTAATTTCCATGTATTTGCATGGTTTTGAAGGTTCTTTTTGGAGTTGATTTCCAGTTTTATTCTACTGTGGTCTGAGAGAGTATTTGATATAATTTCAAGTTTCTTAAATTTATTGAGACTTGTTTTGTGGCCTATCATATGGTCTATCTTGGAGAAAGTTCCATGTGCTGATGAATAGAATGTGTATTCTGTGGTTGTGGGATAGAATGTTCTGTAAATATCTGTTAAGTTCATTTGTTCCAGGGCGTAGTTTAAATCTATTGTGTCTTTGTTGACCTTTTATGTCTTGATAACCTGTCTAGTGCTGTCAGTGGAGTATTGAAGTCTCCAACTATTATAGTGTTGCTGTCTATCTAATTACTTAGGTCTAGTAGTAATTGTTTATAAATTTGGGAGCTCCAGTGTTAGGTGCATATATGTGTAGGACTGTGATATTTTCCTGTTGGACAAGGCCTTTTAACATTATATAATGTCTCTTTTTGTCTTTTTTAACTGCTGTTGCTTTAAAGATTGTTTTGTCTGATATAAGAATAGCTACTCCTGCTTACTTTTGGTGCCCATTTACATGGAATATCTTTTTCCACCTCTTTATCTTAAGTTTATGTGAGTCCTTATATATTAGGTGAATGTCTTGAAGGCAGCAAATACTTGGTTGGTGAATTCTTAATCCTTTTGCAATTCTGTATCTTTTAAGTGGGGCATTTAAGTCATTTACATTCAACATAGTATTGAAATGTGAGGTACTACTATTCCTTTCATCCTGCTCTTTGTTGCCTGTATACCTTGGGTTTTTTATTTTTTTATTTTTGTTTTATAGGTCCTGTGAGATTTATGCTTTAAGGAGGTTCTGTCTGTTTCAATGTGTTTCCAGTATTTGTTTTTATGAGTTCCTTTTAGCAATTCTTGTAGTGCTGGCTTGGTAGTGCTGAATTCTCTCAACATTTGTTTGTACAAAAAAGACTGTTCTTTTCTTCATTGATGAAGCTTAGTTTTGCTGGATACAAAAATCTTGGCTGATAATTGTTTCGTTTAAGGAGGCTGATGTTAGGGCCCCAATGCTTCTGGCTTACAGGGTTTCTGCTGAGAAGTCTGCTGTTAATCTGATAGGTTTTCCTTTATAGGTTACCAATTCTTTTTTTTTTTGTCTTGACTTTAGATAACCTGATGACAATGTGCCTCAGCAATTATCTTTTTGCAGTGAATTTCTCAGGTGTTCTTTGAGCTTCTTGTATTTGGATGTGTAGATCTCTAGCAAGGCTGGGGATTTTTCCTTGATTATTCCCCCGAATATGTTTTTCATACTTTTAGATTTCTTTTCTTCCTTAGGAACGCCAATTATTCTTAGGTTTGGTCACTTAACATAATCCCAAATTTCTTGGAGGCTTTGTTCATTTTTTAAAATTCTTTTATCTTTGTCTTTGTTGGCTGGGGTTAATTCAAAAACCTTGTCTTCGAGCTCTGAAATCCTTTCTTCTGCTTGTTTAATTCCATTGCTGAGACTTTCCAGAATATTTTGCATTTCTCTAAGTGTGTCCTTTATTTCCTGAAATTGTGATTGTTTTTTATTTATGCTGTCTATTTCACTGAAGATTTCTCACCTCATTTCTTTTATCATTTTTTTTTTTACTTCCTTAAATTAGACTTCACCTTTCTCTTGTGTCTCCTTGATTAGCTTAATAATCAACCTTCTGAATTCTTTTTCAGGTAAATCAGGGATTTCTTCTTGTTTTGGATCCATTGCTGGTGAGCTAGTGTGATTTTTGGGAGGTGCTAAAGAAACATGTTGTGTCGTATTACCAGAGTTGGTTTTCTGGTTCCTTCTCATTTGGGTAGGCTACGTCAGAGGGAAGATCTGGGGCTCAAAGCTGCTATTCAGATTCAGTTGTCCCATGGGGTGTTCCCTTGGTGTAGTACTCTCCCTCTTTTCCTAGGAATGTGGCTTCCTGAAAGCCCAGATATAGTGATTGTTAGTGCTCTTCTGGATCTAGCCACCCAGCAGGGCTAGCAGGCTCCAGGCTGGTACTGGGGGTTGTCTGCACAGAGTCTTTTGATGTGCACTGTCTTCAGATCTCTCAGCCATGGATACCAGCACCCACTCCAGTGGAGGTGGCAGGGGAGTGAAATGGATTCTGCGAGGGTCCTTAGTTTTGGTTGTTTAATGCACTGTTTTTGCGATCTCCTGCCAGGAGGTGACACTTTCAAGAGAGCATCAGCTGTGGTGTGTAGGGAGGATCACGAGGTGAGTGGGGCTTTAGAACTCCCAAGAGAATATGCCCTTTGTCTTCAGTTACCAGGGTGGGTAGGGAAGGACCATCAGGTGGGGACAGGGTTAGGCATGTCTGAGCTCAGGCTCTCCTTGGAAGGGGCTTGCTGTGGCTGCTGTGCTGGCTGGAGGTGTGGTTTCCAGGTCAATGGAGTTATGTTCCCAGAAGGATTATGGCTGCCTCTGCTGTGTCATGCTGATTGTCAGGGATGTCGGGGAGAGCTGGCAGTTACAGGCCTCATCCAGCTCCCATGCAACCCAAAAGGCTAGTCTCACTCCCACCTTGCCCACCACCCTCAGCAGCACTGAGTTTGTTTCCAGGCAGTGGGTGAACAGGGCTGAGAATTTCTCCCTGGCTACCACTTATCCTCTGAGAAAGCAAGCAAGCCTTTTGTGCCTCTCCTCTTGTGGAGTCTGCACACCGAATTCGCACCCCGACCCCATGTTCTGGCCAAGAGACTTCATATTCAGTTGGAATTGCCACAAAGTTCAGCTGGAGGTTTCCTTTTCCCTGTTGTCTTTTCTCAGTTCCTCTGGCAGCCGTCCTGAAAGACCTCCGTGAGACAAGGCAGCAATGGCTTCCCAGGGCACCTAGAGAGCCCACAGGGCTTTTCCTGCTGCTTCCTCTACCCCTGCATATCTCTCAGCTCTCTAATTTGACTCAGCTCCAGGTAAGGTCAAATCCTTCTCCTGTGATCTGGACCTTTAGGTTCCCCAGTGAAGGTATGTGTTCAGGGGCAATGATCCCCCTTTCCCACTTTCACAGCATGGACACTTACAGTATTTGGGGTGTCTTCCAGGTCCTGAAGGAGCAATCTGCTTCCTCCAGAGGGATTCCTCCAGCCTTCTCTTGGCTTTCCTGGTATATTCCTGCAATAGTTCTGGAACAAAAGTTCACGATGTGAGTCTCCACACGCTGCTCTGTCTGTCCGAGTGGGAGCTGCAATCTAGTCCTGCCTCCTATTCCCTTTGCCCACTTTTTAATGGGGTTGCTTATTTTTTTTTCTTGTCCATTTGTTTAAGTTCCTTGTAGACTCTGGGTATTAGACCTTTGTCAGATGGATAGATTGCAAAAATTGTCTCCCATTCTGTAGGTTGTCTGTTTGTTTTGGTGATAGTTTCTTTTGCTGTATAGAAGCTCTTTAGTTTAATTAGATCCCATTTGTTAATTTTTGTTTTTGTTGCAATTGCTTTTGGTGTTTTCATCATGAAATCGTTGCTCATGCCTATGTCCTGAATGATATTGCCTAGATTTTCTTGTAGGTTCTTTGTAGCTTTGGGTTTCACATTGAAGTCTTTAATCCATCTTGAGTTAATTCTTGTATAAGGTGTAAAAAAGTGGTCCAGTTTCAATTTTCTGCATATGGCTAGCCAGTTCTCCCCACACCATTTATTAATTAGGAAATCCTTTCTCCATTGCTTGTTTTTGTCAGGTTTGTTAAAGAGCAGATGGTTGTAGATGGGTGTTCTTATTTCTGAGTTCTCAATTCTGTTCCATTGGTCTATGTGTCCATTTTGGTACCAGAACCATACTGTTTACAGTTGGTTACTATAGCCTTTTAGTATAGTTTGAGGTTGGGTAGCATGATGCCTCCAGCTTTGTTCTTTTTGCTTAGGACTATCTTGGCTGTACGGGCTCTTTTGTGGTTCCATATGAATTTTAAAATAGTTTTTTTTCTAATTCTGTGAAGATTGTCAATAAGGGAAGTGAAGGACTTCTTCAAGGAGAACTATAAACCACTCTCAAGGAAATCAGAGAGGACACAAACAAATGGAAAAACATTCCATGTTCATGGATAGGAAGAATCAATATTGTGAAAATGACCATACTGCCCAAAGTAATTTATAGATACAATTGATTTTTAAATACTGACTTCATATCCTATAGCATTGCTGAACTGATTTATTAATTCTAGTAATTTTTGGTGCATCCCATAGAGTTTTCTATTTATAAGATTGTGTCATCTACAAATAGAGATAATTTAAATTCTTCCTTTCTAATCTAGATACCACTTACTTTTTTTTTTTTGCCCTGGCTAGAACTTCCAGAACAGTAATGAATTGAAGTGATAATAGTGAATATTTGTGTCTTATTCCTAATCTTAGGAAGCATTCAGTCTTTAACAATTAAGTAGGATGTTATCTATAGATTTTTTTATAGATGCCCTTTACCAGCTTAACAAAATTTACTTCCATTCCTAGTTTATTGATTATTTTTAATATGAAAATATATTGAATTTTGTCAAACTTTTTTGTCTATTGAGATGATCATGTTTTTGTTGTTCTTTATTCTATTAATATGGTACTATATTAATTAGTTTTTGGATATTAAACTATATTAAATGCCTCATATAAATCCCACTTGGTCATAGTGTATAATTCTTTATATATTTGCTGGATTTAGTTTTCTAGTATTTTGTTGAGAATTTTTTTTTTTTTTTTATTTTTTTTTTTATTTTTTTTGAGACGGAGTCTCGCTCTGTCGCCCAGGCTGGAGTGCAGTGGCCGGGTCTCAGCTCACTGCAAGCTCCGCCTCCCGGGTTCACGCCATTCTCCTGCCTCAGCCTCCGGAGTAGCTGGGACTACAGGCGCCCGCCACCTCGCCCGGCTAGTTTTTTGTATTTTTAGTAGAGACGGGGTTTCACCATGTTAGCCAGGATGGTCTCGATCTCCTGACCTTGTGATCCGCCCGTCTCGGCCTCCCAAAGTGCTGGGATTACAGGCTTGAGCCACCGCGCCCGGCCCCTTTGTTGAGAATTTTTGTGTGTATAATGATAAAATGTATTAGTCTGTAGTTTTCTTGTGGTATCTTTATTTGGTTTTGATATCAGCGTAATAATGAAATGAGATGAAAAGTATTATTTCATCTTTATTATTAGGAAGGGTTTGCAAAGAATTATTATTATTTATTATTATACTATTTGTTAGAATTCACTAAGAAAGCCATCTGGGCTTTTCTGAGAGGAAATTTTAAAAACTAGTAATTTAGTGTCTTTACCTGTTATAGGTCTATCTAGATTTTCTGTTTATTCTTGAGTCAGTTTCATTAGTTTTTCCTTCCAGATATATGTCCATTTCATCTAAATTCTCAAATTAGTTGGCATACAATTATTTATAGTATTTCTTTATAATCCTTTTTATTTTTGAAAGCTTACCATGATGTTCCCACTTGTTTAAATGTATATGTTGGATATGGTATGGTAAAGCTGGTGTGACCACAGGAGGAAATGAGAACTGGGCTTGAAAAGAAGAAGGTTTTTACACTCATGGCTCCCAGAGAGGGAGTGACTGCATAGGACACAGAGCTACACAGGAATAAAACAATAGTGTGGTCAACAAAATGGGTAGAGAGGAGAGAGAGAGAGAGAGAGAAAGAGAGAGACAGAGACAGTAAGAGAGCACTTGGGGGCCAAAATCTTTATTGGAGTAATCTGGGGTGTGGTTGAGATTTATTGGCACCAGGGAATTTCCCTGGGTGGTTTGAAAGGAAGCCAAGCACATGGAGAAAGGAGAGTAGAGTATGGCAGTTGGGTTTGTTTTCAAGGAACATCAGTGGGTGTGGGTTCACAATTAGAGCAGTGAGGAAGATGTTGAAGCACCGAAGTTTGAACTCAAAATGGAGGTGTTTTCAAACACATTACTTTAATTCCTGATTGTAGTAATTTGAACCTAAGATCATTAGTACTGTCCCAACTCTCATGCTTGATTGTGGTAATTTAAGTTTTCCCTCATTTTCTTGGTTAGTCTAGCTAAAAGTTTGTTAATTTTATTTTTTCATAGAACTTTTAGTTTTGTTGACTTTCTCTATCATTTTCTCTTCTTCTTAAAACTTCTTAAAACTTAAAACTTCTTCTTAAAACTTAAACTTCTTAAAACTTATGTCCTTCTAATCTTCACAGTTTGTTCCATTTTCTTTGGGTTTGGTTTACTCTTTTTTTCTAGTTTTTGAGGTAGGAGGCGGTTAGGTTTTCATTTGAAATCTTTCTTCATTTTTAATATAGGTGTTTACAGCTATAAGTTTGCCTCTGAGCATGGCTTTAGCTGCATCCCCTATATTTTGGTATGACATATTTTTGTTTTTACTTATGTCAAGATAGTTCCTCATTCATTTGTGGTCAGAGAACATACTTTATATGACATATGACTTCAATAATTTTAACTTTCTTTTCTTTTCTTTTTTTCTGAGATGGAGTCTCCCTCTGTTGCCCAGGCTGGAGTGCAGTGGCATGATCTTGGCTCACTGCAACCTCCACTTCCTGGGTTCAAGCTATTCTCGTGCCTCAGCCTTCTGAGTAGCTGGTACTACAGGCACGTGCCACCATGCCTGGCTAATTTTTGTATTTTTGGTAGAGACAGTAAACCCTACTGGCCATGTTGGCCAGGCTGGTCTCAAACTCTTGACCTCAGGTGATCCATCCACCTCAGCCTCTCAAAGTGCTGAGATTACAGGCATGAGCCACTGCACCTGGCCTTAATTTTCTTAAAACTTGTTATGACATAAAATATAGTCTGCACTGGAGAATGTTTCATGTGGACTTAAAAAGAATATGTATTCTGCTATGTTTGAGTAGAGTGTTCTATAGAGGTCTGTTAGGTCTAGTTGTTTCATAGTGTTGTTCAAGTCCTTTATTGCATTGTATTTCTTCTCTCAATTCTGTTAGTTTCACATACTTTGCAGCTTTGTTGTTATATGTAAATATATATATATGTATATATATTTTCATTTTAAACAAGAAGCTTATTTAAGCAACAAGATACTTGACTCAAAGGGAAAACTAATTAGGATTCTTTTTTTAAGAGTAATTTGTCCCTGCCTAGAGACAGATTGATGTACACATAACAGCTACATGCAAAAAAGTTATAAAATTGTCTAGTTTTACAATGATATATGAAAAACATTAAAATTCTCCAACTGAACAAGGTATGCAGGAATTTTTGTGCTTTTTTGTTGTTAAAATGGTGAGAGCAAAATAACTTACTGGAATATAAAGATAAGAGCTGAATGAGCATGCCGCTAATGGAGAAACGGGGTATCTTTACAGAATCAGTGTTATTCCCCATCCTGTCTCCACTTGATGTCAACCAAAATATACCACTGGCTGTTTAATTAAAAAAATGCAATATGCTTGTGCACATATACCAGCTACTTTATGTATAATAAATGAATGGAGAAGGGGGAAATGAAAGAATAGACAAAACTATACTATAATAGTCAGGATATGGTGGAACCAAATTGCGGTTTTCTAACTGAGAGTGTCATCTTGGTCTGTAAAGAACAGAGTTCTGGAGGAAAGAAGTAGGCTACCTTCTCGGTAGACACTCCCATCTGCTGTTGGAACGCATCAATTTTACCTTCATCCTCCATTTCCAACTGTGCAGTTGTGTGTGTTTCATTGATTGGTTGCCAGTCAAACTGGAATCTGATCTGCCTCATTGACAATCCCCGTCACTCACAATAGGCTTTCAATAGTTTACTAAGTGGTGTATGCCTCTTAATCTTAAACCGCACCACAGAATCATCCTGTCCCGCCACCTTCAAATTAATATGATCATTGTTCTCAGTCTTAACTCCTTCGTTGGACTTTCTCTTGAACATCATCTGGCGTGATGAGCGCCAGAGTCTCCTCAGCTTAAAAGAGGTACCAGGTTCACAGTGAGCGAGCACAGCAGTGGCAACCTTCTGTGTTTATAATGGTTATGATTTCCTGATAGACTGACCCTTTTATTATTATAAAATGTCCTTCATTTCTAATAACCTTTTCTGTTTTAATGTCTATTTAATCTGATTCTAATATAACCACTCCACCTCTCTCATGAATGCTGTTAGCACACTATTTTTCCATCTTTTCATTTTAACCCTTGTGTATCACTGAATCTAAAATGTTTCTCTTCTAGATAGCATATCCTTTGTTCTTCTTTTAAAAGTCAGTCTGATAATCTCTGTGTTTTGATTGGCTTATTTAATCCATTCATATTCTACTCTGCTTCTCTTGGAGTGACATACCTGCCCTACAAGAGTAGCATTTGGTCTTCTGGGCTTGTCCCTCCTGGTGTGGAACCTCTGCCCTATCAGCAAGTTTTGATGGAACCAATCAGAGCCTCAGTATTGTCAGCCTTTGGTGCCTGGGGTAGACATTTAGACATTCTGCCCGGCATGAAAGAGCCAGTGGGGGAATGGAACTCCATTCTTGGAGCCATGCCTGCCTGAAATTTCAGGGAGCATGAGAAGTGCCAGTGGCCTTCCCCTCTTAAAGTGAAACTGTAACCCTAAATTGAAAGTCAGGTAGAAAGAGAGCACCTGTCTTGTCTGCACCTGCCCAGGGCAGAACACATGTAGTAAAGTTACACAGAACTGGGGTGGGTGAGCAGTTTAAATGCTTCAGACTCTAGCAGTTGTTACTGAGATTTCATGGATTTCTTAAATGAATATTCCTCCATTTGCTAAATGCCCTCAGAACAATTTGTAGACATTTTAGGTAATTGTTTAAAAAATAATTTTTCGCTAGTTAAGTGGTTTATTTTTTTCTTTCTGGGGAGAGAGGTACTATGCTCTTTATGCTGCCATTCTAGAATTACACCTCTAAAGACAACACTGAACTATTTAGAATAAAGCATTTTCTTTCAATTGCCTGCTCTTGTGAGCTAAAAATTACAATTTTTATTCAATGTAAAATTCTAGCTCAAGTATCTTTATTTGTGACAAATGATACTGAGTCCCTTGATATTATTAAATATTTGGAATTCTACATTTTTGTTATAACTTCTTGATTCAGAAAAGAAAGTAAGTTATATAGCTGCAGTTCTTGTTCCATGAATAGTTAGCTCAACAATTTGTGAGTTTTTATTAACAAAATGCCTTTGGACCAATAGTCCTGTAATAAATTTAAACCCTCAATTTAGTCTTAGAGACAAATTTGTTATTTTGTATTTGTTCCCTAAAGGGAAATTTAGTCTAGCTAGAGTATATCAGAGGTTTTATGACAAGACAACAAAGCTGTGTAGCTCCTTAAATACTTAATCATGTGTGTGTTCTATTCAAATACTTTAAGATTTTTATGTTTGCTGGATAATTTATCTAATCTTTTTTTATCCCCACTGTTAATGGTAAACCAATAACTGAAAGAAACCAAGGCTAGGAGCCAAGTTACCTTTATGCTGTGCTATATTCTTTGATCTTTGCTGAAATTGAGTGGGGCAGGGATATACTTTTCCCTTGGCCCTTTAAAGATTATTTATAAATATTGTTAGTGTCTTTCATATATCTAACATACACACTGGATGTGTGTATTTCCCACATAATCTCTGAATCCTTGAAACTTATGGATAATCCATTTAAACTACAATTACTAAGTAAGTGGTCTGCTGAAACACATTCATGTGGGCTGTAGCTTTTAAGCAGGTTTTAGTTTAATCATTTAGGCTCATAAGAAGCCAGCTAATTACTCCTTCCCTTTCCTCCATAAACCAACAAGCTTACTGAAGACTTACTATGGGTTATACTCCAAGTGGGATCGTAGGGATACATAGAAAGATTAATCTGAGCTTTGCCTGTAGGGATAATTGTCCCAGGCAGGCTAAGTTGCAGGTGTTAAATTATTAAGTAAATAAAAGTTTGTTGTTGCGTTTCCGATTTTCCCTTTCCCTTCTACTGGATTACCTCTTTCTTTTATCAGGTATTATCTGCCCTCTTTTCTTGCTCTTCTTTTCATGTTTTCAAACACTGATTTAGAAAGGCATGCTCACTAGATGAATCTAAGTTGATGCCTGTCTTCTGAAGGAATCTGTGGGGCCAGGACTTATGGTTGTACCGGCAGTGCCCTGTGCAAGAGCACCTGGCCAAGGGGGAAAACTGGCTGGGCTGAATCCAGGCCACTCTCCACTTGTCAAGTCCTGCGTCTCTGTGGATGTTTTAAAAAAAAATAAGGGTGCCATTTATAACTTCTGTGCCTCATGGAGTGTCTTTGGCTAATTCTTGTGAAGGTGCTGTATGCGCAAGCTGACATCCTGAATATCTTAGTTTTAAGAAACGGCTCTGTCCTTTATTATGGGGTTTTAAAAAGTCAGGGAGAAGATAGACTATTTGGGGAATTGAGGGCCATCCTTGTGATCATAAACTCCTAGAATGAAGCTTGATGTCTACTGTACTTCTGTGTAAGGCAGATTTAATGTCTACCACTTCTAGATCCTGTATATTTGTGAGATAATGAGACTAGCTCCTGCCATGGTAGTTAAGAAGTAAGACTGAAAACCAGTAATAGGCTTTTTAAGTTAAGGTTTCAGTTATAGATATTCCTGCAAAAGAAAAGACAATGAATTGAGTACTTGTAAGAAACCATAACTTAGGTGGGTGTTTAATGTCAGTGATCTTGGCCAAGATAGGGACAGGGGAACCCAGCCTTAGGACACTGGAAAGAATGAAGCCAGGTACAGATGATCACTCATCAAAACAGAGGACATGGAGTTCAAATTTTAGATTAAATGTATGCCAACTACTATGGTTTGAATGTTTGTGCCCTCCAAAATCATGTTGAAATCTAATCGCCATTCTAATAGTATTAAGAGTGAGACTTTAAAGAGGCGACCAGGCCATGAGGACTCCTCTCTCATGGGATGAATACCATTATGAGGGTGAATGAGATCCCCTGTTGTCTCTTTGCCCTTCTGCCTTCTGCCATGGGATGATGCAGCAAGAAGGCCCTTGCCAAATGCCAGTGCCTCGATTTTGGACTTCCCAGCCTCCAGAACTGTGAGAAAATATAGTTCTGTTCTTTATCAATTACCCAGTCTCAGGTATTCTGTTGTAGAAACACAAAACGGGGTAGGACATCAACTTAAGTATCCTGCTGGAACCTGAATGAGGAGGCACAGTGATCTAAACCATAGTCAGACTTCCCCGCAAGGTAGGTCTAAACCATTTAAATTGGAGGTGAAATTAAAATTGGAGAAAACTATTGTGGAACCAGAAACACACATGGCAAACTAGGATCTTTGATCTTTGATGGAAACTTGGAATGGGAGCCTGCCTTTTAACTGAAGGAGAAAGAAAAAAGGCAAGATGAGAACTTGTACTCTTTCCAGAGTCAGAGGCAAAGCCTGGGGTAGAGGGGTTGAGGGATAAACATGGTGTTGGGAATGACCATACAAATAGTGACCCTGCCGTCAGCACACACATGGGCAGTGCCTCCTTGTTGGCTTAGCATTCCCTTGGGAACTCATGGCCAGAGAATGTCAGTATGTTTCGGGTCCAAGATTTTCTCCTTCCCATCTGTGTCTTGATGCCAGAAAAGACATACTGAGAGACAGAAAGAGAGAGAGAGAGAGAGAGAGAGAGAGAGAGAGAGAGAGAGAGAGATTGAGAGAGATTGAGAGAGAGACAGACTACCATTGATTCTGTTAGAGTTTTGGTGGAGAATTTATATATGATTAGCAGCAACATTTTGAGAGAGCCAATTAACTTTGTAACCTTGTAATATTTAGTAGAATTTATTTGGTCTCTTAATTCTGTAACTTTTGAAGGAGCCTGAAGATGCTTGATTGGTTTCTGTTTTGTTGGAGAGAGCATACTATGTGTGCAAATTGAAACTAATGTCATAGAAAGATCTTCTTTCTAATTAGAATGTTAAAAATAATTTATTAATGGCTAGGTGTTAAAAAGTTATATGTTTGCATTCAGCAAGAGCGGCAGGCACTTAGCCACTAATGACCAAATTATCATAAAAAACCTGGAGAATCATTTCTTCACTTTCTCCCTATGTTATGAGCTTTCTTATTTATTATAATAATTAAAATAGTTAACAATGGCTCTAAAATATTTGTATTGTAAATTTTATTTACAAAGCAATGACTTCATTTTTGAGTGATTTTAAATTTATACAAAAGAGAAAAGAGGTTGATACTGCTGTGAGCGCCAACAATGCATTGAACTATGATTTAAGTTCACCCAACCTCATGATATACCTGGTGCATATAGTATAGCATTAAAGTTTTGACTTTCTCATTGGCAAAACTGTCCTAAGTGCTTTCACGTGTAGAGTATTTTCTGTGTGTGTGTTAGGATGTTTCTTAGGTTTTGGATAGTTGCCGTGATTGGCATGTGGTTTTAGAAATTGCCATTGTCCCCACTGCCCCCCACCGACATAAGACATCTTCATGGAAAAAGTGGACTTTCCAGAGCTTTTAGGACAGAAAAAAACAAGACAGGAAAAGGAATATCTTCCAGGTTTAGGACTATATTTGTCTATTATAATGGGGTTATGATATATCTTCAGCTTGACTCTTTAGCAGACTTATCTAGAGAACTTGTTAAAAAGCAGATGCCTGCACCTAACCTTGGGGAGTCTGTTATGTATGCCTATGGTGGGCTCAGGCATTTTTTAAAAGCGCCTCAGAAAATCCTGATATACATACCATATTTTCAAGCAAACCACTGTGTTATTTCATTTACATTTCTATAAAGGAATACCTGAGGCTGGGTAATTTATAAAGAAAAGAGGTTTATGTGGCTCATGGTTCTTCAGGCTGTACACAAAGCCTAGTGCCTACACCTGCTTCTGGTGAGGGCCTCAGGAAACTTGTAATCGTGGCAGAAGGGGAAGGGGAACCAGGGCATCACATGGCAAGAGAGGGAGCAAGAGAGACGCCAGGGCTCTTTTCAACAACCGGATCTCACATGAACTCACAGAGTGAGAACTCGCTCATTACCACGAGGATGACGCCAAGCCATTCATAAAGGATCCACCCCCACGAGCCAACACCTCCCACTAGGCCCCACGGCCAACATTGGGGATCACATTTCAACATGAGATTTGGAGGGGACCAAACATCCAAACCGTGTCAACCACAGGTATTCTGTTACCGTAATTTCCAAAGAGCCACTGAACACTTTTATCATGAAATTGATGAGTCTATGGATGAGGTTTTTTTTTTTTTTTTTTTTTCTTATACTGAATTGTTTTCTTTCATTGTAAATTGCAAAGCACAGTAAAGCTTGGTGTAACTTATTAGAGTTTAAAGTAGAAATTAATAATTCTGCTTAATGACAGAATTTATCAATTCCACAATAGACTAAATACTTTAATCAGTGTTAACAGATTTTGTTGACTGAAACTTAGGTATGCTATAACGTGGTTCAATAACTATTATTGGTAGGATTCTGGTTGGATGAATACAGCCTAGAGTGCCCCTCATGTGCTTGCTCAACCCTGTACTAAAAAGATTTTTGGGCCCTAGGAAAAATGATCTCAAAGAATGAACCTACTCAAGAAAGTGTAATCGAGAGTTTTGGATTATATTCATCAATTTTGGAAACTTGGCTTTTGTTAGCGTAAAAATAGGTCTTAAGTATTTTTGAAAAAGGATTATGAAGGATTTGCATTTGTTTAATATGAACTAAAATTCTGCAAGTTGCCTGAAATGTTACCATTATAGATTTAATTCTTTAATAAGCGGTCTGTGGTATGTCTGTCACAGTAAAAGTGCTATTTGGTGTCATTGGTCTATTACACTTTAGAGGTATTTCAAGGTAGTGAAAAGGCTACCGCAGTTGAAATGGTAAGATTTGCTTTTACTAACTTTGTGATCTTGGCCAAGGCATCTGGCCTCTCTGAGCTCAATGTAGAGTTAGAACTAAGGAGTTTTACAATATCTCTTCTCAATGTTCCCCCTGCCCCATCCTAACAAAACACTGAAGCCATTATTAGACATCAGAAGTGGAGCACTTCTCAGGAATGTAGATACCTAGTTTTTCTCTAGAGCTGGCCCTTGACGGGCTGCAACGCTGGATTGGTAAATTTGGAGTAAGCAGTGTTGCCTATGTCAAGACTCATATTCTCCTCTTCTCTAGTGTCTCACCATCTTTTTCCTTTCTTCTTACCACTTTCCCCTAGTCCTGTTGTGCAGCTCAGGGCTAGGCACTGTGAAATCCCCATGGCACCTGGATCACTCTTGAAGTGGATATAGTGATAGCTGTTTTCTTCTATCAAAATTGGCTGCCACATTTATATGTTGGTTTTGTTCTCATCTACGCCAATCACTGAGAAACCTTTGAACTGTCATTTTTTTAATTGAGAATATAGTTCTCCTGCTTAGCAATTAATATTTAGGGTAAAAAAAAAAAAATCCCCCGAGTTGGAAGAGAATAAAAAGACACAGTTGTGGAAATGAATATGGCATTGTGAACTCCCAAAATCTGAGATGGGTCTCAGTTAATGTAGAAAGTTTATTTTGCCAAAGTTTAGGACATGTGCCCATGACACAGCTTCAGGAGGTTCTGAAGACATGAGCCCAAGGTGGTCAGAGCACAGTTTGGTTAACAAATTTCAGGGAGACATGAGACATCAATCAACATATCTAAGCTGAACATTGGTTTGGTCTGGAAAGGCGGGACAACTCTAAGCAGGAAGGGGGCTTCCAGGCTATAGGTAGGTGAGAGACAAAGAGTTGCATTCTTTTTGAGTTTCTGATTCACCTTTCCAAAAAAGGCATCATATATGCATTTATCTCAGTGAGCAGAGGGATGACTTTGAATAGAGTGGGAGGCCCGTTTGCCCTAAGTAGTTCCCAGCTTGACTTTTCCCTTTAATTTAGTGATCTTGGGACCCAAAATTTATTTTCCTTTCACAGCATGAACGGGAGAGAGTGAGAAGTCCGGCCTTATTGAAGGAGGTAGGACTAAATTCGAGGGACCTCGAAAGCCAGTTTAAGGCCAGGTGCATTGACTCACGCCTGTAATCCACACACTGTGGGAGGCCAAGGTGGGCGGATCACTTCAGGTAGGAGTTCAAAACCAGCCTGGCCAACATGGTGAAACCCCGTCTCTACTGAAAATACAAAAATTAGCCAGGTGTGGTGGTGCACGCCTGTAATCCCAGCTACTTGGGAGGCTGAAGCACGAGAATTGTTTGAACCCGAGGGGTGGAGGTTGCAGTGAGCTGAGATCGCACCACTGCACTCCGGCCTGGGTGAGAAAGCAAGACTCTGCCTCTGGAAAAAAAAAAAAAAGCCAGTTTAACTTGGAAGGGAAAGGGATAATGGAGTCAGGCACACTCTGAGATGGAGACTGGAGTGCAGGAATTTTAGCAGGAAGTGTTTTCCGGACTGGCACCTGTGGAAAGTAGGATTGAGCAGAGGTAAACATGGCATTGATTCAGTCTCAGAAAGGCCTCAGCCAGCTCCACTGGGAGCCCTGAAGCTGGGTGGGTTTTTAGAGTCATCCCATGGCTGATGGGACCTGGCCTTTTTATCCCTTATTGAACAATCTTAGGTGTTGGCTTCCCTTGGCCCTCAGTGGAGTGACAGGTTCTCTTCATGGGGGTGAGGGGGGGAATTTGCAGAAGGCAATATCTTAGGCATGTTGGCCAGAACAGTCTCAGCAGCTGAGGAAAAATCTTTCAGCCCTGGGGAGAATCTGGGTGGCACATCATGACCTTCATTATGGGAGGTCACTGCTGTTTCCTGTGCAATCTATTGTTAGTGGCAAAATGGTTATTTGGACGGAGTCTCGCTCTGTCACCCAGGCTGGAGTGCAGTGGTGTGATCTCGGCTCACTGCAAGCTCCGCCTCCCGGGTTCACACCATTCTCCTGCCTCAGCCTCCCGAGTAGCTGGGACGACAGGTGCCCACCACCATGCCCAGCTAATTTTTTGTATTTTTAGTAGAAACAGGGTTTCACTGTGTTAGATCAGGATGCTCTTGATCTCCTGACCTCGTGATCTGCCCGCCTCAGCCTCCCAAAATGCTGGGAATACAGGCATGAGCCACCGCGCCCGGCCATAACTGACTAGTCTTTTAAGCTGTAAGATAGGAAGCAAACGCATAGGCTGTAAGGTTTACAGTACAACTCTCTGGAGGGGTGAATGGCATAAATACAAATCATTATTGTTCCTAATAGCATTTGCTTCCATACATTTTGCACTTGAATGGCACTGTAGCAATGTTTAAGCATGCCTGATTGCTTTACGTTCTTGCAGCCACTGCTGCTGGTAGGCTGTGTTTCATTACCATTCTGCTGGCTGTCAGCATTTTCATGATACAATTAGAGGCATGTAATTCCCAGAACAAATGAGCTATTTCAAATATTGTGAGATGTGTAATTCAATATAATATGAGCCTGTAGAATAATTGAGTTTAGAGAAACAAATATGCAGGGGTTTGGGCTGAACAACCTGTCAGATGAATGACCTGCCAGTCCCCTTGCCTTCTGATGCAATCATGGGTGGGGATGTGACATCTAAGGAGTGTGACTATTAAAACACAACAGACACCTGCTGTTCCTCTGATGCCACGTTAATGCTCTACTTGCCTAATAAGAACTAGGATTTCATTTCTCCCTTGCAACTTTGGACAGTATAATTCAAATAAGTGAGAACTGTAAATGTAAACTCTGACTTGAATAAAGAACTTTTTGGTAAAGAAATTATTTTGTTCTCCTATTTTCCTGTGACATAGATTCATCCAGAAGTGAAAATTATTCGTGTTTTTTCAAGAACACACACATGGCTTTGAGTCTTTGGTTTCCATATTTAAATTGAACTAATCAAACTGATTTTACTTATTCTTCAAGTTGTCTGCTAATACAGGGGCTGTATGTAATTGTTGGTGGAGATACGTAATAACAGGGCCAATCCCCTATAGAGGATATACAGCTGGAAGGGAACTTGCGAACCCAAACCCCTACTGAACAAAGAGAAGGCCTTTTGTATAAGGTTGCATCCATCTGGACAGAGCTCATGCTACACCTGGGCTTCCCAATATCTTATTACCTGTAACCACCCAATGAATCCATTTGGCCCACTGCCCAGATACAGCCAACTTATCAAGCAGAGGATTGCAATAGAGAAAGAATTTAATTCACACAGAGCCGGCTGAATTGGAGGCTGGAGTTTTATTACTCAAATCAGTCTCCATGGAAATTTGGAGGCCTGGGTTTTCAAAGGGTAGTTTGGCAGGCTAGGGAATGGATGCTGCTGATTGGTTGGGGGTGCAATCATAGGAGTGTGGAAAATGGTCCTCTTGTGGGCTCAGGCTGCTTCTGGGTGGAACCATCGGTCATCAGAAATGCAAAAACCTGAACAGACACCTTAGAAGGCCAATCTTAGCTTCTACAAGTGTGATGTTATTTGCAGGAGTAACTGGGGAAGTTGCAAATCCTGTGACCTCCAGAATAATGGCTGGATATCGTTTATGTCTACACCTTACCAGCATTCAGGCTCCTTATTCTCCAAACCTGGTGGTCTGTCCTCAGTTTTACAAACATGGTTTAGTTTGGAGGAAGGGCTATTATCATTTAAACTGTAGACTAAATGTCTCCTGAAGTTAGCTTGGCTTGGGGCCAGGAAGGACTAAGGGCAGTTTGGAGGTTAAAGACAAGATGGGAATTGGTCAGATCAGATCTCTTTCACTATCATCATTTTCTCACTGTTATAATTTTTGCAAAGGTGGTTTCACACTGATCCTGCTGAGCTGCTTATGGTCACCCAAGGTCACTTTGTGTGGGGCCTCGTGAGAGATGCCTGTTGCAGCTGTATCCCTCCTAGGGTCAAGGGCAAATGCCTCCCTGTGTTCCTCTGATCTTGTCTTACCTCTTCCACTTTCCCATTCTTGATTTCTCACCCTCAACCTGTTTCATTTTTCCTCAATGGGCTCATCTATTAAGGACTCCAATTCATAACTTATTTAAATGTGTTTACCTGTTTAGTTTGCAGATAGCACAATGCACTATATGGTGAGTTTTAACATGTTCTGGAAGCCTGAAAACCATCTTTCTGTAATACTGGTGTCTCTTTAAAGCCTTTCTACCTTGGATTGTCCCCACCTCATCTCTGAGGTGGCAGAGGTAGAACATTCCTGCTTAGAGCTCCCAAGATAGTGGCGGGCAGCTCCCAAGATGGCAGCAAGCCTTTTGTTCTCTGACCTGGGGTTCTTGGCCTCATGGATTCCAAGGAATGAAACCTTGGGCCGTGCGGTGAGTGTTATAGCTCTATTAGAAGCTGTGAGTCACGGAAGAGAACTGTGGAACCCAGCGACCAGTGTTCAGCTCGATTAGGACAAACCCAGGCACTTAGCCGTGCAGGAACAATGGCGAGCCTTTAGCCCGATTGGGAGTGGCAATGGGCGCCTCGCTGGATCAGAAGCGTGGTGGACACCCTGCCAGATCCAGGGGGGTGTAAGTCAGCAGTGGGTCTGCAACGGCGGCAAATAGCAGTGGTGGAGGGCTAGTGAAAGCTCAGCTCAAGCCATAACAAACACGAACCAGAAGAGTGTGCAGTTGCAAGATTTAACAGAGTAAAAACAGAGCTCCCATACAATGGGAGGGGACCCAAAGGGGGTTGCTGCTCCTTGCTCGAATGCCTGGGTTTATATCCCGATCATTGTCCCTCCCCCTGTGCTCTCAGGTGATATATGATTTGACTATTTCTTTACCTCCTGCTTTAGCCTAATTTGTATTTTAGTGAGCCCTCTTTACTACCTGATTGGTTGGGTGTGAGCTGAGTTACAAGACCCGTGTTTAAAGGTAGGTACGGTCACCTTCCCCAGCTAGGCTTAGGAATTCTTAGTTGGCCTAGGAAATCCAGCTAGTCCTATCTCTCAAGGGTACCAGATTAGAAAGAATTAAGCAACAGAAATGTCCCAATCATAGGGAAATGGCTGACACATGGTACATCTACATAATGGAATATTCTAAAGCCATTAACTAAATTGCCAAACAAGTACTTACTGACTATAATGACTTTGGGAAACGCTCACGATAAACCATTCAGGGATAAGCAGAGAGTACTGTTGTGGAATTTCAGTAAATTTCAGATTGATGCAATCTTAGGCAAAAGGTCTTCTCTTTGTTCAGTAGGGGTTTGGGTTCTCAAGGCCCCTTCCAGCTGTATGTGGGGTATTTTAATATTCATGGTTCCAGCTCTTCATGAGTAACGCTGAGGGTCCAACCACGTTGTAATGTTACTGAGGGAGACACCTGAATCCACAGCCTCTGAGTCTACTCCACAGGGAAGGGTGGTCACTTAGGCAAAGGGGAAGCCAGCGGTCACTGTGTCTGGATATTCCCATGGCCACACAGTTTGTTGTTTTCTACTTTCAGGTGCTCACTCACTGACCTAGTGATCAATTCCATTTCTGTAGAAAATGTGCCCCTCCCACCCAAGGGCATCAACGGTCAGTGCAGCCGATAAACATGAAACCATTAAAAAAGCCAATGGTTCTTAGAAGATTTAACTCAAACTTCAAAAGTGCAGAATGCCAAATTCAGTAATGACTTTAAATTGTGATGTGACTGAGGCTGCCATACGTTTTGTTCTTGTATGTAAACAAGAACAAGCCATTTGAGAAACTGCTGTGAGTATTCCAGGCAGTGCAAAAATTGTTCAAGTGAAAATAAATTTTGACGAGAGCTGAAAAAGATGGTTAACTGGCAGTTCGGAGATGTACACAAAAGCAAGTTCCTCTCACATGAAATATGAATGATTTGGTAGAACCCCAGGAGTCCACGCAAACAATCCTGTGACCCTACAGTCGAAGAAGTCATTGATATTCAACCCATCACCTATCATAGGCAAGCAGGAGGAGAGGCTGTTCCCATCCAAGGAGACGTATTTCCTCCAGAGCAGAAGGGCTGCAGGAAGAGCCTGGAAGGATGTGCTTTCAGGATATACAAAACCTTGTGAGGTAGGAGGTGGAACTCAACTCCAGAGGTGGGGATTGCACAAAGGACCACATTGAGGACTAGCTAAAACAGGTCCAGGGCAGAAGCTCCTCCCCATAAGACACGCCCGCCAGTGTGCCATGTCAGTCTACCATTGCCAGGGCAACACCCAGAAGTTACCAGTCCTTTCCATGGCAACTACCTGACAACCTGCAAGTTACCACCTGTATTAGTCCATTTTCATGCTGCTGATAAAGACATACCCAAGACTGGGAAGAAAAAGAGGTTTAATTGGACTTACAGTTTTACATGGCTGGGGAGGTCTCAGAATCATGGCGGGAGGTGAAAGGCACTTCTTACATGGTGGTGGCAAGAGAAAATGAGGAAGATGCAAAAGCAGAAACTCCTGATAAAACCACCAGATCTCGTGAGACTCATTCACTGCCACGAGAACAGTATGGGGGAAATGGCCCCCATGATTCAAATATCTCCTACCAGATCCCTCCCACAACATGTGAGAATTATGGGAGTACAATTCAAGATGAGACTTGGGTGGGGACACAGAGCCAAATCATATCACCACCCTCATTGTAGAAATTTCTGCATAAACCGCCCCTTAATTTGCATGGAATTAAAAGCGGGTATAAATATGAGTGCAGAATTGCCTCTGAGCTGCTACTCTTGGCTCCCTGCCTACGGGGCAGCCCTACTCTGCAGGGAGCAGTACCTCTCCTGCCTTACACAACTGCTTCAATAAAAGTTGCTACCTAACACCACCAGCTTGCCCTTGAATTCTTTCCTGGATGAAACCAAGAATCCTCCCTGCTGTACCTCAATTTTGAGGCTTGCCTGTTCTGCATTGCTTGCACAGTATTCAAAGAAAAGCCTCCAACAACGAGGCATAAAGGCAGCCAAGGCCAGGTGTCCTTCCAGTTTTGGGCAACGAGGCAGGCTTCATGACTGAGGAGCTACTTTTTAAATGAAGTCCAAAATGTTAAGCAGAAAGAGTAAAACATTTTTGACTGGTTTTGTAGGTCTGTTTTGTCAGAGTGCTGTTTATGGATTTGGGGACAGGTGAGTTGTATTTAATGACATGAGTAAGATTTTAATGTTCACAGGAGATTTGTCTAATGTTCAATTTATCTGTGATTTGTCTGTGTCAAACACATGTATGCACATAGACAAATACATAGAAGAATGAAGGGGAAGCGAGGGTGGGAGAGGGAAGGGAAATAAAGAAGGAAATTCACCAAGACCTGATTATAAGAGAGTTTTGCTTGTGCTCATGATGAAGCATCAGGCATTAGACTAACCTCCTCCTGTTTGCTCTGAGTTTGGACAAAATCTATAAAACAACAGTTTCCAAATGTTAGCAGCACTGGCCTGCAATCTAAGAAAGAAGGAAGAACCAAGGCGAGCATTGCATTCACCTTGCTCTCTGACTGGAAGCAGTTTCTGTAAGGGAGAGAAAACTATGTCTTTTCTTTCCTTTTTTTAGGTTCTTAATTGAGACACTCTCCTGAAAACAAGTCAGATTAACAAAAGAAAAGCACAAGTTTGTACCCAGCACATGGGAGAGGCCTCAGTTCGAAAGTATTTCTCTCTTAAGGCTTAGGGGCTTGGCTTACAGAGCATTTTCACAAACAGTCATAAATCCTACACAGCAACAAGGCAAAGGAGAGGGCAGCTCCAGTCTTTTAAAAGGAGTGAACCTGTGGGAAGGCAGTGTAATCTGCCCCCAGATTCCCCTGGTGCCGGCTGGGGCCCTCTCTGGGCTGATGAGCAGGTGCCGTCCCCAGGAAGGAAGGATGAATGTCCTGGTGTATGGCAAACAGGGGCAGAGGCAGAGAACTCCCCACATTTTCAGTGTCTTTCACTTGGCAATTCTCAATACTTTGGGGAGAACTATTTTGGTTGCCTTCATTTCTGAGCCATGATGTAGGGAGAGGGAGGCAAATTGAGCACACCCGTTTTGCTGAACTAGGGACAGAGATGGGGGTTGGGGGCTGCTAAGGGTTGATGGATTTTGCAGGGTAGAGTGCTGGAGAGGAGGGATCTACATAGAAAAAGAGCTCCACAAATCTGCAAAGTGGTTTTCTTGTCTGAATACTAAACTGTATTTCACTAGGTGAGATTCAATGTGACCAAGCAATGAACCACCCCTGGGGAGCTGTGGGCTCCACAGAGCTCCTGGCTCTTTCACAGGCTGAGAAGGTATTGAAGTTTGACCATCTGGGGCAGAGATACCATGTTGAGCTCTCTGGACACTCCATTGTCACCTCTAGAACGCCATGATTTAGGAGAAGACCTTGATTAGCCCTACAGTAATGGCTACTACAGACCGTGGTTTCTCATCCTTGCATTATTAATATTCTGGGCCTGACAATCCTTTGTTGGAGAGGCATCTGTACCATGCAATATAGAATATTTAGCAGCATCTCTGGCCTCTACTCACTGTATGCCACTAGCAGTCTCCAGTAGTGAAAATTAAAAAAAAATTGACCCCCAGTTAGAGCCACTCCTATAGATTCTTCATAACAAAACTCACAATAAACTTCAAAAAGACAAGGATGATTTGCAAGTAAATTAACTATGGCAAAGCAAACCTTGATATTCTCGAAAGAAAGACAACAAAATCCACACTACAAACAAGGTGGAATTCATAATGTTCAGCATGCAAACCACAGAGAATACTGTGTGTGTGATACAGGTTGCTTGATAAAGATCTTATGTCCCTGGTTGCTGTGATTGCTTTTGGCAGGCAGCCTTCAGTTGTTAGTCTCCTTAAGGGTTTGCCTCAGTAAAAAGAGTTGCCTTGTCTCAGGCCACACCTCCTTATTGGAGTAGCCTACACCTCACCCAATAACTGATTGACAAAGGGGTATGAAGGCCTGATTTCCTTGCTTCAAGCTGGGAAATCTCTGCAAAGCCACACCGACTCCAGAGGTTATGGTGGGGTCAACTGGTGCTGTCTTTGGGACTCTACAGCAGCTTAATTTCTCCTTCTATCCATTCTTATTTTCTTTCCCTCCTTTCTGCAGATGTTGGTTCTAAAGTTCTCCCTAATAAATGCGCTACATTATAATCTCCACCTCAGAGTCGTGTTTCAGGGGAGTTCTATGTGCAACACAAGAAAAAAGTCATTAGATGTGTGAAAAAGCAGCAGTAACCAAGGATCAAGAAAAAAATTAGTCAGTAGAACAGAAACAGAAATGACAGATCTGATGTAATTAGAGGAAACATACTTCAAAACAGCAGTCATAAATATGCTCAAGGATTTAGAGGAAACCAGGAGTATAATGAGGAAAGATCTTAATAGAGAAATAAAAGCTATAAAAATGAACCAAACGGTGATGATAAACTGAAAGACATAATATATAAAATACAAAATTAGCTAGGTGCTCTTAACAACAGATTAGGCACTACAGGTAAATGGTCAGGAAAGTAGAAAACTGGATAATAAAAACTATCCAAAATAAAACACTGAGAGGCAACTTACTGGAAAAGAATTGAACAGAGCCTCAGTGTCCTGTGAGACAATATCAAGTAGAATAACGTGTCATTTGAGTTGCAAAAGAAGAAAAAACATTTTGAGGCCCCAAGAATATTTGAAGTAACAATAGCTGCAAATTTTCAATATTTGATGAGAAATATAAATTCACGGGTCTTATTTCTCTGATGATTAGTGATGTTGAGCATTTCTTCGTATGTTTTTTGGCCACTTGTTTGTCTTATTTTGAAAAACGTATGTTCATAAGAAAAACTCTTCTTGACATGGATCTTTGCTCACATTTTAAAGGGGTTGTTTGTTTCTCATTGAGTTGTTTTAGTTCCTTATAGATTCTGGCTATTAGTCCTGTGTCAGAGACATAATATGCACATGTTTTCTTACATTTTGTAGGTGGTCTGTTTACTCTGTTGATTATTACCTCTTTCACTGTGCAAAAGCTCTTTGGTTTAATTGGGTCCCAGATATTAATTTGTGTTTTTATTGGATTTGCTTCGGGGGTGCTAGTCATAAATTCTTGGCTGAAGTCAATGTCTAGGAGAGTGTTTTCTAGCCTTTCTTCTAAAATCTTTTAGTTTCAGGTATTACATTTAAGTCTTTAATTCATCTTGAGTTAATTTTTGTATATGGTGATGGGGTCCAGTTTCATTCTTCTGCATATGGTTAGCCAATTTTCCCGGGACCATTTATTGAATAGGGTGTCCTTTCCCCATTGTTTATTTTTGTCAACTTTGTAAAAAATCAGTTCAGTTCATTGAAGGTATGTGGCTTGATTTCTGTGTTCTCTATTCTGTTCTATTAATCTATGTGTCTATTTTTGTACTAGTACTATGCTGTTTTAGTCACTATAGCCTTGTGGTATAATTTGAAGTCAGGTGATGTAATGCCTCCAGCTTTGTTCTTTTTGCTTAGAATTGCTTTGGTTGTTTAGGCTCTTTTTTGGTTTCATATGAACTTTAGGACTGTTTTTCTCTAATTCTGTGAACAATGATGTTGGTAATTTCAAAGGTGTTGAACTGAATCTATAAATTGCTTTGGGAAGTATGATCATTTTAATGGTATTAATTCTTCCAATTCATGAGCATAAAATATTTTTTCCATTTGTTTGTGTCATCTATAATTTCTTTCATTAGTGTTTTGTAATTCTTCTTATAGAGTTCTTTCACCTCCTTGGCTAGTTGTATTCCTACATATGTTATTTTTTTTCTGTGGCTACTGGACGTGGGATTGAGTTCCTGCTAAGTTTGAATGTTGTCGGTGTATAAAAATGCTACTGATTACTGTATGTTGGCTTTACATCCTGAAACTTTACTGAGGTTGTTTGTCAGGTCTAGGAGTCTTTTGGGTTTTCTAGGTATAAGATCATATCATCAGCAAACAGATAATTTGAATTCTCTTTTAATTTGGATGCTTTTTATTTCTTTCTCTTGCCTAATTGCTCTAGCTAGGACTACCAGTCCTATGTTGAATAGGAATGATGAGAATGAACATCCTTGTCTTGTTCCAGTTCTTAAGGGAATACTTTCAACTTTTTCCTTGTCAGTATGATGTTGG
This sequence comes from Macaca mulatta, assembly GCF_049350105.2. Lineage (NCBI taxonomy): Eukaryota > Metazoa > Chordata > Mammalia > Primates > Cercopithecidae > Macaca > Macaca mulatta. The sequence continues at coordinate 192,599,439 of NC_133408.1, forward strand.
CTAATTCTATTAAACCAGTATCACTCTGATGCCAAATTCAGACAAAGGCACCACAAATAAAGAAAACTACAGATCAGTATCCCTGATGAACATAGATGCAAAAATCCTCAACAAAATACTAGAAAACCAAATCCATAGATGACTTGTCATAGGTGGCTTTTATTATTTTGAGGTATGTTCGTTCAAAGCTTAGTTTGCTCAGGGTCTTTATCATGATGGAATGTTGAATTTTGTAAAATGTTTTCTCTGCGTCTATTGAGATGTCATATCATTTTGATTTTAATTCTGTTTATGTGGAGGATTGCATTTATTGATTTGCAAATGTTAAGCCATCCTTGCATCTCTAGAATAAAACCCACTTGATTGTGTTGAATTATTTGTTTGCCGTGCTCTCGGATTTTGTTTGCTAGTATTTTGTTGAGGATTTTTGCGTCTGTGTTCATCAGGGATACTGGTCTGTAGTTTTACTTGTTGTGTCTTTGCCTGATTTTGGTATCAGGGTGATACTGGTTTAATAGAATGAGTTAGGGAGGAATCCCTTCCCTATATTTTGGAATAATTTCAGTAATATTGGTATCAACTGTTCCTCATACATCTGGTGAGATTCAGCCATGAATCTATCTGGTCCTGGGATTTTTTTGTTGCAAGATTTTTAATTACTGATTCAATTTCATTAGTCATTATTGGTCTGTTCAGAATTTCTATTTCTTCCTGTTTCAATCTTGGGAGGTTGCATGTTTCTAGGAATTTATTCATTTCCTGAAGTTTTTCTAGTTTGTGTGCATAGAGACATTCATAATAATCTCTGATTATCTTTTGTATTTTTGTGATATCAGTTGTAATTTATCATTTTCTGATTGTGCTTACTTGAATCTTCTGGTTTTTTTCTTGATTAAACTAGCCAACTTTGTTTATCCTTCAAAGAACCAGCTTTTTGTTTCACTGATCCTTTGTATCTTTTTTTTTTTTTTTTTTTTTTTTTTTTTTTTTTTTTTGAGTCTCATCTTATTTAGTTCTGCTCATATCTTTGCTATTTCTTTTTTTCTGCTAGCTTTGGGTTTGATTTCTTCTTGTCTTTCTAGTTCCTTAAGTTGTGATTTAGTTTGTTAATTTGAGTTCTACCTTTTTGATGTAGCCATTTAATGCTATAAACTTTCCTCTTAGCACTGCTTTTGCTGTATCCCAGAGGTTTTGGTATGTTGTGTCTCTATTTTCATTAATTTCAAAAATGTTTTTATTTCTGCTTTAATTTCATTGTTTACCCAAAAATCATTCAGGAGCAAGTTGTTTAAGATCCCCTTACCTATGTAGTTTTCAGAGTTCCTCTGGTTTTCTAACTTTATTCCAGAGGTCAGAGAAGACAGTGTGATTTTAATTTTTTTTCAGTTTATTGCGGCTTGCTTTATGGCCAAGAATATGGTCAATTTTAGAGAATGTTCCATGTACAGATGAGAAAAAAATATATTTTGCAGTTGTTGGGTAGAATGTTCTGTAAATGTCTGTTAGATCTTTTTGATGTATATAGTCCAGTTTAAGTCCAGAGTTCATTTGTTGACTTTCTGCCTTGAAGACCTGTTTAGTACTGTTGGGGGGTGTTGAACTCCCCCACTATTATTATATTGCTGTCAATCTCTTTTCTCAGGTCTGGTAGTATTTGTTTTATGAATCTGGGTGCTCTGGGGTTGGTATGTATATATTTAGGATAGTTAAAACTTGTTGTACAAAACCCTTCATTATTACATAATGGCCTTTGCCTTTTTTTTTTTTTTTTTTTTTTTTTTTACTGTTGTTGGTTTAAAGTCTGTCATATCTGATATAAGAAAGGCTGTGACTGCTTTATTATGTTTTCCATTTGCATAATATATCTTTTTTCACCCCTTTACTTTGAGATTGTAGGTGTCTCTAGCCATTAGGTAAGTCTCTTGTAGGCAGTAGAGGGCTGTGTCTTGTTTTACTAAATCCAATTTTTCAGTCTATATTTTTTAATTGGAGCATTTAGGCCATTTATGTTCAAGGTTAATATTGATATGTGAGGTTTTGTTTCTGTCATAGTTTTATTAGCTAGTTGCCTTAAAGTCTCAATTGTGTAATTGCCTTAAAGTCTCAATTGTGTAATTGCTTTATAGGATCTTTGAGCTTTCTAGTTAAATGTGCTTTTATGATGGTGAGTAATATCCATTCATTTCCATTTTTAGAATTCCTCTGAGCATTTCTTGTAGGGCCAGTCTAGTGGTGATGACTTCCCTTAGGATTTGCTTGTCTAGGAAATACTTTATTTCTTCTTTATTTGTGAAGCTTAGTTTGGCAGCATATAAAATTCTTGACTGGCATATTTTTTCTTTAAGGAGGCTAAAAATAGGTCCCCAATCTCTTTTGGCTTATAAAGTTTCTGCTGATAAGCCTGTTGTTTGTCAGATGGGGTTTCTTTTACTGGTGATTTGACACTTCTCTTTAACTGCTTTTAACATTTATTTTTTTCACATTGATCCTGTATAGTCTGGTAACTATATGCCTTGGTGATGTTCATTTGTATGACATCTTTCAGGTGTTTTCTGAATTTCTTGCATTTGTATGTCTATGTCTCTATCAAAATCAGGAAAATTTTCCTGAATTATTTCCTCAAACATATTTTCCAGGCTTCCTCCTTTTTCTTCTCTCTCAGGAATGCCAATAAGTTGTAGGTTTGGTTGCCTTACATAATCCTAAATTTATTGAAGGCTTTGTTCATTTAAAAAATTCTTTTGTATTTTTTTCTGACGGGTTAATTTAAAAGACCAGTCTTCAAGCTCTGAAATTCTTCAAGCTCTGAAATTCTTTTTTCTGCTCGATCTTGTCTATTGTTATAGACTAACAATATATACTAACTGTGTTATATACTAACTGTGCTTTAAAATTTCTTCAGTGAATTTCTCATTTTCAGAAGTTCTGTGTGATAGATGATTCGATTGAATGATGCAAAGCATTGATCCTGGGTGTATCTATGAGAGTTTTGCCAAATGAGATTCACATTTGAGTCAGTGGGCTGGGAAAGGCAGACCTACCCTTAATCTGGGTGGGCACCATCTAATCAGCTGCCAGGGCAGCTAGAATATAAAGCAGGCAGAAAAGCATGAAAAGACTTGATGGCCTACCTTCCCATCCTACATCTTTCTCCTGCGCTGGATGCTTCTTGCCCTCTAACATCGGACTCCAAGTTCTTCAGTTTTGGAACTCAGACTGGCTCTACTTGCTCCTCAGCTTGCAGATGACCTATTGTGGGGCCTTGTGATCATGTGAGTCCCCGCATTAGTAGAAGGGGATAGGTAAGCCCCCAACCCCCAGGCCCCTAGATGGCCCACTGGATGGTGTGTATGAGACCTGTAGGGCCTGAACTGGGACCGAGACTGGGCCAGTGGGCTTGTTCTCAGGTCCCCAGAATTCAGGTGCTGGTTGTTAGGGGGTGGGCTGGTCTGGAGGTCATCAGCAAAACTCTCAGGCGGGGGCAGGCAGAACACACAGGCAGTGGTTGATGCTCAGGCAGTGGGAGCCCCAAGGCAGATCATAGGCCTGTGGGGCTGGGATCTCAAAAGGGCTCTGGGCAGCAGCTGGAATGGCTGCGTGGGGAGCAGGGTAGCTGAGCTGCAGGCTTTTCAATGGGCCTTTCACTAATATTTAATAAACTCCCCTTTATATGTATATTGATCCAATTAGTTCTGTCCCTATCAAGAACCCTGATTAATACATTCTGTTTACTTGTTTGTTGTCATTGTTTTAATGTTTCCCCCATCTTTCATTTCCTGAATTGTTTTTCTGATTTCTTTGTGTTGATTTTCAGCTTTCTCTTGGATCTAATTGAACTTTCTTACAATCCATATTTTGAATTATTTATCTGTCATTTCAAAATTTTCATTTTGGTTATGATTCATTGCTAGAGAGATAGTGTGGTCCTTTAGGGTGGTCTCGACATTCTGTTTCCTCATGGCACTGGAGTTCTTGGGCTGGTTCCTTCTCATCTATAGAAGCTGCCACTGCTTATTTTTGAATTTACTTTTGTTTGGGTGGGATGTCCCCCTATGCCAAGGATGTGACTGTACAGAATGTTGAGAACAGTCTTTTGGCCTTGCCTTTATCACCCTGTGAACTTCTGTTGTCATGTTTTCTATTGGGTTCTGCAGCTTGAGGTACAGGCCAATAGGATGTGCTTCAAGGTGACAGCCAGCTGTGGCAATAGCAGATGGGCATGTACTTGATCTATGTTTACTGTGAGATGCTCTCTGTTCTTTCAAGTGATGGGCTGGACCCTGGAATTTCCAGTGCCCTAAACTTCCTGTTCGGTGGTGGGGTGAGAGGGGGACAAAGCTGGGCACAGCTTGACCACCTGGCTTGCCCACAAATACCTCAATGATGAGCGTGGGCACCAGCTCTCATGGAAGTGACTGGGGGAGAACCAGTGGAACACACCAAGGTCTCTGCAAGGGGTGAGGAGGGATGCACTGGCTCCACATCCTAGATAGTCAAGAATAAGATCTGTTTCCCTGTCACATTCTGTCCTGGGGCTCATGACTCTCAGTTCAGACCTGCATTCCTGTCTGTTTCTAGGCCACAGTGTAGCTGACAGCCATGAAAGATGTCTGTCTTGTGGTTCTTTGTAGGAGTGGTTTCGGGGTGGAAGCTCCTCACTCACCTGCTATAGACAGCTTTGTGGCTTTGTGGCCTGCCTGTTCTCCAATATGGTAAATGCTGTTGCTTTGTATTGACAGCGGGAGGGGCTCCTCTTTTCAGCACGTGCAGGTGAGTGTCAGCTGTGGTGTATTGGCCGGTGGGGTTGGTCTGAACTCAGACCCTGGTGGGGAGTGGTCAGGTGGCCGCATTAGTAGATGGGGTTAGGTAAACCCCTAACCCCCAGGCCCCTAGATGGCCCACTGGATGGTGCGTATGAGTCATGAAGGGACTGAACTGGGACCGAGACTGGTCCAGTTGGCTTGTTCTCAGGTCCCCAGAATTCAGGTTGTTAGGGGGTGGGCTGGTCTGAAGGTCATCAGCAAAACTCTCAGCGGGGGGGCAGGCATGAACGCACAGGCAGTGGCTGACGCTCGGGCAGTGGGAGCCCCAAGGCAGATCATAGGCCTGTGGGGCTGGGATCTCAAAAGGGCTCTGAGTGGCAGCTGGAATGGCCGTGTGGGGAGCAGGGTAGCCGAGCTGCGGGCTTTTCACTGGGGAAAGCAGGCCCCTTCAGCTGGAGCAATGGAGGATGGCAGCTTGGGGCACGTGGCTTGCTGGTACTTCCCTCCTACTGGAGCAGCACCGGATTTTGCTGTTAGGGGCATGTGAAGGTGCCTGGTTTCTTCACCCCCTTCCTGGTCCTGGGGTGTCAGGGGCCGCGGCGGCAGTCGTGGCAGCAGCCACTGTTGTGGGAGTCAAAGAGGGGGTCACCAGCCTCTGCGGGTTGGGCTCTCAGAAGAACCTCGGCTGCAGCTAAAATGCATATTAGAGGCATGGTGGCTGCATTGTGGACCTGATGCAGAAGAAGGCAGGTCCTATTTAGCAGGGAGCTGCTGGGGCAGGCAGTTGTATGGGGCATAGTCTGCCTGCTCCTCCATACCATGGCTGCAGTATTTTTCAGGCACATAGAAGAGCCCAGCCTCCCTGTTCCATGAAAGGATATGTTGATGCACTCTGGACCACCGGACATATAAAACTTCACCATTGTGGCAAGATGATGATCCCCAGCAACTGGCCAGAGTAGATCTCACTACCACATCTAGGCATGGCATGACTTGCAACATTTAATGTTTTACAGTACTGGTAGTGATTTGGAATTACCACTGGAATCAACAGCTTAGGATTCTAAATTTGTTTTCTTGTGTTTAAGCTACCAATATATTTCCTTTCCATTTGAATTGTTATTCTGGAAACTTTTGAAGTCAACAGAGGTGAAGCAAAGATATTGGTCTACATTTCCTACATTTTAGCTTTGAGCTAGAGTTCCCTCTTTTCTATGGCTGAACATATATCTCCTTAGGGTGTCTCCACTGCTCACAGACTTTGAATCTCTGCAAGAGAAATATCTTTGGGGAATGTGAAGAGAACCACACTTGTGCTACATCTGCGGGCTCTCTTTTCCTTAGTAATTCCATAATAATAAACATGTTTAAAAATCCATTACAATGGTAAATCCGTAGATGGTGGATTGTTTTGGATTTGTATCAGTAGCATAAACAATTTCCCATTTCAAATGGAATTTCTACTAAAACACTCATACTAGAACATAATGTGAAACAGATAGATTTGCACAAATAAGACATTGCTGCTTTGTTTTAAAATATTGGCATAGATAAAAATGTATTATTCGTATCAACTCTTTTCATTGCTTTGAAACTGAAAATTACTTATGTTGCCAGCTCTGAATAAATATGTGTTTGTGCCTTGGCAATCGTGATATGTTCATGATATGTTCATCTAGTTTGGTGTGAAATGTGGAAATACCTCATGCTTCACAGTTTTACCTTCTCTTCTTTAGGGTGTTTTTGCTTTGTCCTCTTTATATGTCTATTTTTGGGGGGCTGGAGGAGGCTGGTGGCTTCATAGAGTTCTTCTGTGTCTGAGTCCTACAGATCATCTTGTGGCAGGGATCTGGGCTGGGTTGAGGGATGGGCATGAGTTTGGGCTGGTAGATGCTATAAGTCCAATTGTCCAAAAGTAAAGTTCCAGGACGTATCAGTTTGTGTTCATACTGCTATAAAGAACTGCCTGAGACTGGGTAATTTATAAAGAAAAGAGACTTAATTGACTCACAGTTCAGCATGGCTGGGGAGGCCTCAGGAAACTTACAAGCATGGCAGAAGGTGAAGGGGAATCAGGGCACCTTCTTCACAAGGTGGCAGGAAGGAGGAGTGCTGAGTGAAGGGGGAAGAGCCCCTTATAAAACCATCATATCTCGTGAGAACTCACTATCATGAGAACAGCATGGGGGAAACTGTCCCCATGATCCAATGACCTCCACCTGGGCCTGCTCTTGATGCATTGGGAATATGGGGATTATGGGGATTATGGAGATTAGAATTCAGGATGAGATTTTGGGTGGTGACATAGCCAAACCGTATCAAAAGAGTTTCAGCCAAGCAGGGCAATGAAATCAGGCATGGTCGATCCAGGAACACTGGTTTCAGAGTGTAGGATACCACATAGCAACATCAACTAACAGACTGAATGACGAACAGCCAATAATCCAGGCCAAACTGCCTAGAGAATGAGAAGCCAGAATTAAGGTAACAAATATGACAATGCCTGGATGGGGAGAAAAGACATTGGTAGGCAGGGATTTTTTTCTTTTAGGGGTTTGTTATTGAAGTCATTTACATATCAATATTAAGGACATGTAAAAAATTAGTGCTTGTTGCTACCATTGGCAACAAATACATTTGTGTATAGGGAATTAGGTTTTACTTATATTGTGAATTATAATTAAATTATAGACTTTTATAGTAAACATGAATCTCAGACCACAAATTTTAAAAATATCTGACCTCAATTCGTGTTCAAGCCCTCATTCTGCCAGTCTCAATAATTTTTGATTTCCCTTTCTTCCTTTCCTCAGGATTACATGCAATTTCTGGGGGCAAGCATTGACTAGGGTTGCTCCTCCCTGGCATCCCTCCAGGCACATTGCTGAGAATCAATCCTCACTGCCACTCTCAATGTCCCTCCTGAGCCAGAGTCTTCTGCACCCTCTGCAGAACATGGGGAAATTATGTTGTTCTCAACACACCCAATTCTATGCAGTTTTTAAGGTTTCTCATCCTTTCTGTGCTACTCTCAGGGTTGAGTATTGGTCTACATTTCCTATACCATGAGGGATGCGTCAGAAGTCAGGGTTCTCCTGTGAAATATAACCAATATGATGTTCATTGACATTGATGTGGTTGGGATCTGTGTCCTCATCCAAAGCTCATGTTGAATTGTAATCCCCAATGTTGGAGGTGAGGCCTGGTGGGAGGTGATTGGATCATAGGGGGGATCCTTCATGAATGGTTTAGCACTATCCCTTTGGTGCTGGCTTGTGATAGGGTTCTTATGAAATCTTGTTGTTTAAAAGTGTGCGGCACCTCCCTCTTTCTCTCTTCTTCCTGCTCTGGCCATTTACGGTGTGCCTGCTTCTCTTTCACCTTCCACCTTGACTGTAAGCTTCCTGAGGCCTCCTCAGAAACAGAAGCCACTACGTTTCCTGAACAGCCTGCAGAACCATGAGCCAATTAAACTCTTTTCTTTGTAAATTACCCAGTCTCAGGTATTTCTTACAGCTATGTGGGAATGGACTAATACAAAATAAAGCTTAATTAGTTTTACACTTTAGATGCACAGTTACACTTTAGATATACACTTTAGATATACATAATGTATTGCTTAATGACAAGGATACATTCTGAAAAATGTATTAGTAAGTAAGGCCATGCTAACACAATGGTATTTGTGTATCTAAACATATACTTCCATAGTGAAGGTACAGTAAAAACACAGTATAAAAGATAAAAATGGTACACTTTATAAGGCATTTACCATGAGTGGAGCTTGCAGGGCTGGAAATTGCTCTAGGTGAGTCAGTGAATGAGTGCTGAGTGGATGTGAAGGCCTAGACATTACTGTAAACCACTGTAGACTTTATAAATACTGTACACTTAGGCTACACTAAATTTTTTGTTTTTTGAGACTGAGTCTCACTCTGTCGCCCAGATTGGAGTGCAGTGGTGCGGTCTCTGCTCACGGCAACCTCCGCCTCCCGGGTTCAAGCAATTCTCCTGCCTCAGCCTCCTGAGTAGCTGAGATTACAGGTGCCCGCCACCACACCTGGCTAATTTTTTTTTTTTTTTTGGTATTTTTAGTAGAGATGGGGTTTCACCATATTGGCCAGGCTGGTCTTGAACTACTGACCTTGTGATCCGCCTACCTCGGCCTCCCAAAGTGCTGGGATTACAGGCGTGAGCCACCGCACCCGGCCAGGCTACACTAAATTTAAAGAAAAATATTATAAATTAACCATAGCTTACTGTAACTTTTTAACTTTTGTAATAATAACACCTGGCTTACAATGCATTGCACAGCTATACAAAAGTCTTTTCTTTATATCCTTATTCCATAAGCTTCTTTCTATTTTTAAAATGTTTATCTTTTTTTTTTTTTTTTTTTTTTTTACTTTTTAAACTTTTTTGTTGTTGTTAAAAATGAAGACACAAATACACACATAACCTGGGCCTGCACATGTTTAGGATAATCAATGTCATGTTTTCCACCGCTTTGTTTTGTCCCATGGGAAGGTCTTCAGGGACAATAACAAGCATGGAGCTGTCCTCTCCTATGACACCAATGCTTTCTTCTGGGATCCCTCCTGAAGGACCTGCCAAGCCTGTTTTCCAGTTAAAATTTTTTTTTTTTTTGTACGTAGAAGTACACTTTAAAATAGCGATAAAAGTACAGTAAATATATAAAGCAGTAACATATTTATTATAACTATAAAGTACTAGGTACTGCATAATTATATGTGCCATAGGTACTTTTACATAACTGGCAGTGCAGTAGGTTTGTTTACACCTGCATCACCACAGACATGTGACTAATGAGTTGGGCTAAGACTTTATCATGATTATGGCATCACTAGGTGACAGGAATTTTTCAGCTTCATTATAATCTTATGGGACCACTGTTGTATACATGGTTCATCATGGACGGAAATGTCTTTATGTGGTATGTAACTCTGTGTGTGTGTGTGTGTGGGGGGGGTGGATTTTAAAGAATTGCTTTGTTCTAAAATATCGGCATAGATACATGTAAAAATGTATTATTCCTGAGCAATTAAGCAGTAGGTTCCTGCAATTGCAGGGATGGCAGTTCTGACCTCCGTAGGGCAGCCCAGCAGACTGGAAACTCAGCAAGAGCAGATGCTGGGGTCTTGAGTGAGAACTCCCCAGGGACAACTGGCAGGCTGGAAACTCAGGCACGATTTCTACGTTGTAGTCTTGAGGCAGAATTTCTTCTTTTCCAGGAATCTTCAGTTTTTGCTCTTAAGGCCTTCAGCTGGTTGGATGAGGCCCACTCATAGAATGGAGGGTAATTTTCTCTACTTAAAGTCAATTAACTGTGCATTTTCATCGCATCTACAAAATATCGTCACAACCTGTAGAATAGTGCTTGGCCAAGCAACTGGACACCATAGCCTGTCAAAGTTCACACATGAAATTAGCCATCACACAGGGTCTGGATTCTGTGGTTCCATCCACCCAGTTACACCTGAGAGCACTGCCAGGGAGCACCATACACTCTGGTGCTTGCTGCCTCCCGTGCTCCACTGAGGCAAGGGGAGCAGATTCCTCCCAAGTGCGGACTCTCATGTCCGTTCTGAGTTTCCATTTTGTGTCCTGCATTTCCCCAAACCCAAGGATCTCAGCTCTGCCACACCTAAGCTCTTGTTCCCTCCTCAGACTGTCCTCTCCCAGCCACATGTCAGGGACAGGAAGCTTTTCACTTAATCCGTATTTTTCTGCCAAATCAATTTTCTTTGCAGAAGTCTTTTTTTAGTTCCTGTGAGTCCCTGGCTTATGCCATTTAAAAGGTAAGACTTGGTTGTCTTTGCCTTTTTTGCCTTCTGTTAGTCTTTGCTTCGGCGGTAATGAGTGCAAAATGGCCTGACAATTGGAGAAGGCCCAGGTAATGCTACAAAATGCAGGAAATATTTAAAAATACTGTTTAGCCCTTATAAGTCATTACATGCCTTCAAAGAAAATTTACTTTCCATCCTTCCCCGACTCTACCAGGATGGAAACTGCATCTGACTCCCAGACTGCATTCTTCGAGGTGCTTGTCACCCACACAGCCATGGGAAAGGATGGAAGCAGAGCTTGCTTTGGGCTGACATAAGCCTGCAATCTGTACATACACCTGAGGGGTGAGACACTCTTTCTTATTTACAGGCATTAGGTAATAGGAGCTGGTTCCCCAACGTGACTCTCCAGTCAGGACTCTCGTTCAGATTCACGTCCAGTCTCTCTGTCTTGACTGCCTCGAAGTGAGAGGGAGAGAGACCAGCCTCTCCCAGGACCAATGGACACTTTCCATGGCTCCCGCTGGCTTTCTGAGATATGCCAACTCCCGGGAAGCTCACCCTAGCTTCCACTAGTAGCTGTGTGCACAAATACCTTGATGTTTGCTTGTCTTACAGGTAAAGCAGAACAACCACCATCACAACACAACAGCAGGGCCTCAGGAGATCTCCCAGAAACCCTCTCCCTCTGCACTCGGGCAGTGCTTTCTATCTGGGAGGGCGGGCTGCCTTCTCCAAGCACAACCTCAGTGTGCATTCCCAGCCCTTAAATATAAACAGCAGTGGAATGGGTGTGTCATTTGCTGGAAGTTGGGATTTCAGTGCCTTAGTGGCTGGAGATGGTGGTGCAGGAGTCACTCTTGCCTTTGTAGTACTTGGAGGAGGTCTGACACCAGGGGTGTATCTCATTTTACACACTTTTCTTTTTTGAAGTGTTCTTCTGGTCCCCAAAGAATTTAATCTATTAGGAAGCTTTGTTGTAGCAAGGCTACATTCTTTCTTCTTCTTCTTTTTTTTTTTTTTTTGAGATGAATCTCGCTCTGTTGTCCAGGCTGGAGTGCAGTGGCATGATCTCGGCTCACTGCAACCTCTGGCTCCTGGGTTCAAGTGATTTGCGGTCCTCCTGCCTCAGCCTCCAGAGTAGGTGGGAGTACAGGCACCCGCCATCACGCCTAGCTAATTTTTTGTATTTTTAGTAGAGACACGGTCTCACCATGTGTTAGCCAGGATGGTCTCAATCTCCTGACCTTGTGATCCACCCACCTCGGCCTCCCAAAGTGCTGGGATTACAGTCATGAGCCACCACACCCAGCCTCCTTTCTTCTTTTTTTAATGCTCAATCTGCATCTACCCAGGACATTTAAAACGTTTTGTCATATTTGTTCAATTGCAGCTTCATTACAGCTCATGATTTTGCAAGTCATCCATGATGCCTGAAGGTCTAACTCACTATTCCCTCCAGGGGTCCTAGTCACTGCCTCCAGTTGCCTTGGTTCTATTTGTAGGGTTTTAAACAGTTCACGACTGTATGAGGATTTCTAGAGATTCTAGATAGATCTCATATATTGGATTCAAATTTCTATTTACAAATTAGGTGTCTAGAAAATGCAACTTGTATTTCCAAAATTTAACATCTAATTTGAAGCATCATTCTGTTGGGGTGATAGAAATTTCATATTAGGCTGGGCGCAGTGGCTCATGCCTGTAATCCCAGCACTTTGGGAGGCTGAGGTGGGCAGATCACTTGAGGTCAGGAGTTCGAGACCAGCCTGGCCAACATGGTGAAACCCCGTCCTTACTAAAAATACAAAAATTAGCCGGGTGTGGTGGCACACGCCTATAATCGTAGCTACTCAGGAGGCTGAGGCAGGAGAATTGCTTGAACCCGGCAGGTGGAGGTTACGGTGAGCTAAGATTGTGCCATTGCACTCCAGCCTGGGCGACAAAGCGAGACTCCATCTCAAAAAAAAGAGTTTTTGTATATTAATCTGGGGTTCTTCATTCCCTATTTCCCTAGGGTAGCAGCTAAGTTCTAAAGGCAAATGGTGACAAGGCATCGGTGGGGAGGGCTCTGCACGTGTGATTCTCAGAGTCAGTGGGAGCCAGTTTCGAGGTTCACAGACCCCTCTGGCCTTTGGTCAAGTCAATACTGAACTGTAAACTGGTTTGAACATGTAAACTGGTTTGATATGGTCTGGCTGTGTCTCCACCCAAGTTCCCCAGTCTCTGGTCTGTGTTCATCAGCAGCATGAAAACGGACTAATACATGGTTCCATTCCCTTTATGCCTGGGGCAATCTAAGGACATTTTAACCTATACGTGAACACTGATGGCTTTGTTGTTCTCATAATATGGATTACACATACAGAGAAAAATAATAAAGATATTGTTTAGGTTAGTGAATCAGGCTTTGGAAGAAGAAGATAAATATTTTTATCAAAGCATCTGCCATAGTGTAGTCTTAGTGCTCTGGGACCTCCATATGGGCTTATCTTCTGCTCCCAGGATAAGGATTGTAGCCACACAGGAAAAGGCACTAGTGAAAAAAGCCCAGGTTTAACCATTCTCCTATTGCTCCACAAGGTAAATACAACCTCAGAACCTTGAACATCTAGGTCAAATCTTAAAACAACAGAGCTGCGGGAGGGACACGCGGTAGGAAGCCCACCAGGCACCTGCTTTACAGACCACCACTCCCAGATTCAAGGGGAGGCTTCCGTGGAAAATGTAAGAGTAAGACGATCTTCCCTGCTTCCCTTGTCCCCGGGGTCTCAGGGTTAGGAAGGAGGCTGTGCAGAGGGAGTATAAGATGAATTTTTGTTTTCACTAAGAAAGATTATGTGATTGAG